>NC_083110.1:29216550-29523867 GCF_949774975.1 Lagenorhynchus albirostris
CAACCCCCTTTCCCTTACAATTTCTCCTTCTCTTCGATGGGTCTTGCCCAGATTGGATCTCAGGTCCTTTTATACAAATGTCAGTAGCTCCATATCCTGCCCCAAGACTTGGATCTGGGTTGAGGCCCTATTCAGCTCCTGATACATGTCTCAGACCTAGAGGAGAAAAGCAGATGCATTCAGCTAGGCATCTAGTTGTCTTCTGCACTCCTCCTAATCTCCTGATTAGGCAACCTAAACTGAAGTTTTATCTGAAGATACTCTTCCCCAACCTCAAGAGAAAAATGCCATGGATTGGCTGAGTGTCCACCATGACTCTGTGTATGGTGATGGACCCTCTGGCATCACCAGCCTCAGATAGCTTCCAGGATCGTAAAGCCAGGGCCCTTGCCTCCTGAGTACTCGGAAGAGAGGCTGGCATAGTCGGTGCTCCATCAAAGTGTCAGCTGGATGATGCGTTACCCAGGCAACACAGAAAGGTCCATCCAGAAGCAGTGGAGTGACACCCGCTCCCCCAGCCCAGTATAACCTTCAGTTTCCCAGCTCTGTAAGTCCACGTTCAAGGCAGGCAGGTAGGAGAAGGAGAAGAGAGAACCCTCACCGGGGTTTGAGCCACGTGCTCAATCTTTCAGAAGCCCAAGTCCAAAAGTAGCCTTCTGGTACACATTTGAACTTGAAAAAAAAAAAGAAAACATTTCCAGTCTTCAAAAAAGTTTGTTTTAAAACACAAGCTTCTAGAAGGCAGATATTCCTTTCTATGTAACAGCAAGCACAGCACTTTTTATTTATAAATATTATTTGATAAGGATACTACTTTACTAGATGAACAAATATTCCAAGTTGGTTATTTTAGGAAGTAACTCCTAGAACAAGAAGTCTCCTGCATGTCAGGTAGAGAATCCTTTATTATCTCAACAATGTGTTTGCTTCCCATGCTTAATCCTGAAAAGGAATCCTTTCTAACAGTAGGGAAATTAGAGTGTCCTCTCAAGGCTGTATATAGGATTTTAATTTTAGATCTAAGTTTGGTGGGGAAGCTCAAACTTATTAATTGCCCTACTCTTCCCATCCACTGTTTGACTACACCTAAATCCCTACAGGGATAGAAAGCTCAGTACCTCTCAAGGAATCCTGCACCATTTTCAAACATTTCTATTAGAAAACCTTTCCTTACAGCCATTCCAATTCTTTGTCCTTAGAATATTGTTTGCCAGCCTTACCTGGTGGCGCAGTGGTTAAGAACCCACCTGCCGATGCAGGGGACAAAGGTTCAAGCCATGGTCCAGGAAGATGCCGCAGAGCAACTAAGCCCGTGCTCCACAACTACTGAGCCTGCACTCTAGAACCCGCAAGCCACCACTGCTGAGCCCACACGCCACAACTACTGGAGCCCGCGTGCCTAGAGCCCATGCTCCGCAACAAGAGAAGCCACCGCAATGAGAAGCCCGCGCACTGCAATGAAGAGTAGCCCGCGCTCGCCCCAACTACAGAAAGCCCGCACGCAGCAATGAAGACCCAACGCAGCCAAAAAAAAAAAGAATATTGTTTGCCAACCAAAAAAAAAACGAAAACAAAAACCCAAGCGTCAACCCCAAATGCTGGCATCTAAACTACCTTCCTGCTTTGTAGGGGTGGTATGCATGTGGCTATGTGCTCCAAACCCCACAGCCAATCTCTGCCAAAGTGCACGGGCACATTTTTGAGCAAGAAAGTTGATCTCATCTTTCTGTAGAGAATGTCTGTTGGGGTTAAGCATGGGCCCTTGGGCTCTTCATCTCAAGTTCTTACTATTCTTAATGGCTCATTATATTTGACCAAAACTCACCCAACTCACAGGAATCCCTTTCCCCAGACAAGCAATCCATCATCCTGCCCCATTTCTGTATTCTTTCAACTACCATGGCCCCCAGCACCTCAAATAATGCTGGCAAGGAGAGGCTCTCTCTGCAGAGATGGGCTACAACACTTGCCCACTGCCTCACAGGCCCTTGGTTCCAGGAGCTGCCCACCCCATCTCCTGCTTATCACTCGTCTTGTGACAGAACCTCTGCCCAGAAGCACTCAGGGATCCTGCCTGTAGGAGCCATCGTGGCCCTAGGGCCCGCCCTTGTCCCATATCCAGCATAAACAGGACAGCTGGAAAATCCCTGAATGGGAACAATCCTCAACAGAGCTCTACCACGGCACTCAGGCATCCACGCATAGCTGCGTGGCAGGCCTCTCTCCCCACAAGGCTGCGAGCTCCTCGGGACAGGGACCATGTCTTATTCACCTTTGTTCCCCTGTGCCCAGCACATGCAGGTGTTCAATGAATAAGAGCAATGACTGGCACTTGGAAGGGCCAGTTAGGAACTAGGGAGGGTGGGACGTGACAAGGAAGGATTCTCTAATCCAAATCTGCACCATCAACCAGGGCTGAGTGGGTCTCTGGATGGAAGAGGCAATGCGGATTTAGGCGATAAATAACAACCCGGTCCACCCAGCCCAGTGTGAAGACAGGCTGTCTAAGAGATGGAACAGAGAGAGCTGGGCTTCTGATAGTCACCCCCAGATACTTCTTCGCATTTCCTGTCATTTTACTAGATGCTATGCCCATAGGTCAAGGCCTATTTCAAACACACTTCTGCCTGGAAGGGTTTGGGATTTTTTAATGCAGTGTCATGAAGTTTACTGCATGGTCTTTTGGCATCTGTTTTCACTGCTTTTTTCCTTTTCCTTTTTTTGACTGTTTCAGACAACTGAGGTTGCTAGGTAAAAGAATCTTTATACAGATGAGGTGTTGTTAAATATTCTCAACTAAGATATAAACTAGGGATCCTAAGCTTTTTTTTTAATTAAAGTAATGGTATAAAAAAATTCAAACAGATCTGAACCATCACTAGCCATCACAGAGATAACGGGTGAGGTGCTCTGGAAACAGTGTGAAGGGACAGGTGTTCCAAGCGGGGTCCGGGCCATCAGAGAATGAGACCTGGAGGCTCTGCACTTAACCAGCAGGGCGTACAGAGGAGTCATCAAGAGGGATGGTAAGAACATCACATAGCGCTTTAGGACATGGAATGGCAATGTCGCAAAAACCCCATTAAATGACAATTTCTCCTTTTTTCTATAACGGAGGCACATATAATTTTTATATCGGCGTTCTGATAAAAGCCTTTTTTTTTTTTTTTTTCCCGGTACACGGGCCTCTCACCGTTGCAGCCTCTCCCGTTGCGGAGCACAGGCTCCGGACGTGCAGGCTCAGCGGCCATGGCTCACGGGCCCAGCCATCCTGGAAGGTTCTGGAAACAAAGGGAGACTTTGCTTCTTCACACTATACTCTTTTGTGTTATTTGAATGCTCCACAGTAAGCATATATTATCTCTGTGATTTAAAAAAAAATCCAATTTCAAAAAGAATCAGAACTTGAAGCTCACTCAGGCCATATTGTTATAAGTTCAGAGGGGTAATGTTTAACTCAAAATGTATCATGGATCAGAAATAATTTTTTGCCGGTCAGTATAACTTGGGCAGGGAAGTGCTTTTATTTTCACAAAATTGTGTCTTAAGTCGTGAAAAAGTGTAGGAGTCATAATCAGACTCTCATTCAGCCCACTGGACCTTAGGAGGAAATTAGCCAGTGAAGTGGAAGACTCGCCCCTACTGCAATAAGGCCTTGGGAAGGGAGAGAGTGGAGTGCCAGCTCTGCTCTAAGACTCTGGAGCCAAGCACAGGGGATGCAGGAGGGAGGCCCAGCCCTAGTCAGAGTGCAGCTGCTACAGGCAGACCCTATTCTGAGACCCAGCTCAACCCCGAACGACTTTCTCCATGACCCCAACTCAACCCATCTCAGTCCAGGCCAACAGGCATCACTACCGTCACACAGAGTGCCAGCCACCCTATCCAAAGGGCGAGCAGCCCCTGAGCCGGTAGGCAATCGGCATCAGTTTGGCGACGGGCTCCTCCCCAGACTCCACATCGTCAAGGACTCCTCACGAGGCTGACTGCTCACTTAGGGGGAGTCTTCCATGTTCCCTTTCCCCAAACTCTATTTTTACAGATGGGAAAACTGAGACCCAAAGAACTGGGGTGACTTTATCAAGGTCACACTGATTCAGAGGCAGAACCCTTTTTAACACCAACTCCCTTGGCTTGAAAGAAAGAGTAAGTTCTGGCATCTACGAGGGATGTCTGTTTTCAGCAATATTTCAATGCTTCATACAAAAGAGAAAATTCAAATGATTTACTCAATATACATACCTTAAGCTACGTCAGAATTCCCACTAATTTCATACGAGTAGTTTAGTCAGGCTTATTAAGGAAGCCAGGACAGCAGGTGTCAGTCATTCTTTGAGTCTCTCTCTAGAAGGCAGCCTCGGGTGGAAACACACCAACAATCCTCTTTGCTGCTTTTCTCTTACTTCCAAGGAGTGTCATTAAGACTTCATTAAGTCATTTTTAAGAAGTAGGCACTAACTGGTCATCCTAGGCTGTGTTCTCAGCCTCTCCCAACAGGGTTTATCTTCAGGGACCCAAACATGCATTCCCAAGAGTCAATGCAGGAAGAGAATTTGAAGTCTGCCTCATCTTGGGTTTCCTTTGATGGAAGCAGTCCTGCCCTGGGGACTGGGGAGCCCAGAGAGCAGACAGAAGGGTCCCATGTCATCCTGGACATGGGGTACTTCCACCTGAAAGGAGTCATGGAGGAACATCTGGGGAATGGGGTCTGGAGCTGTTGTGATTCCCCAGGCTACTTTTGTGTACAGGTTGGGAGTGGCAACCTGAAAACCCAGCCAGGAATGGGCCCAGGGTGAGGCCAGCAGTATTGGGAGCACGTGGCCTAGCTGATTCACAGGCCAGCCATCACCCGGCCTGGGGTCTCAGCGCTGCGCTGCACCATGAAACAGGTGCGGTGGCCGGGAAGCTCTTCCCCACGCTGAGCAGAAATCTCCTCTCCCTCTGGGAACTTCTCTCCTTGGGCCCGGTTCTAATGGTCCTTCAGATGTTTGAAGCCCAGCATCATGTCTCCCTAAAAAGTCTTAGGATTCATCATCAGGGTTTGCTGTAGGGCTGAACCGTGCAAAGTCTTCAGAGGATAGCCCAGGGACTCGGGGAACCTGACTCTTACCTCTGTGTGAGCATTTGGCTTGCTCTATGAAATCAGGGTGGCAGTACATTTTATTGTAGCATTTTTATGTAGACCTACGCCTGACCTTTTGCTTTCCAGATTAGTAGGCCTGCCCAGGATCTCTTCCAACTACCACCCTAAAGTTGCCCAAGAATCCCGAGGTTGCTCAGCCTGTTTTCCCCAGCCTCCTGGGGGCGAGAATCAGGAATCAGCTGCCATTTTTAGCTTGCATGACTTCTGCTGCTTCTATACACTGTTGCCTCTGACCACTGACCCCGAACAGTAACACACTCTTGCCCACAAATAAGATGGTGTTCCTGACGCTTCAGATCTCCACCAAGGTCACAAGCAGATACCAAGATCCCATGTACCCTCAGCGGCTCTGTCGTGTCCTCAGCTTGTCCTTGGGGCCAGCCAGAGCCCTCATCATGACATCATCTCCCTGGAGAGCCTTTCTTCACAGTGACTTTCTGCTGCAGAGGCTTAAGCCTAAGGGCAAATCCAAGTAACTTGCCTCCCCAGAGGAATGCACATTGAAGCATCTGGTCCCTGGAAGCCTGGAAGTTTTGTTCGAGACCTTTTATACACACAGAGGCAAGGCTGCCACTGATCTCACATGGACACAGCTAAGAGGGGCTTCTTGGGAGGTTTTCCCCCAAGCAAAGGTCCTAACTTGGGCTCCTACCTACACACAGCAGTAGCAGGTCACCTGAAAATTGCAGCTTTGTTGATAAGACATTTGAAAAATACATATACTCCACTAGGCAACTGACGGTATATTTCTAGCAGTCCCTTCTAGTTAGATTCTTAAAAAAAGAATTTCTTGAAAATAATTCCTTAAAAGGATTTTTAAGGAGCCTACCTCTTTCACAGTCAGTGGTGTCCACTCTGGAAATGGATCACCTCTACTTCCTAATTGTCCACGGGGGGCGAGGGCCAGAGGAGTGGGAAGGAAGAGGCCATCAAGCTTGGCAAGTTTCAAAAGCTGAGGTCCTCTCGTGAGATGACATTTTAAGTACTGGTGTCACTGTCCTAACTGAACAGATACTTCTGTCCGCAGATTGGGCCACAATGACCAGGGCATGGGGTCACAGCCTCTCTGGCCCTTCCCTAATGACCAATGCCGAGCCTGCTTCCATGTTGGAAGTGGACGTTGGCAAGGCTGGCTATCTCAGGCCTCCAGCCATGGCATCAGCCAGCCAGCAGAGAACTGCCCCAGGGGATCACATGCCCCACAGTTAAGCATGACTTTGGAGCAGGACCAGCTGAGTTTGAGGATAGCCTCCCGCTCCTGCTTGGTTGCTGTTTCCTCCGGCTCCCACTTCCCTTGGCCAAGCTTTGTCCTTTGCTGGATTAGCACAACCACCTACTTCTCGGGACCTCCTTCCGGGCCTGGCCCAGGCACCCGGGTCTGGGTTGGGAATGACCACCTTCTCAATTGCCTGGCAGGTGTTCCAAAAGAGAAGTTAAGAACACAGACTCTGGCATTGCCACTGGTCAGTTAAGCAAGTTTCTCAGCTTCTGTGTTCCTCAGTTTCCTCATCTGTAAATGGGGATAATAGTACCTACCAAATAGGGTTGGAGGTGAATACATATGAACTACTTAGGGAAGTACCTGGCACATGATAAGGCCCACATAACTGCCTTCATTGCTATTATTACTGCTTCCTCAGGACCTCTTAGCTCTTCATCCATCTAGTTGCCCATGGCTGTGCCATACAACTAGGAGCGCTTCTGACTGGATACCTAGAGATCAGAGAGACTCACTTGCCCTTACCAAGGATCTCACCTCTCCTACACTTATTTCTGTCTCGGGGTGGAAGGGCTGACAAGGGATAGGGAGCCCGCACCTGGCCTCCAAAGGAGCACAGGAACTTCCGGGAAGATGGCGGAAGAGTAAGACGCGGAGATCACCTTCCTCCCCACAGATACACCAGAAATACATACACGTGGAACAACTCCTAAAGAACACCTACTGAACGCTGGCAGAAGACCTCAGACCTCCCAAAAGGCAAGAAACTCCCCACGTACCTGGGTAGGGCAAAAGAAAAAAGAATAAACAGAGACAAAAGGATAGGGACGGGACCTGCACCAGCGGGAGGGAGCTGTGAAGGAGGATAAGTTTCCACACACTAGGAAGCCCCTTCGCGGGCGGAGACTGCGGGTGGCGGAAGGGGGGAGCTTCGCAGCCACGGAGGAGAGCGCAGCCACAGGGGTGCGGAGGGCAAAGCGGAGAGATTCCCGCACAGAGGATCAGGGCCGACCGGCACTCACCAGCCTGAGAGGCTTGTCTGCTCCCCCGCCAGGGCGGGCGGGGCTGGGAGCTGAGGCTCCGGCTTCGGTCGCGAGAGGACTGGGGTTGGCGGCGTGAACACAGCCTGCAGGAGGTTAGTGCGCCACGGCTGGCTGGGAAGGAGTCCGGGGAAAAGTCTGGACCTGCCGAAGAAGCAAGAGACTTTTTCTTCCCTCTTTGTTTCCTGGTGCGCGGGGAGGGGATTAAGAGCGCTGCTTAAAGGAGCTCCAGAGACGGGCGCGAGCCGCGGCTAAAAGCGCCGACCCCAGAGACGGCATGAGACGCTAAGGCTGTCGCTCCGCCTCTTGCTGACTGGGTCGTCAGATAGTAAGCAGTAATGCCTGACCTCTTGGGGATACCAGCAGCGTCAAGAGCGTCATCTAACCCATATAACCCACAGGAGGTCAAGCCTGCTATTACAGGACTGAAGGATGAAGCCCTGCTCTGGTACGGAGGCCAATGGTCTAGAGTTCCCCAATCCCTGGGCCCTCAACCTTGGACTGTTGGGGAAACGAGTGTGCAGCCTGCGAGGGACCCAGAGAAGCTCTTCTGATGGGCTTCCATCCCATGTTCTGCATTTTTAAGGGCCAATTACCTGGGCTGTGACCTGAAACAAGGACCTTCGTGTACAGACACACGCCTTTCAGATTCAACTCTGAGATTTTTGGTTTTAATCAATTGTACTTCCCATAAATGAAGATGACCTCAAGCAGTAGCATCCTAGAGAGTCACTCGCTTAGTCTAGACCCTGCAACACACAGAAACAAGAGATGACACAGGATGTCACAAAAGCTAACTTTAAAAAATACGCTGGTTTTTAGGAACAAGGGAGTTGTTTAGAAATCATAAAATGTTATCAGAAGTATTTAACGTATTTCAAACACAAGAATGTAAAAACAACTTACTGTACTTCA
This sequence comes from Lagenorhynchus albirostris, assembly GCF_949774975.1. NCBI lineage: Eukaryota > Metazoa > Chordata > Mammalia > Artiodactyla > Delphinidae > Lagenorhynchus > Lagenorhynchus albirostris. The sequence goes on from NC_083110.1 coordinate 29,224,865, forward strand.
AGGAAAATGTAAACTTGTAAAATGCCCAAATTAAACATATATTAGCTTCACTCTAATTATGAGCAGATCATCTTAATAAAAATAAGCTGTTGGTCAAAAATAGCCACTGTCATTTCTAGCAAAATGTCTTGCAAGTTTAGATTTATCATTTTTATTTCCATGCAGAACCAACACCAGCACACACCGTTGCTGGGCTCAAAGCAGGTTTTGTTTGATTCTGTTCATTATCATTGTGTGTCCTGAGATGCACACCCCATGACGTGCTCGGGGGCAGCCTGGCCCCACAGAACCCTCCAGTCGAGTCTGCATGTGGGCATCTGGGCCGGCCAGCCCCTCTTCTTAGTCCCACAGTCGCTTAGTCCTCAGGGCATCTCTGTCCATCTTTGACAAGTAGGCATAAAGCAGCTTCTTAGATGGTTAACTTCCTCAGAGCAGGTAGCATCTGTGAGAAGCTAAGATCATCTCCAAACTAAGCACAAGTCTGCTTTTATCCCAAAGGCAACGTGGCAAAAAGAAAGGGCTGAGGCAATCTCCTATAACTTGCCCAAAGCCTTGATGTCCTATCTGTAAGCCATAAACCCAACAGAGAAGCTTCTATCAAGTTAAGTGAGTCTATATACAAACACAACAACAGTAAACTTAATCTGAATGCCCATTTGTTGGGAACTGGTTAGGTAAGTTATTGGTAAACCCACTGGGACAGTTCTTTTGGTGTGTCAGTTTGACAAGGCCACAGTCCTGTTATTCAGTTAAACACTGAGCTGTGTGTTACCGTGAAGGCATTTTGCAGATGTGATTAAAGCCCCGATCAGTCAACATTAAGAGTAAGGGCTGGTCTTCCCTGGTGGCACAGTGATTAAGAATCCGCCTGGGGGCTTCCCTGGTGGCGCAATGGTTGAGAATCTGCCTGCCAATGCAGGGGACACGGGTTCGAGCCCTGGCCTGGGAGGATCCCACATGCCGCGGAGCAACTGGACCCGTAAGCCACAACTACTGAGCCTGCGCGTCTGGAGCCTGTGCTCCGCAGCAAGAGAGGCCGCGACAGTGAGAGGCCTGTGCACCGCGATGAAGAGTGGCCCCCGCTTGCCACAACTAGAGAAAGCCCTCGCACAGAAACGAAGACCCAACACAGCAAAAATTAATTAATTAATTAATAAACTCTACGCCCAACACCTTCTTTAAAAAAAAAAAAAAAGAATCCACCTGGCAATGCAAGGGACATGGGTTGGAGCCCTGGTCCGGGAAGATCCCACATGCCGTGGAGCAACTAAGCCTGTGTGCCACAACTACTGAGCTTGCGCTCTAGAGCCCACGAGCCACAACTACTGAGCCCGCGTGCCACAACTACTGAAGCCCGTGTGCCTACAGCCCGTGCTCCGCAACAAGAGAAGCCACCGCAATGAAAAGCCTGCGCACCACAACGAAGAGTAGCCCCGCTCGCCACAACTAGAGAAAGCCCGTGTGCACAGCAACGAAGACTCAACACAGCCAAAAAATAAATAAATTTAAAAGAAGAGAGTAAGGGAGCACCCTGGATAATCTGGGCAGGCATGATTCAATCCAAGCTACAGGGCTACCGCACTGCCCTCAACGCTGAAGAAGCCGGGAGTTTTTTTTGCCTGGAGAATGTAAGAGACGATTCCTGGACTAGGGACACCAGGCACAGATCAGAGAACTGGTACCATACTGAAGAGAAAAGGACTAAGGGACTGGATGCTGCCGTACTGAATCCTGAATGCAAAGAGTCTCCCCGCCTTCTTCCCCAGTGGGCTCAGGGATGCTGCCAGGCCGACCCATCCCATCAGGAGTGGAAGGACTCCTGTGGGGAATCGGAAGGCAGACCTAAGGAGACCATCACTAGGATTCCCCAGTGAGCAGCCCAACCAGGCCACTCTAGAGAAACTCAGACTACACACCTCCCCATTTGTTCTGGACCATTAAATTAAATGCCCATGATTAATCATTAGCTGACACAAAAGGATTACCTGATACCTGAGGTTAAAGCGCTAATATACAAGACAAGGTATCCCCAGTCCTGGTATCCCCCAGACCACAAAATAAATAAATAAATAAATAAGCTACCAGCAAATAGAAAAACCTTAAACCTTGGAGGAATTAGAATTACGTGAGAAGAAAAAATATCTGTCTTCAGGTGTGAGAAGATATTATATCCAAGAAACAAGCATAGAATGATATAAAAAAATGACATTCAGAAAGAGTTCTTGGAAATCAAAAACCGGATAGCAAAAGCTGAACAACTCAACAGAAAGGCTCGAAAGATACAGCTGAGTGAATCCCCTCCAAAAAAGAGCAAAATGACGAAATGATGCCAATAGGAGGTCAGAAATTGAGGGACTCTGTCCAGGGTGTGCAACGTATAAATAATGGAAGCTCCAGAAAGGAGGGAGGACGAGGAGGAAACCCGACAGCAAGTTTATCTGTCAGTTTACTTTGACCCTCAGGCCTCCCAACCCAGACGCACCGATCAGCAGGCCATGGTGGATACAGACCTTGCCTTTTTCTTAATCCAGAACTTCTCTAGAAAACAATCCTAAGAGAAGGTAAATGGAGTCATCTTCCTCTGAAGAAAGAATTCGGATCAGGGGTTAATCCTTTCTCCTCACAAGCAGCACAAGAAACAGGAGATCCATCAAAAGAGAGGAGAGGAAAGTCAAAGAAAGAAATCAAGCAAACTCCCAGGAAATTCTCAGGAAAGTAGAGGAGGTACCAGGACGAGGGCTGGCACCAGACCAAGAGGACAAGAAGTCTGGTCTGGAGCAGGGACTCAAGACAGAAACGTCCAGAGCTGTTAGCACCAAAGCCTCTGCTCGTTTCATAGGGCTCGGCTAAGAACAGAACGTTAAGGTGATCCCGGCCCCGGGTCTTATTTCTCCTAGGCTTTTATCGACATGCGCTGGAGACCTTCCTGCTCTCCAGATCAGCAAGAGGAACCAGCATTTCCTCCCACAGACGTGCTCAGCTTTGGCTTACTGCTGAAATCCAGAGGATGGCTGTGGTGAGCCTGAAAACTGCAGTCAGCGGTCCACGCCCTCTGACCATATTTCTGCCAGACACGGCACGGCCACACGCCCCAGGACTCATTCAAGTCCCTGCTCACTGACTTCCCCAAGGGGAAAGGGCTCTTCAAAGTTCCTAGGGAAGCGGAGGCTCGCCCTGCCCCGGAGAGCCCATTATGTTGTCTGGCGAATGTCATCGAACAGTGGCAGTGCTGCCCTGTGCCCTCACAGCTCAGTGTGTGCTTGAGGCCCAGTGTTTTCAAAACCACACACGACATTGTTTCAAAACACCTCCACTGGGGGTGAAAATAGAAAAAAGCAAGGAAATCATTAAACCACAAGTCAGTACAGTGCTCACTTTGGGGGAAAAGGTGGAGAATTCAGCTACTGTTGGGTGTTAAGACGGCTTCTACAGTAGTGGTAGTGTTCCTTAACAGTGGACGCACTGTCCATTTTATTATTCTTTAGACCGTATATTTATACTGTATATGCTCTTCCGTATGTATGACACATTTCACGGTTGAAAAAAATGATATAAACTCATAATAGCAAGGAGAACTGAAGGGGAAAACCATCAAGAAGCCAGAGACTACATTCTGGAAGGTGTGAGCACATGAAAAAAAGAGCATGCATGATTGAAATAAGGTCCAGGAAAGCCACAGGGAGAAGAGCAGCAGAAGGGTGCAGGGGAGAAGGCCCGGCTGTCCAGGCTCGGGCCTCGGAGCCCCATCCCCTGCAAGAAGATGGTCGCCTCCATGCCAGCCACACTCCCAGCTGTGAGATCATGCTTGCTCTGCACCCCACCCGGCAATTCCTCGTTATTTCTCTCCGTCCGTCCTTGGCATCCGTGACCCGGGTGGCCCTCTGCCCTGTCAACCCCGAGAGGGGCGGCAGCTCAGCTTCCCAGCCCCAAACTCCAGTTGTCCAGCCACTTTGGTCAGCCTCAGAGCCTTGTTCCGGCCAGAGAGGCCCAGGACTTTGGGCCAGTGTTTGGCTCCCGGTCCAGACCCCTTCGGCTTCTGCTCCTGCACATTAGGCGTCAAGGACTCCTCCAGTCTCAGAAAGTCACGTGTGCCGAGGCTCCCAGAGCTGGGGTTTTGCTCAGGCTCTGCAAGGCCAGGAGGGAAGTTCCACTCCGCGCCTATAACTCAGGTGTCAGCATGGGAGGGGGCCTCAGAGGTCATCTCGTCTGCACTGTCTTTGGAGGCCCAGGCGAGATCTGTCCAAGGCCTCAAGGCTGGAGATGAAAGTCAGCTGTGCCTTTCCAGAAGGATCTGAGCCTGTGTACGACAGACACCAACTGGGGGCAAAGGCTGCGCACCTCCAGCCCCTGCCTGGGCTCTGCACGGTTTAGAGACAAACACAACTGCACACCCGCCCAACCCAGTGCCACTCAGCGGTGTCCCAGGGGCAGCCCTGCAAGGCCTCAGTGCATCCAGAAACAAGCAGTCTATGAGCTCAGCGACCTAACTGCCCTCCGTTTGAAGAGGCGTAGCGGTTTTACCCTGCAATTGTAAAAGAAAACCACGTTTCCCGCAGAAAACTTGGAAAGTACAGAAAAGTCTAAAGAAGAAAATAAAAATCACTCATAACGCAACAAGTGTGGGCTGCCGTGGCTTTAGCATCCTCATGGACCTCTTTTAAAAGAAACCATGTCCTCAAACGAGCATTTGTTGGGTGGGTCACAGGATCCAGGCCGTGGCGCACGCCCTCCTCCCCCAAGGTCAGTGCTGAGTTTGTCAAGAAGATGTAGGCGACCCTATGGCTGGCTTCACGCAGGCCGAGGAGCGGCGGGTTGGGACCCAGCCGGCTGCACAGGCCCTCCCCTCCTCTCCACGGCCACAGTCCGACGCAGCTCGGCGACTCCTGTGGCTGCAGGCCAGGCCAGAGGGACCAGCAGGTGAGAACTGCAGGGTCCACAGTGGAGCTGCACCTGTGGGCCATGACCAGGGAGGCACTGGCGCCGAGTCCGCCCCTGCTGGTCCAGCCTCTGGCGCAGCGTGAGGCTTCTCCACGGGAGTCTGCCCTCAAGCTCCTCCGAGCAAACAGAGCACAGGAGGAGGGCTCTGCTCTGACCTGGGCCTCCTGGCCACTTCTCCCAGCCTTCCTGCCACCCTGGAACAGACTTTCAGGCCCAGAGTGGCTACCCAGGAGAGCCGTGGGTGGTCTCGCACTACAGCCCCTGGGCCAGGCTCGGCCTTCTTCACCCCGGGGGCCCGGTCTGGGCCTCACCCCCTGGCAGACAGGGACGGGACTGAGAACACGAGGGGACACTGGCGTCCTTCAAACCCCCTTGGCTTTTGTCGGCCCAGCCCAAACCTGCATATCTGAATGGGAGCCCCCAGGGCAGGATCTGAATCTTGCACAAATCAGCTGCCTGGCCGCACGCACTACCCACAGCTCTGCTGGACAGAGGGACACATGGGAGGGAAGGAGGGAGTCAGAGGGGCTGAGGCCACAGCTAAGAGGGGCTCCTGACCATCGCGAGAGCTGGCGAGAACCTCACGTGGCGGCAATTCCAGCCACCTGCCGCAGGGGAGGAAGGCGGCCTCAAACTTAGCAACAAAGAGAGGGCAGGAGGCGGGAAAGGTGGAAACTCAATGAATGCAGGTCTCCTCACCACAACAAGTTACAGAAATTGACCTTTATTTATTGTACTAAAGTCTGTTTAACTTTCGATACAAAGGAAGGTTTTAGTACAGAAAATCCCAGTCTGTCCGAACAGTACCTGTGCACACTGTACCATCACCGTCCCACCCCCGCCGCCCAGAGCAGCAGCCCCGCGGGGCGCCAGTGAGACCCCTCGACAGCCTGCAGGGGGTCCCAGTTGTCTGAGCCAGAACGCGTGTACCTGTGAAACGAAGGGCAGCACTGAGGACTGAAACGTGTCTCTTTTCGAACAACTGTGCAAGAAAATATATCCCTTTTTTAAAAAAATGTCACTATGGCTAAACTATAATCTAGTGTCTAGAATTACAAAGAATAAAATGAAATCAGCGATTTCTTGCTAGTAAAATGAAATGTTAGGAACAGTATTAAAATAGAGGTCCTACCCCAGTGACACTTACCCGGAGCCCCGTACAGTACCTATTATTAAGAGGACGCACAGTTTAAGAAGGAACCAGATCAAACCTTCAGCCAGAAACATCCAGCGTCAGAAGCGGTAGAAAAAAAAAAACAAAACAAAAAAAACCACACAAACCCCAAACAAAGCCATCCCCGTGGAGCACTGCTCATGCTGTAAGCGCTGGAGCCAAAACTAGATAGATCCCGGTTTCTCTTTGAGTTTTGACAGTGACTGCACTAATCCTTAAGCTTCCGTAAGGGTTCTCTGCTCAAAGTCTGAAACACGACTGTTTTTATATCAAGTAGAGCTGATGTGCCCGCCCCACTCTAGAGCGCTGAGGAATTACCCTGCAAAATCTGCACTGGTAAAGGCTGTCACTATTCACAGAACCTAAAGAGGACCCAGTGGCATGCATCAGCCCCAGCCTAACACCCTGCCTGGAACCGGCTGTGTCACAGTGAACCCGTGAAGCTCCGAGGGCCAGAGAGAACGCTGGAATCATGGATGCAGGTGGACGAGAAGAGGACGCAGAGGGCCGGAGACGAAGTCTGAGGGACGCGTCCGCGAGACGGGCCCAAGTCGCCCTCCTCTGTGCAGGAGGGGAATACACTGCCGCCGGAGAGTCTGCCCCACAAAGGCACTGGTTCCGCGCCCGCCGACGGTCGAAGCATCCGCACTCGCAGGTCCTTCCAGGAGAGGTACCACCAAGGAGCATGAAGTTTGTCAAAGCTCTGGTCCCACTGACAAGAACCTCCCAAAGCAAAGCGGCCCCCAGCGAGGCTCCAGAGTCGTCTCGCTGAAAAGAGGCACAAAACCAACATCAAAGCGACAGTGAGGAAGAGGGCAGGGGCTGGGCAGCGACAACATGGAGCCGTTCAAGTAAACATAAACAACCGAATACTTAGAAAAGGCTTGTAAACTTGTGATCTGAAAGGTTCTCTTTGCAGCATCTCTGATGAGCTGGCTACGAGAAAGGTTGGTGTCGAGCCCCTCTACAGAGTCTTCTGTCTTACAGCGCACGAGTGAGAGGCATAGAGTCTGCGGCCCTCTGTCTACAAAGGAGGTGCTTCTGGAGTCCTGCTTCATGGATCCTTCCCCTTCGCGTTTATATACAGAGGCGTCTATCTTTAGTCGCTAAAGAGAGCTGAGCCCGGCAGTCACGCCGGCGGCCACGCTGCAGCCGTCCCCAGCACCGAGTTCTAGAGAGGGCTGGCTGGGATCCACAGGACTTTATTCTGCTCTTGATTGACCATTGCCAAGATCTGAGCGCAAATGCTCGACAGGGCTCCTCCCTGGACGACCCCTGCAAGAGAGCCCCCAAACACACACGTCATTGGCCCAGAGGAAGACCCCAGGGTGAAGGCAAATAAACACATTTTACTCTTCCTGGCCTTCTGCCTGTTTTGAGCTACCTGGCCCTCCTGCCCCACGCCCGCCTCTCACTCTCTTCCATCAGTGAGAAATTGGAAAAGGAAAAATAAAGAGTTGAGTGCAAATCACTTCGGCTTTTTACCTATCCCTCTCGGCAACTGTTCCATAGGATGTTAAAATTTTACGCTCAAATGAAGGCTGGTGTCCCATTTTGCCAGGCTGCCCTGGTCCCTGTAACAGGGATGACAGGATCTGACCACACACATGAATGGCCAGGCCCCACTGCAATGATGCTCTGGGCTGCTTTGCCTAGTCATGCAATGGGGAGTCCCAGCACACTGGAAGGCAGTCTGGGCTGTGCTGTGATGGTCCGATCGGCAGCAGGATTCTACAGGTGACAAGGTTGGGTCTCGGAAGCTGGGCATCCCATGGCCCGGAGAAGATTCCCAGCAAAGATGATGGAATGTCTCCAGCTCTGGCTCAGGCCTGCTCTGCAGGCTTTCAGCACCACAGCCCGGCAGACACTAGACCAGGGCTCTCTGCGGGATCCACGGAACAGCGCCGAGCGCTGGCTGCTTGCCACAGAAATGGACAGCGAGGGTTTAGAAACTGCTATGGAAATGTGACAGAGTAATTTTACATCTGTTGAATCTTACAAAAAGTCAAGGCTTTTATTTTGTTAAGTTTTGGAGTTTTTAATGGTCTCTTCTCTAGTACTTGTTAATGTATCTGACTGAAATACTGGTCTGTAATGGACTGGAAATTAAAACACAAACACACATGACACATACGTAGACAGAAGCACCAAGGCTGGGTTTTGAGGCCAAATGTTGCATGAGAAGCACCGAACTAGATCACAACACTCTCCGCAAGTTAATTAAAATCACTGTCTCCACCTCTCTGTGGCCACGGTGTTATTATGCCCCCTACAAATGACTGATTTCATGGGAGAGGTTGAAAGTCACCAAGTGAAATGGCAGTTGGTCAACTGGAACCCTGCTTCTCCTGGTTTGCTTTGTATCGAAGACCAGAGATAGTGAAGGTGCAGCTTGTCTTCAAACTTCACTGCAAACCTGGCCTGACCTGGAAGGCGCTGGGGACAGATGGTCACGGCCACCGCCGCCGTGCTAGCCGCCCAGGGGACGCTGGGGCTGTGCTACAGGGCGCCTGTGCAGCCGCCACCCAGCGCCAGGCTGTGACCCGAGGCCGGGATTAGCGGACTTTACCTTTGGGCCTGCAACTTCCTGAAGCTGCCCTGGGCCTGCCATCACTCCAGCTGTGACGCAAGTGCTCACCGTGCCAGCATCCACCGGGCACCCCGGAAGCGCGGGCTGTTACCACTTCTAGGAAGGACGTCCTTGGGAAGCCTGCATCCGTCCCCGCCGCCTGCTCCTCCTCTGCAGGCCTGACGCACACCTACCTGTGAAGAACCTGCTGTACTCCTGCTCGATCTTCTGAGCCGTCTCAAACTGCTCTTTGGAATGCCTCTGAGTCACCTTGTCCTTCAGGTAGATGGGGTCTCTCTGCTCCCTGTTGGGACATCCAGGGAACCAGGCTGAGCTTCTCACCTCCCCCCGGCCCTCCCACCTCTTTGCTTCTCTGCCCAGAGTAACAGGGGTCTCCACCACCACAGGGGCCCCATGGGCTCCCCCTGGCAAAGCACAGGCTGCAGGCTCCACGGGGAGCTCTGGGCAGAGAGGGGCAAGGTGGGAACCCCAGTGTGTGCACACAGAGACCAGACACCTCAGCTGGCGCCCGAGTGCAGGTATCAGAAGCCCGGAAGCACAGAAAGGCAAAGTGGAGGAGGACCTTGGCAAGCCGTTAGCCCAACCTGCACAGAAACTCAAGCCCAGTGGGAGCGAAGGCCCATCCACATCACGAGGCAGCTCCTGGCAGAGCTGGACCCAGGCCAGGCCACCCAGTTCCTGTGCTGTTGTGAGTGCCCAGCTGAGAGGCAGGAGAAGGGGAAAGGGGCTGGGAGTCAGGAGGGGAGACAGAAAAGCTGGACCTACTCAGGGAGCGGCGGCAGCATCCAAAAAGCGCGGAGAGTGGTGTGGAGGGAGGGCTGTGCTGGGTTCACATGCCTGGCTCAGTGTGAGATGGGGGCTCGAGGGGGAAGGCCGCTCCTACATGGGATGCCTATTTCAAGGCCAAGGGGCCCCCCACCCCACGGCTTTGAGCCAGCAGCGCCTCCCCAGCAAGGCCCCAAGCCAAGCCCCCGAGGAGCCTGTCACCTACTTGATGTGTTTGGCGCTCTTGTAGTGGATGAAGATGACGATGGGGTAGATGTGCATGTGGTGCAGCCGCTCAATGGCGTGGGGGGCGACGTCCAGGAGACAGTGCCGGTTCTGGGGGGAGGGAGAGAGTGAACACCTGGGCAGGTGCGTGGCCGGGGCCTCGGGAGCACTGGACACTCCAGCCTTCCTCTGCCACCGATGGGCCCCACCCCTCCCCTGACACTGCCCTGCCTTGCCCTGTAAGTGAACATACAAGGTTCTACCAATGAACGAGGCAGCAAAACCAGTCTTTCGTTAAGACCACACATGATACACGGAGGGGAAACATCTGGGAAAATCTCTCCCCACAAGCTGTCAGCTGTGATGATGGTCCAGGCTGGGAACCAGGGCCAAGCGGGGTCTGGACGACCCCACTCCAAACTCCCTTTCCTGCCTTCACCCAGATATAGGAAAGCGCTTCCTAAAGCGCTACCCCACCTGGCCTCAGAAACCTTACTTCTGCCAGTCCGGGCAGAAGAAGATGCGGAGACTCGGCGGGGGGCTGAAGCAGGGGAGGGGGAGTGTGGCTGTGACTGAAATGCATTCCATGGATCCCCTGAGCCTCCAGGCAGAGTACGAGCCAAAGGCAGGCCACGGGCACCCTGACGGCTCCACTGAGGGGGTCCACCCTTTGGCAGGCTTCCTGACGTCCCGGGGCACCCCTGACTGGAGCTCGTCCACTTTAACTGGGCAGTCTGCACTGACAGCTGTAAGAAGTCAACTCCCTCACATAACAGGAGGGATCCAAAGCCTGGCGGGGTAAACTGACCACCCAGGAAGGATGCAGCCCAGAAAGCGCCCACATCCTCAGGCTTGTGAGGGATGCTCTTCCAAAAGATTTCCCCACTTCCCCTCATACTACCTGGCAAACAGACCCCAGCGTGTTCACAAGCCTAAAGGCACATGGCAACGGCTCTTATCCTTGCAGGGTCGTGGCCCTGATGGAAGCCGTGCCCCTGTCCCTAGAATGAGGCACATCAGCTCAGCACACAAGCTCAGCAGAGGCATTCTGGGACCCTGTTGTAGAAACCCCTGCGAGGGGCCTTTCCTAGAGTTCAAAGCTCTCGTCAGAGCCCCTCAGAGAGGGAGAGGTGACACACGCACAGGGCGACTTCTGCCCAGGACTAGCTTCCTACTCACGAAAGCGGAAGCACAAGAAGCAACGGGGGCCAGCCCCCTGTAGGTTAACTCAGACTAACGGGACACAGGCGAGCTCATGAAGGTCCAAGAGACATGCAGGGCAGATGTGCAAAGGTACAGAGCCCGGACACGCACTGGGGTCCAAACCCCGGACTCAGAGAGGCGCTCCCATCCCTTGGTCTGAAGCAACAGGTACCTTTTCTGTGATCTCCTTTATGGAAGCCACTGTGGTCACGTCAAAGTGGCCACTCCTCCGCTTATAGTCGACAAACAGGCAGTCTTTGACGCCCCGCTCGATGGCCTGCTGGGAGGCCTTCATCACCTCTGCAAAGCACAGACACAGGAATCAGGAATGCCCTGGCACCATGAGCCGTCACTGCACGTGCCAGGAAGAACGCTGCGCAGAAGAGACTTTAGGAACCCAGCCCTGCTGTCCTCGCTCCCAGACAAAGAACCAGAGGCTGCACGCTGATCTGAGCCAAGTCCAGGGGACTCTGAAACATCCTGGGATCCATGCCCGGGAACAGGGGGATGAACACAAACACAGGGACAGACACAGCCCAGCAGGCACGTGGGCATCCCTTACCAAGGGGGCATCTGCAGAACTTGCCGGGCACCTCGGTCACGAGCATTTCCTTCACCACATCCAGTAAAGGCCCCAGGATCAAGACGGGCCTCAGGGAGGTGCAGTCCACCTTCTGGACCCGCTGATAGGCAAGGCTCACCGAATCTGAGGGAGAGAGGGGAGCAGTGTCATGGACACCCACCTGGAGCAGAGGGAGGAAGGGGAGGGGCTGGGGACCCACAGCTCCCCTGACCTTGCTTTTACCCCAGGGAGGCCCACCTCCTTCACTCCACAAATCCGGAGCCAGCTACCCAGCTCACCCTGGTTTGTCTGGGACTTGCCCAGTTGTAGCACTGAGAGTCCCATAGCCCGGGCACACCGGGGCCCGGCCGCTCCTGGAGTCCAGCACAGTGTCCCTGCTCCACGGACACCCAAGACACTGCAGCACTTCATCCCGCTCAAATGCTTCCGTGTGTGTCCAATGCGCCCTCCCCTCACCCCTAGTATATATTCTCTGCTCTCTAGAGAGGCAACCTCCCCTGAGGTAGGTGTGGTCATGTGACCCAGGCCTGCCCTGTGGGGTGAGCAAACTCTCCCCCCCCTTCCCATGAGCTGAAATGGACAGGACCGGGTGCAGTGAGCCAGCGCTGATCCTGCAGATGAGAACAACCCTCAGGAAATGACAGAGCCACAGGACAGAAGGGTCCTGGCTCCCTTATGATCCCCAAAACAGAGCTGCCTCCCAGGGATTCCCCCCACCAGCTCAGACTTTTATGTGGCAGGGAAATAAGCTTCTTATCACACTTCAGCCATTGTTGTCTGGTCTCAGTTACAGCAGTCAAACCAATATCCTAGTTGATACATGTAGTAAAAACCTCCCCTTCCACCAAATGAATAAAAAAATCCTTGCAGGAAGTGACCTCCTAAAAACCAGCAAGCAAGTATCTTCTTGGCACCTCCCCTGTACCAATCGCTGTGCCAGCATCTCGGAAACACTTTTAAAAAGAGTAGAAAGCACAGTCCCCGCCACTGCAGAGCTCGTGCTCTAACCAGGCTCACGACGGCAACAGGTAAGAAACAAGACAACCATACAAGAGTTGCCTGCCAGCTCCAGGCAGCGGGACAAGAAGCCTCGCCCTCGGGGGGTGGGAGTGGCGATGAGGAGGGGCAGAGCTGAGGGGAGGGTCGCCTGAGGTGGGCTTGTGAGGAAGGGTCAACGAGCGGTCCAGCCCGGAAGGCCCGTGACTAGGAGGTGAAGGAAGACGGACCAGATGGCAGAGCTTTAGAGGTGAACACACAGGGCGGTGCTCGGCTCCACAAACGCCGAGCTCACAGGCAGAAGCGCACACATTTTTTTGGTCTGATGATTATCCAGGCACGTCTATGTCGCTTCCTATACAGCATTTCTCAACCTGGTGACCAGGTGATCCGTTATTAAAGCAGGGGGAGGGTTTGGTGATCACATTCACTGTCCAAGACCCCCGCATACTTGTGACTGAAGGCTCTGTGGAGGCCCAGGGCAAAGAACTTCCTCCAGGAAGAGATAAAAACACCCCCTCTTTTAAAACTTTGAACATTACAGATAAAGCCAGGCATCCTCTCCAACACCTCTTCTCCAGTCCTGGTCACCAACAGTTTCCTCATAACCACCGTCATAGTTGGTTATAAGGATATAAAGTACATCCTCTTCCAGGTGTCATTCTCACATGTTGACTTTTACAGGCTCAAAACACCTAGAAACTATGTTATGTACGTCCACGTGCTCAACAATAATGACAAGATACATTTTTGTACCATGATACATGCAAAAATACAGGACACACGCAACATTCCCCAACTCCCTCTTCTACTCAGTCTTATGCTTCCGAACCGCATCCCTGGCGATGCACATTGATCTCCCTAACTCCTTCTGAACACCCTACGGGATGGATGCCCTGCACCTAATTTATCCATTTCCCTGTGTACGGACAGTAAGTCACTATGTCTTCAACTTAACTTGAACAGAATCATCTTCTCCCCTAATGATTATTAACATTCCACACTGAGGGGCACCAATTTAGAAGATTCCTTTTCCTCCCCGAATAATCTCCTCTGTCGGAAGTCCTCATAGTTACAGAATCATAGAGGGGCTACAGAGCATCTCGCAAGCACTAAATCCAACAAGAGTCAGAGGTCCAGAGAAAATAAAAAACTCCCTGGGAAGGGTAAATACACAGACAAATAGACAATCTGGAAGTAACCTAATGTAGTTATGAAAACTGCTTTTAAAACTGGTATAGATATTAAAACCAAAAGCATAAAGGTAATAATAAAACTACGCTAATGTTCACAGAATGTAAAAAGGATGTAATTGGTATCATCCATAACATAAAGGGGGTGGGGGGGTCGGGATCCCAGAGATGTAAAGTAGAGTTTTTATATAGGATTCAAATTAAGCTACCATCAGTTTACAATGAATTGTTATAACCTTAAGATGTTTTATGTAACTGCAGTGGTAACCAGAAATAAAATATCTATAAAATATACACAAAGGGAAACGAGAAGGGAATCAAAACATGTCACTATAAAAATTTTTAAAAAATCAATGAAATACAGAAGGCGGCAGCCAAGGAGGAAAAGATAGACAAAAAAGCAACAAGACGTACAGAAAACAACTAACAAAATGGCAATAGTAAGTCCTTCCATATCAGTAATTACTTTAAATATAAATGGATTAAATGCCCCAATTAAATGACGTAGACTGGCTGAATGCATAAATAAAAAAGATCCAACTATATCCTGTCTACAAGAGACTCACCTAAGCTCTAAGGTCATTCATAGGCTAAAAGTGAAAGGATAGGAAAAAAAATAATTCATGCAAACGGGCACCTAAAGAGAGCAGGGGTGACCACAGCTGTATCAGACAAAATAGATTTTAAGACAAAAACTGCCACAAGAGACAAAGAAGGACATTATAGCATGATAAAAGGGTCACTTCTCCAGACAGATACAACGATCATAAACATATATGCACCCAACATCAGACTTCCCAGATAAGTGAAGTGAACACTGATGAAACTGAAGGGAGAAACAGACATCAACACAGCATTAGTAGGGGACTTCAATACCCCACTTTCAGTTATGGATAGTACAACCAGACAGAAGATCAATAAGGAAACAGCACTTGAACAACACTACAGACCAAAAGACCTAATGGATTCCCCCCTAGAGCCTCCACGGGAGTGTGGACCTGCCAGCACCTTGATCTTGGCCCAGTGGTACTGATTTTGGACTTCTGGCTTCCAGAACTGTGAGAGAATCAATGTATGCTGTGCTGACCACAAAGCTTGTGACATTTGTTACAGCAGCCCCAGGAAACAGATACACAATGAAAGCCGGAAGACAATGAATTATATCTTTAAAATGCGTAAGTAAAATATTTACCAATCTAAGATTCTATATCCAGTGAAAAATCTCCAAAATGATGGGAAAATAGACCAAAAAAACAAAAAAATAGAGAATCTGTCACCAACAAACCTGCATTACAAGAAATGCTGAAGGTCACCATAACATCAAGAAAATGGTAGTTATATGAGGTAAAGGATGTGTTAAACTAACCTTATTGTGGCAAACCATTTGCAACATATACACCTATCAAATTATCATCCTGTACACCTTAAACTCACACAATATTATGTGCCAGTTATATCTCAATTAAGATGGAAAAAAAAGAAATGCTGAAGGGAGTGTTCAGCTGAAAGAAAAGATCAGAAGGAAAGAGAATTGCAGGAAGGAATGAAGAATAATGGAGAGGATAAATATAAGTGAATAACTGACATGCAAATCAGTAACACTGTTGGATTTAAAATATATGTAAAATGAAAATGATAATGCAAAAGGTGGGGGGGAGGTAAAGAAGTCGTCACAGTGCTCTGATGTTTTAGAATTAATCGAGAAGCGGTCAAAGCAATGATTCATGTTAGTAGTAGGTCAGAGATATATATCATGAGGGTTGCTGGAATCTACCCCCCCACACCACCAAAGAGTAAAACAAAATGATTACCTAAAAACTAACAGATTGGGGGACAGAATAATAAAAATGCTTGATTAATCCAAAAGGAAGAAAAGGAAGTAAAGGGAACATAAAACAGGCAGGACAACAGAAAAAAAACTGGAAGACGGCAAATATATCAGTCATGATTTAATCAGTGATTAAATACTCTGATTAAACGAGAAAGATTGTCACAGGTGTGTTCAAATTGTGAAAACGCCTCGGGATGTACACTTTTCTGTAGATGTATGTGTGCTTTCTTATACATATATTATATCTCAATAAAATGAAAAAAGATGAAGTATCACAGTGGGTTGAAAAAACCCTACATGCTGCCTGCAGAGCCACGTAAATATAAAGCTACAGGAAAGTATAAAAGGATGGAAAAGACAAACCATGCAAACACAACCAAAAGAAAGCTGATGTGTTAATAATACTTAAACAAAATAGACTTTAAGGCCAGAAACACTTCTAGACATAAAGAAGGACATAATGATAAAAGAGTCAATTTAACAGTAAGATATAACAATTTAGAAGTAACAATTTAAAGACCACTTCAAAATACATAATGAAAGAAAACAAAAAAAAACAACCCACTGAAGAACTGAAAGGAAGACTAGACATATGGCTGTTTTCCAAAGACATCCACTAGACATACACCAAATACACCAGAGATGGTGTCTACGGAAGAAAAGGGAAGGGAGAATCAAGCAACTATTACTGCCAAAAGGTGAAGAGTCTATTTTACATTTAAAAATGTAAAAACCCACTCTTAGCTCGAAGGCCATATAAAAACAGCCAGACTTGACCCACAGGCTATGGCTTGCCAACCCCTGTCCTCACTGACAGTGACCTGTGGGCCATGAACAAAGGTGGGACTCACTCAACTCACTGTGACTAAGGCCCTAACTGAAACAATAAATAAGGAAGGAGAGGAGGAAGAAACCAGCTGTCCCACCTTCTGAGGCCCACTGCCACCTCCACACCCTGCCAGCAGGGAGGGCACACCTTCTGGGACAGTGGACACACACGGGGGTCCTCGGAGCAGCATTCACAGGAGGCTCCTGCTTCACAGGACGAATGAACCCTTCCACGGGGCAGTCTGCCGAAGGATGTCTGATGCTGCCTAATACGCAACTCCAGGACTGGGTCAGCACCTGGCCCTGGGAGGATCTTGGAAGAATGGACACAGGAGGGGACTTTCCTGGTGGCGCCGTGGTTAAGTATCTGCCTGCCAATGCAGGGGACGCGGGTCGGATCCCTGGACCGGGAAGGTCCCACATGCCACGGAGCAACTAAGCCCGTGCGCCACAACTACCAAGCCTGTGCTCAAGAGCCCGTAAGCCACAACTACTGAGCCCACCGGCACCACAACTACTGAAGCCCGCACGCCTAGAGCCTGTGCTCCGCAACAAGAGAAGCCACCGCCGTGAGAAGTCCACGTGCTGCAACTAGAGAAAGCCCGTGCGCCGCAACGAAGACCCAACACGGCCAAAAAAATAAGAAAAAAAGAATGGACACACACAGGAGTAAGGCCAAACACGGCCAAAGATCTGCACAGTGGCCCTTGGTCACCAGCAAGCAGCCAGTAATAACCCCAAAACAAACTGGAAGCAATGCACTGGGCAGAGACTGCATTTTGCGCACCCAATACCCATCTTTCCTTTATTCCTTACTAACAGAACCTGCATTACTGAAGCCAGCAGGTCACCAGTGAAAGTCCTGCCTTCTCAGCCTCCCTCGCAGACTGAGCGGCCAATGAGGAATAAGTGGGAGACCAAGGGTGGGGTTTCCAGGTAAGCTGTTTAAAGAGGCACACTTTTGCCGTGCCCCTTCCTCCTCCCTGCTGCCTGAACGTGGACGTGATGGCAGAAGCTGCAATGACCATGGGAAGACCTTGAGGATGGAAGCCACACCCTACAGGTGGTAGACACTCTGAAGACAGTAGCACCGCCATCCCAACCCAGACACACATCCCTGGATCAGTTATGTGTGAAAGCAAAGCAAACTTCTATCTTGTTTAAGTCACTGTGGTGAGGCTCCTGTGGTCAACAGCACACCTCATCCTGCGAGCCTGCTGGAGAAAGCCAGCCCAGCCACTTGCCTTCAAAGAGTGGAATGGAGTCGTTGGAAAAGGTGTCCAAGGCAAGGAGGTCTCTCCCATCTTTGGACCCGCTGCGTTTATGCTTATGTTTCCTTCGAAAGAAGGACCTGCGTGCAGCCGCCGAGAGCGTCTTTGCGGTGGTGTTGTCATCCTTGACTTCAGACATGCTGAGCCTCCGGGAGAATTCTTGGTCCATCCTGTGGACAAGAGTACAGCAGCGCTGCGGAGGGCCCAGGGACCATCACCTCCCCGCATGCCCAGCCGCGAGGAGAGCCAGAGCTGGGGCTCCAGTCTCCTCCCACATTCTCTACAGGTTTCCTGGCCGCTTCACCACCCACGCTACTGAGGACGCCATGGTGCCACTGCTGTGAGGGTGATACACACACACCAGTGCTGGGCAAGCTCTCAGAATACAGGGCCACCTCCTAGAGTCAGACGAGGGTCAGAAGGAGCTGCTAAGACAGCCTTCACGCGTGACCGCTACAAGTTATGCCTCCTGCCACCAAGAGGAACGAAGCACAGATAGACACTGTAACACAGGAAGAACCTTGAAAAACATCACGCCAAGGATAAGGAGCCAGTCACAAAAGACCACGTGCTATATGACTCCATTCACGTGAAAGTCCAGACAGGGAAGTCTACAGAGACAGAACGATCAGTGGTCGCTCAGGGTTGACAGGAGGGGGCAGGGCAGACAGAAAGACAAGGCGGGGCAGCTAACGGGGCTTCTTCCTGAGGTGACGAAAATGTTCTCAAATCGACTACGGTGATGGTTGCACATCTGTCAAAATACTAAAAGCCAGTGAACTGTACACTCTGGGTAAATTGTATGGTATGTGAATCATGTCTCAACAAACCTGTTAAAAACAAAAAAGTGCTGTCTCCTAAGTTGCCCCTGTGCTTCTGTATAGCACTGACTTAAGTACAGCACTGACCTACACTAGGACCAAAATTGCTTTTTGGACAAGCAATCGTGGCAAAACGTACAGACCAGAAGCTGATACGAGCATCAGTATAAACCCCCATGAGCCCCAGCCCGCATCCCATGGGGCATCCCCGCAGGTGCCGCCCGCCCCAGCCCCAGGCCCAGACTCGAGAACACTCACACATATTTGCTGGGGATCTGCCCGCGCTGGATCTTCTGGGCATTCTCATCCAGCTGCCAGGCCATCCAGGACCCAAATGAGCCCTGGGGCAAGGTGTCATCCACGTAGAGGATGTCATCTTTCTTAAAGCTCAGCTCATGCTCCACCTCTGCCAGCCGCTCATAGAGGGCCCTGGACCGGGCAGTGGAGAGGGCAGGTCAGGCCGCTGGCTGCCCTTTGCAGCCATTCTCCTAGAGCCGCTCTCCTGCTCTGAAGTTTCCCCAGACCCCAGAGGCTGATCAGGTCCAGCCTCGCCCCAGCCTAGCAGTGGTTCCCAAAGAGGGGAGCCCAGGCTCTACATGACAGGACAGAGACTGCCCTTTCCTCCCCTGAGACCAGGCTCCCTGGAGACAAGGGCTGCCTCATGCCCATCACATAAAAGACTTCTTGCCAAGGACCAAGGCCGTTATCTCCATTCCAGATGGGCCTTTCCCATTGGCGTCCCTCCCCTGAGGCAAGGCTGACGGTTCCTACAGACTAGAAACTTCCCGGAAGGGAAACATGCCATCCTCAACTGAGGAGGGGTTCCCTAGAGACAGGGACCCCCCCCCCCACCTCACGGTACACGGTCGATCAGTGCTTTCCATTCTCGTGTGGCCTCAGATCTTAGGGGACATGAAGAAAGCTGAGCACCTCCCGGAAAACGCCCGAAGCCTGCCTCAGACACACACTGCATATAGTACTTCGGGGTACCGTGGATGCCTTGACACCCACACACGCTGCAGAGGGATCTGCAGACCTGGGTCAGAGGAGACCGGGGGAGGAGCCTAGCCCACAGGAAAGTGAGGCTCTGTGGTCTCAAACTTCCCCACCAGGCCCTAAACCCTAAAGAGGGAGCCCATCTGGCCCTGGGAGCTTTCGAGGGTTTTTCTAAGTCATAAGCATCTCGTCGTGAGCTTCCAATTTGGGGCCCAAGTAATAATGCTCACTGCCCCACCCTTTGGGGGTAAGAAACATGGGGACATTCACAGGGAACAGCCTTCACCAAAAGCCCCTCCCCTAGCCCCAAGTCCCCGGCAACCCTGGCCACTGGTACCTGATATAGAAGCTGTCGCCAGGCAGGCCCTTGACCTTGGTGAACTCCTCAGGGCGGTACTGCACCTTCAGGCGGACACTGTCCTTGGGCTTCAGCATCTCCACATAGACCTCCTCCACCGTCTTGTTGCGCACGTCCAGACTACCGTACTACCCAGAGACGGAGGACTGGGGTCAGAGGGCAGAAGCTGGGCATCTTGGGCACCCGCGAGAGGCCAGGTGTAGGGTAAGGGTGAGACTCAGCATCCCGTTCACTGGGCATCCATCTGCCCCACCTCCGCAGGTAAGGCTGAGTCCTCTGTTGAGTGTCTGCTCTACCCTCAACAGCTGCTCCCAGGAGAAACCCTGTTCTAGTCCCCCCGCAAGTTAGGCTTATTGGAAACACAGCCCTTCACCTTGCTTATGCTCCTTGCTATCTTTGAGTACCTACGACCCACCTCCCCCACCCCACAGGAGACCCAATGAGCGGGAGATGGCCCTCGCCATCAGACCAGTCCTGAGTCCTCCCACTGACAACAGCAGAGCATCTCTCCTCCGGACACCAGTGCCCAAGCCAGGGCCCCCCTGCCCGCTTCCCCATGATGTACCCAGCAGGGGTGTGGGCGGCATCCAACACCCACACACAGCGGTCGCCAGCAGAGGCTGTGCTCCTCCACCTCCTGTGCCAACTGAGACGGCGGCAAGCCGGATGTGCGGGCGGAGAGCAGCCCGGCTGCTGCTCAGAGGGCGCAGAACTCACCTCAAGGACGAGGTCCCCAGGCACGAGGCCGTCGGGGCCCTTGGCAGGACTGTCGTCCTCCACCTCGGCCACGAACACCCCATGCAGGTTCCCACCACATAAGTGCACGCCAAGCTCCAGCTGGGACTTCTTGATGAAAACAACTCGTGGTTCTGGGGTCTTCTTGGCGGCATCTCCCACCATCCTTATGGGGAGGAAAATGAAGCTCTTCAATTGTGCACAGGGAGGGAGGAAGACATGAGAAAGATGAAACAGTGGTGACGCCCTAACCGTTTTCTGCTGCCCCCCCCCCGCCCCCGCCACGGTCTCACGAGCTCTCAGAACCACAGGAGCCAGGAGGCGGGCCGACACAGCCTCTAGTTCTAGTGACCCGGTTTGTAGGCAGGATGCTGAGGTTTGGTAGAGGTGAACACGTGACCCCGGGTCACAAAGCCACTTGGGAACAGAGTGGAAATCAACACCCCTGCTTTCCAGCTCAGCTGTCCATCACACACCATGGGCTATGTCTTGCCCACCTGGACTGCACTTGTTTTCCTAACTCTATTCTCCTGCAGGGAACTGCAGAGCCAGGCTCACCAGCCAGGGCACAACTCATCCAGCAAATGTTTACTGAGCAGCTTCTATGGCCCAGATGGCACTAAACCAAGAAGCAGGGCCCCTTGCCATCAAGGAACTCACAGCACTGGGACACTGAAAGGCTGGCAAACAAACTGAGTGAAGGAGACGGGACAGCAACAGAACCGAATGAGCAGGACCTCAGCAGGGGAGCTAGCTGGTGACGAAAATTTTGCTGCAGGTAAGTGTAGCCATAATGGGCACAGTGAACGGTCACAAGTAGGAAAGCCCTGAAGATGTCCCAGCTTCCAGCCTCAAACTTCTGTGAACAGTTCATTAAAGTTGAACCCGAGAAAGGGCTCTGTCCAAGACTGAAGAGTGACTGCCTCAGGACCCAGCCTGTGTGACCCTCCCCCACCTCCCCGCCAGCTCCTGCCCACACTAATGCCGCCCCCTCCGCCGGACATCTCTTCACGCCCGCCCTTTGCACGGCTAACCCCTGCTCGTCCTGTGATGAGCCGTGACTTAGCTGTCACTGCCCTGCCATGCTCCTCATGACTGTTCCGTCGCGGCCCCTGGCGCCCCTCCCAGCACTCCGGCCGTGCTGCACATGCCTGGACACTGGTCTGCCACCCTCAAACCTAGAGCTCCTTGGGGGCAACACTGCTGTTGATGGCCAGAGCCCGGGGCCTGGCTGGGGGATGACCGTGGGATTCTGTCTAAGGACAGAACCAGAAAACAAGTGAGTGAGAAAAGGAGGAGAGAAAGAAAAAAGGCAGAGCTAAGAATGAGTCAGTGAGAAAACGAGAGAAAAAAAGGGAGAGAGGGCAGGACGGAGGGAGGAAAAAAGGACTGGCGTGCTCCCCACCCCAAATCCTGACAAGCCGGTGTGCCGTCTGCAGCGCAGGGCGGCGCTGGGACCCACGTCCCTCAGAGGATGTGCTTGGGCCCCAACAATGGCGCCCCGGACCCACCCCGCTCAGCCAAGTGCACGGATGGAAGGCTCGTGGCATGCATCTGCTGACCTGGAGCTGGGGCTGCTCTGCTTGGCCGGGGGTGTGCCAGGGCCCTCGTCCTGCTCCATCAGTGGGTCAATGACAGAGGGATGCTCCGGGGTGGTGGCACTGCTGCCCTGGAGAGTGGAGTGGGGACTGACAGGGTCCAGGTGGGAGCTGGGGACAGGACAGGAAGAGTGAGGAGTAGCATGCAGTCGGCTGGAGCCGCCCCATCTCTGGTGGTGACCAGGTCTGGGACGTGAACAAGGACCAGGTCACGCAGCTCTGTGACCCGAACCCTGAGGAGAGCAGGCGCCTCAGGAGCCTGGACTCGGTCACCCAGCTGCAGGATCTGCCTGTCCTCAACTCGGGGATCCTCTGCAAAGGGGTCAGCCTGGGGACCCGTGAATTCACTGTTCCCTTTTCCTCTGCATGTGCCTTTCAGCCCTTCCCTTCACAGGCGCTGCATGGCAGGGACACATCTCACCCTTTCCTCACCTGTCCTGCCACCCACAGCACAGAGGCAGACGGGGGCAGGTGTCCAGTGTCTGCTCGTGGAGCGGGGCCAGACCACTCTGTGGGAGCGTCCGCCCGGGGCCGCAGCTCCTGCCTGCTCCACATACCCATGCCGGGGCTTCCTGCTGCACGCGGGGCCCAGCCACCTGTTCCCACACCCTATTTCAGGAGGGAAAACCACCCCTCCATATGTCCCTTCTCCAAAACCCAGGGCTGGTCAACTCCTCTCTCATGGCAGCAGAACCCCCAGAACTTGCAGCTAGCACGCAGGTCTCCCCACAGCGAGTCACGCACCTGCCGCACCCGTCTCTCCTCCTGCGGCCCCCATGCCCCCAGGAGGCCAGGGCCTCACCTGGACCGGGAGTGGCCGCTCAGCTGGTGCATGTGCGGGTTGTACTGGGCCAGGATGGTGATGGTGTCGCACTGCTGCCCGATGATGAGCCGGGCCTGCTGCTCCGTGGCGCTCCGCAGGTTTATGCCATTGAACTAGGAGACACCGGGAGCGGGCTCAGTGATGGCAGAGGAGGGCGTGGAGGAGGGCCTGGGGACTCAGGAAGGGAGGAGAGGAGAGGAGAGGAGGGAGAGGACGGCAGCTCCCGCTCACCTCAAGTAACTGGTCCCCGTACTCAAGGCCGGCCTGGTGAGCGATGCTCCCCCCGGTCACCTTGGACACGTAGACACCGCCCTTCTCCCCGCTCACGATGGAGATGCCCAGCGGCTCCGAGCCCTTCTGCAGCTTCACATGGCGTGGCTCCTCCACGTAGGGCCTTGGAAGAGAGCCAACAGTTTTGGGGACTCAGGCTCAAAGGAAAGGTCTGGGGAAGATCTGAGGTCAGGCATGCCATCACTACGCAGAAAGGGCCGGGGGCACAGACGCTCCTATGATGACACAGCTGGATGGGAACACGATGAAGTCCACCTTTGTATGACGGTGATACACAACCCCATGCAATACAGACACGACCCCCCACCCGCGGATGGACACAGAAGCACCCAGTCCCAAAGACACCAAGAAGGGTCTGTGTGAACTATAAACACTGATAATACGCGGGGAAAAGGCACGCAGGTTTCCCTAACAGGAAAGGAGTGGCCTCACAATGTGCAACGTACAAACCTCCAATGGGGTCTCAAGACCGCCCCTGGGGCAAAAAGGACTGCTTTCTGGGGTGATATTCACCCAAGAAGGGGCAGCATTAAATATCAGTTTTTATATTTACCAGGACACAGGAGAATGCAAAATGATCATGAGATTAAGCTGCTGCAAACCGGAGGCACTAAAAAGGGAGCGGGGAGGCTGGGAGCAAGGCGGCACCATGCACCCACTGGCCCCGGGGAGCCGCCCACCGCACCGCGGGGGATAAGGGGCGCAGGGGGGGCTGGGGTGGGGACCTCCTGTCGGGCCAACCTCACGCTCCTCAGGGAGGAGGACCTGGGCCTGGCAGCCACAGGCAGTCTCAGGAGGGATCTGTGGTGGTGGAGGCATCTGGAAGGTGCAAAAGGTTAGAAAGCAGAGCGGGGGTGATCGGAGGAGGAAGACAACCACAGACGCCTGGAACGTGACAGACAGACAGACAGACAGTTAAGTGACCCCAAGCCGCCAGGACCCCCGCTGCATGCTGCCCGAGCTCCTCCTCAGGACAAGCCTGCAGCCAAAGGCCAGGGGAGGGGAGAAGCAGAGCGCCACCCCCGAGGGCTCCCTCCTCCAGAGCACATGTCAGGGAGGGGTGGGGGGGTGGGGGGGTGGTCCACGTGCTGAAGGGCAGGCAGGCAGAGGGGTGCCCTTTGGGAGGGAATCCTTACTTTTTAATCTCCCGAATAATTTAAAATTTTTATAATATGCACAAGAGTTTTGTCAGAACAATAAGGCTGCTTTGTAAAAGAAGTTCATAAAGTATACTTAACACTACAAACAACTTAAAACATAACATTAAGGAGGAAGTTTATGTATGTAAAACAACATAAATAAAGCATGTATTTAATCTGTATATATACATACACACACCTCAGAAGGTGAAATAACAGCAACTGAACCTCGGGTTGATGAGATTATGTGACTTTTTTTCTTTCTACTTTTCTAGTTTTCCCAGTTTTCTATAATGATAGTTAACTTGAGACTGAGAAAAAGAGGGACTATTTTTCGTAAGTAACCCATTCTTCAGTCAGGTCACACATGTTAAAGTTTATGTCACCTAAGCGCTGTGAAGGCAGGAATCACTGACACTGACACACACACTCGCTCACACACACACACCGGTTCTCTGTGCACCGCGGAGAAAGCTAAGGGGATGTCTGAACCGCATGTGATAAGGCCCCTTCTGCTTCTAAGGAGCCCCCTCCAGTGGGGGGAAAGTCTTGTTCTCTCAGTGACCTGAGCTGGGGGGTTCGGTAAAACCTCACACCTCCAGGGCCGGTTTGTGCTCCTGTCTGCACGATGCAGGTGAGGCCATCATGAACACGTCCACGCGAACTGTGCTAACTCCCCTGGGGGCCCAGGCGCCTTGGCGGTTATGGGTACGCTCTGTTCTCCAGTTTACACTTGCTAGGTGTGCTGTCTTACAGGTTCAGATCGTAAATGAGATTTTCTTAACTATGGGCCCACCCAGCAGCGTCTCTCCCATGGCTTGCAGCTACCAGGGCCCTCAGCTTTCTGGATGTAAGTGGAGGAGAGTAGCTCTAGTCCTAGATTCTAAGTGATTAGATACTGGTAAGTTCAAGTTTAATCCAATCTCCCACTAGGATCTAGACAGAACCCTTTAAATATACAGATACGATCTGGTAAATCCCACTCTGAAGAACACCAGAGGTGGATGAGGAACGTGCAGAGCTTGTGCAGGAAGGGACCAGCCCTGAGAGGAGGCACGTCTGGACTGACAGCTGAGATCGGCCTGCATTTCAAAATGAACCAATAAACGGCTAAGCTGTACATGTATGCTTCACACACTCTTTTCCTATGTGTATTTTATCTCACAATAAAAAGCTTGGGGGCGGGGGGAGGGAACAAGCGATACAGCTGTGTTCTGGGGCCAAAAAGAAAAGGGTAAGAAGGAGTCCTGGGACTTCCCTGGTGGTCCAGTGGTTAAGACTCCACTCCTCCACTGCAGGGGGCAGGGGTTTGATCCCTGGTTGGGGAACTAAGATCCTGCATGTCGCGTGGCGCAGCCAAAAGTTCAAAAAAAAAAGAGTCCTGATTCTAATTAGTATAGGCCAGTCACTAACCATGTGACCACAGACAGACCACTCCAACTTTCTGGCCTCAGTTTCCTCATCTTTAAAATGGGGCCGATGACGATGCCGCTGATCACAGGGTTATGTGAGGGTTTCACGACTTATTACGTGGAACGTGCTTAAGCAAAGGCCTGGGAAGCAGCGAACAGCATCACTCCATCACGGTCACCGTCAGGTCGTCCCCAGCATCACGTGCTGGAGCCCCCCTCCTCCCGTGGGCACTCAGTGGAAGGAGCTCACCCTGCTCCTCCAACTGGCCATCCACGTGCGCCCCTCCTCCTGCATCACGTGTCCACAGGACTTCCTCGTGACGTCCTGGAGCAAGACACCAGGGGATGCTAGGCGACCCAAACGCCTGCAGCCTCGCCGGAGGTCAACTCTGTCGGAACTCCCCAAACCGCACCACGCCCGGGGCCGAGGGCGCGGCCGAGCGCTGGCCCGCTACAGCAGCGCGCCATCCTCCCCGTGCCCACTCACCTGTCCTTTCGGCGCTCCCCGAGGGCCGCGGGGTTGACGGCAATCCTGGGCAATGTGGCGGCTGAGGTCTGGGATGGGCTACAGGAGGACAGGCCTTCGACATTCAGAGGAGACTGCGGGGGAGTGCTGCACTCCGAGTGGGACAGCGAGCCTGCCGAGAGGGGTGGGTGAGGGCCGGGCCTGCACCTCCACTCCCGCAGCCCGGACGCACGGCCATGCATGCAGGTGCCTCGTGCCTCATGCCTCGCACTCCCCGCTGCATCTCCCGCCAGGGCCTGGGTCCTGGCCCCGCCAGCATGACTGATGGCTGAGACCGGGAGTGAACTGTGAGCGGTGCCCAGACACCCCACCCTGAGGACGGAGGGGGTGAGCAGGGGGAAGGGCCACTGAGAAGTTCTCACCTCTGTCAGAGCCCACGACAGACCGCGGATATCTTGGCGTTGATGGGATTTTAATGCGTTCTGCCTTAAACTGCAAGTTGCTCGAAGACCCTGTGGTTCCAAAAGGGGACAAAACTTTAGGCCTGCAATTAAACAGCGCCCCTCACTCCCTCACCACCATCCTAGTAGTCAGGAAACATACATGGTTATGACAGAATGAAAGTGGGCCCTGCCATTTATCCCCAAGGGGGTCTCAACGTGGAACAGTCAGGGAAAGCAGAGGCCTAGCCCCAGTATGTGAATAAACCGTGCAGGGCTAGGCTGCTTCAGAACAGCATCCCACAAGTCTCGCTTCCAGCCCTGAACAGAGACAGCACCCCACGCGACAGGCGCGACTGCCGGCCTTGTGTCCACAACGCCGGAAGCAGCTCCACCAGAGTCTCTTTGAGACAACTGCTAGCCTCGACTCTGGGGTGCGTTTTCCGTAAGTGATCGGCAACACGACATCCCCCAGAATGACCTCAGGGTCAGGGAGCAAGGCTCCTGGGCCAGGGGTCACCAGAACAACTACACAGCCACTGTGGGAAGCAGCAGGAAGGCCACAGGAAAGGGCTCTGGGTGCAGCGTGGAGCCGGCCTCGGCCCCCAGACGGGAGAGGGGCTGTGTGTGGGGGCCGCCAGGAGGTCTGGGCATGAGGATGCGGGTGGAGATGAAGAAAGGCTGGTGCCTGCTCTGGCGAGAAGGCGCCAGTGGCTCAGTTACCAAGGCGGGCGCTGGAGGGCAGGGAGTTGCACCCGTGGGAGGCTCTCATCTCAGAGCAGTCGCTGCAGGCCCTGGGGCTCAGATCCAGGCTCAGGCGGCCCTGGTGCTGGACACTGTCGAAAAGCAGACAAGTGAGGGGCTCGGGAGAAGGACCAGGTCAGGATAACAAGTGGCTGGCCACCCTGAGGCCCTCTGCCAGCTCAGGGAGGCCCAGAAGCGGCTCCCAGCCAGCCGAGGACGGCGACTGCCCGCAGCCACGCTCAGAGGGCCCTGCAAGCGCCAGGCCAGGACCAAGCTCACTGGGACAGAGGGCTTTCTGCAGGGACGAACAGAGGCTCTGCCTCCTGGGCGGGCACGGAGGGGCAGGACGGCACCGAGGCTCTCCCTAGAAGAGCCCGTCCCTGGAAACGGGAGAGCTGAGGGCGGGGAGCCCGCGTTGCCCACGTCAGGCTGGCCCGCATTCAGGCCCGATGAGGACCTCTTCTAGCTGTGAGACTACGTCTCTTGCCTGCTTAGGGCCTTCCAGTGGTCTTCACTGTACTCAAAATAAAACCCAAACTCTGGGTTTGTGCCCTATGACGTGGGCCTTCCTCCTGACTCACCGTCTCTTTGCCAAGCTCCCCTACTCTGTCCCTGGAGCCCACTGCACCATTCTCAGATGCCCGGGCTGCAGCACCTACAGCCCTCCTTCCTGGAGGCTCCTCCCCAAGTCGTGTACAACTGGCCTCTTCTCAGCCTTCTAGTCACGGCAGCATCCCCCTGCACGGGGCCCTCTCCACCGCCCAATATAACTTGCCACCCTCTTCCAAGTCACAGCCTAGCTTGTCAACACTTTAGGGTCTTTAGGGCCATTCAGCACCATCTGGTATCACTCTGTTCTCTTTTTTGGTCGTTCCCCACTCCCCACCTCGGCCCCGGCCACTTGAACACAAATGCCACAGGAGATGAAGTTTGTCTACTTAATTTTTCACTGTAGCCCTCTAGAACTATAGCAGTCCACGGCATGTAGTCTGTGCTCTATTAAAACCTGTCAAGTAATCGAATGAATGAGTGACCTTGAGCCAATCCATTCATTTTCTTAAGGCTCAGTTCCTTATCTATCAACCAGAGACAGTAATAGTAGGGTGGCTCTGGTGACCAAGTGAGATGATGCTTATAAAGGTCTGAGGACAGTACCTGGCATGTGAGCGCTCAGCTATCAGCTGCCTTCTCTACCATCGCCCTACAAATACCTTTTCAAGCTCCACGCTGGTAAATAAAGAGAGCGACCTTAAAGTTTCCTTTCCCTGGGGCCCCAGAGCTGCTCTGCCCGACCTCTTCCCAGCAAGGCAAGGGAACCCCTCTATACAAGCCCCAGGTGGGCTTGGATGGCTGGGGTACAGGGAAGCACAGGTGGCTTCACATACCTAGGATGCAAACCCTGGGGGCCAGCCTCTCTGGGGACAGGCGGAGAGCTGCAAGGGCCGACCCTGTGGCTGCGCACGGTGTAGATGGGGTTCCTCAGGACGGAGCTCACAGTGGTGCTCGGGGTCATACTGCGGGGAACAGTGCCTGCAAATGGGCAGGGTGAGACAGTGGCCCCAAAGCATCCAGCCAGCCCCAGATCTATGCAAACTTCTGGCCCTGCTCCACCTGTAAGGCAGGAGAACCCTCTTCAGTGCTTCCCATTTCCCAGGCTGCTATGGGGAGAAAGCACTCTGAAAAGCTAAAAAATGTCACTGATAGAAGACTGAACACTCCAGACAGGTCAGCAGTGGCTAGATCTTTGAGGACACACAACAGCTCCCTGAAATGACAGTCTCCACTCTCCCTGGGACTGGGCGGCCCTGGGAGCCCACATTGACCCTCCTCCCCGGCCCTGCCCTGCCAGCTCACCCACAGACGCCCTGCTGGGGTAGAAGGGGGGGTTGCTGTGCCGGCTGGAATGCCCTGGCGAGTAAGGGGACCACTCCTGGAGATCTGGGGAGAGCTCTCCACTGGCCGGGACGCTCTTCTGCTCCTGCAGAACCAAAGGCAAGAGGCAGTGGCTGGAAACAGGGAAACACACAGGCATTTGCAAGCGATTACTATCCCTTATGACCTAGCTTCTCCCACTCAGACACATGACGTGACATTTGGGAGAGATCGTTAACTCGTTTATTCATTCACGTTGCCTTACACATCTGGAAGAGAAGAACTTCCTTCAAAAATACTTTGGAAGAAAACCACACAGAAAGAATCTGTTCTTTCGAATAAACAGCTTTTGTGTGTAGAGAGGGTGGAACACATGGGTGCATCGGGCACACGTATGCAGCAACTCCACACAACCTGCCCAGCCGTGTGAAGCTCCGTGTCTGCTGAAAGTAGCAGGGATTTGTTCTCCGGCTCACAGCAATCTCTCCCTTCTGGAAATGACCACAGCACCCACAAAAACAAGCCGGCCTGTCCTGCCGCCGGCTAACAGATTCACACGTGCTATCTTGACTCCCTAAACCCTTTGAGGTGGGTCCTTGCCACTTGGGTTTATTGCAATACAAGTTCAAAAGCTTCTTGCTCAATAAGCAAATCAAACCCCACACCCAAGAAAGCGCTGCCCTCTTGGTGACGTATTACCGCTATCACGCACACCCCAGGCTGCTTTCTAATCTCCTAAAGGGAGACTGCTTCCTGCGGGCACTCACCTGCCATCCCCTCCCCTTCTCCCGGGCAGGTGCTGAGAGCAGAGGCAAAGGAGCCAGGGCTAAGCCTGAGCTGGGGGATGCCAGTGCGGGCGGGCGCAGGTCCCTGTGTGGCCCGCCCCACCTCCACCTCCCCCTGACCCACTCCAGGGCTGAGCTCTACCTCCAGGAACTGAGCAGAGATCACTACTGGAGCGAGCTTGGGCCGAAAGCTGGGAGCAGACTTTGGCCGGCGGCGCTTCTGCCCCAGCTCGTCCATCTTCTGGGAGGTGAGGTCCTCGTCACAGGACTTCTTGGCCGGCAGGTAGGAGGAGTCCCCGTCCCCTTCGGGGTAGTAGCTGGAAGCAATGCGGACCCTGGCCTTGCGAGGGGGCGAGGCGTGCATGGGCTCCCCGGGGTCCATGTCGGGGGGCAGGGCGCTCGGGGGGCTGGTGGATGGGGAGCTGCCCACTAGAGTGGCCTCTGACTCAGAACTGGTTTCCAGTTTGTGCTGGAACTTAATGGAGTCACCCCTCCTGGGAGGTTTTGGGGGCGTCAGAGGTCCCACCCTCTTGGAGGGCAGGGGGGAGTAAGCAGGCCCAGGGCCTGGGAGCAGGTAGTCTATTTTGGGGGGCGTCTGGGGGCGTTTGAAAGTGTTTGGGTCAAAGATAGACTTTCTTTGCTTTGGCTTCTTGTAAACGGAGAGCTTCTCGGGTCCTGCCGTGGAGCTGAGCACAGCCTTGGGCCAGGTCCCGCCGCTGTTGGCATTCTCGGGCTCTGCCTTGTCCAGGCAGGCCTCTGCCTCCCCACAGGGGCCCACCTCAGTCTCGAAGGGCAGCAGAGGCCGCCGGCTACGCACGTCCACCGGCCCAGAGCCACGCTCCCCCGAGGCGTCCGAGCGAAAGGGGCTCAGGCTACGCTCGGAGGCACTGGGACAGGCCTGGGGGGAGACGGGGAAGGTTCCCCCGGGGAACGGCTTGTGCAGGAAGGAGCTGCTGCCTCCTGGGGGGCCAGACTCCTTCCTGTCCTCCAGCCTGTCGGCGTAGAAGATGTCCGTCTGCGTGGAGTTGTTGTGCTGCATCAAATTCCGTTTATTCTGAGCCTGGACCTCCGGACCATGGGCTCGGAAGCTCAGCATCTTATCAGAGTCCTTGATGTTTTCAAAGATGTTCTGGCCGCTCCACGACGCGCTCTGAGGGAACACCTAAGTAGGGGTTGCAGAGGAGTGAGGAAGAGAGCCGGTGAGACCGCACGACCTGGAGCTGCCACCGAAAAACATCCCTGGAGGTAGAGCGATGGTCAGGAATGGGCCACACACACCCCAAAGCTGGACAGGTGGACAGACGTGCAGGCACGTACACCTCGCCAACAGGTGACGCTTGCTCACAGCCAGGCCACTGGGAACCCACAGGAAAGACACAAAGTTCCCTTGACTTTGAGCATTTTCTGAAATCACCTGCACTGTGTCCTGCCTATTTTTTAAAATTATTAAATGTAAATATAAAAAATTCACTATTAAAGGCATCTTACAGTACACCTAGACAATGGAATATTATTCAGTGATAAAAAGAAACAACCTATCAAGCCATGAAAAGACATGCAGGAACCTTAAATGCACAGTACTAAGTGAAAGACGCCAATCTGAAAAGGCTGCATACTATGTGAGTCCAGCTATATGACGTTCTGGAAAAGGCAACACTACAGAGATAGTCAAAAGATCAGCGTTTGCCGGGGGTTGAGGGGGAGGAAGGGATGAACAGGTGAAGCCCAGAGGATCTTCAGGGCACTGAAATCACTCTGCAGGATACTGTAACGGCGGATACGTGTCATTATACATTTGTCTAAACCCGTAGAATGTACAACCCCAAGAGTGGATCCTCACGTTAACTACAGACTTTAGTTAATACTAATGTATTAACATTGGCTCATCGATATTACAGAGCAGAAGATATGAGAACTCTCTGTACTAACTCAACTTTTCTGTAAACCTAAATCGGTTCCCCAAAAAGGCTATTAATTTTAAAATAATTTTTAAAAATATCTCTTAATGAAGTAGATGAGTCTTTTTCCAACCTTCTTAGAAAAGCTGATAAGAAGTACAATAAACACCCTTAAACCCATTTGGATTCAACAATATTTTGCCCAACTGTCTGTATCTATTTATCCTGCAGATCATTCGAAAATAAGTGACAAATATTATGACATTTCACCCGAACAGCTTTAGCACGCACTTCTCCCAAATAAGGCCATTCTCCTGTGTGACCCCAATACCATCATTATACCCAGGAAAAGTAACAATTCCCTAAGATCATCTCATTATCCAGTCCAGATCCAAATGTACCCCCCACCTCCAAAATGTCCTTCATAGCTAGGTTTTTTTGTTTCTGGGTTTTTGGTTTTGGTTTTGAAACCAGGATCCAGTCAGGGTTCACGCATACCTTGCACTTACAAATCAAGACCTTTTTTCCAAGGATCCCAGTGATGTGGAGAAGTGGCTTGCGTACAAGGAGCTGGGGTTCTGCCTGCCCCAAAGAGGGCGAGAGCAGAGCCAGTGCAGGGTGGGGGCCCTTACCTTCAGGAGGGAGAGGGTCAGGGAGTCCTGGCAGCTCCGCAGCAGAGATTCACACTCATTCAGAGACTTGTTGTCCAGTGCAATGCCATTGATCTAAGGCCAACAGAGAGCCCGTCAGGCCCACCACCAGGATAAGGGTTCTGCCTAGCTGCTGACCCACGTTGGACAGTGGGCCTTGTTCTGTAAGGTGCCCCCGTCTGGAGCTGGCAAAGGAGAGAAAGCCCCTCCCCAGTTAAGGCCCTCAAAGTCCAATTATGGGGCTTCTGAGGCAAATGAAACACACAGCCTTGAAAGCACTCTGGGGAAGTGACTTTGACTGACTGGGACCAGAACACCACGGGTCCCAGAGGGACATCCCGGACCCGCCGCTTCCTGCTGCGTGATGCTGGACCACGGCTCAGAACTCCTTCAAGAACAAAAAGGAAAACAGACACGGACGCCCCCTCAGGGGCGCGAGGAGACTGCAAACAAGATCATGATGTGGGAGGCTGGACCCACGTGACATGAAGGATCATCGCAGAGACTCCTACAGCCCCTCACGCCTGAGTCTCTGTCCGCACCCCTCTCAGACACGTTCCAGTGCTTTTTAAAAGTGCACGTGCAATAGGTGAACGGTGAGACTGGGGTGCACCCATACCATGGAGTCCTACCCGGCTTCGGGAAGGACCACAGCATCAGCACATCCAACCACGTGATGGAGCTCACAGCACGAAGCCAGGTGGAAAAGGCCATCTCAAACGGGCAAGTACTGCAGACTCTACTTACACAATATCCTCCAAATGACAGAATTATAGAGCTGGGGAACAGATTAGTTGCCAGGGCTTATGACGGCGGGGAGGGGGCATGCTTAGGACTGCGGGGGTCAACAGACAGGGGTGACACGAGGGAGATCTTTGTGGTGGTGGACAGCCCTGTTTTTTATCCTAAAATGTGATAACAGATTTCATAGTTACGTAAGATGTAACCATTAGATGTTAACTGGATGATGGGTACGTAGGACCTTTCTGTACTATCTTTGCCACTTCACTTTTTAATATTGTTTAACATTATAACTGAATTATAATTATTTCTATAATTATTTCAAAATTGAAAGTTAAAAATATATATATATATTCAGAGTGATTATCTTGGGGTGGTAGATTAATTTGGTTGGTTTTGTTTTTCTTTATAACTTCCCCACATCTTAAGAGTTTTTCGTATTGGCCATATTGCTTTCAAACTCTAGCTCGCCCCCAAATCTGAAAAACACTGGCAAAGATGTGAAGTAATGAGCTCCCCCAAACACAGCAGGTGGGACTTCTCTGAAGCACAAGGAGGGACATCACATCACGTGTTGAATGCTTATGCCCTCTGATCCAGCAATTCCCCCACCCGGGACTCTATCCCGTGGCGGGACACAGCAGTGGCCATGAAGCACTATTACAATGGCAAAAAATGTCCTGACTGTCCATCAGGAGACCGGCCCAAAGGCCACTAAGGAACATGCAGTTACTGAAATGACTCAGACAGATCTAAAGATGTGAATCTGGAAGAATCTCAAGGCACGCTGTTAAAAACAGAAAGCAAGGTTAGCAGCAGCACAGTATACTATGATCACATCTAAGTTTAAAAAAGAAAAAAAAAGTGGGAGATATAAGTTTTGAACGTTTGGGGGAGAAAACACAATGAACTGTTAAAAGTAGTTGCCCTTAGGATGGGAACTGGGAGATGGGGAGTCTAGAACCAGAGGAAGGGTTCCCTGAGACTTACAGCCACAATCCTGTCTCCCACGGCGAGGGACCCCTCTTTGGCAGCCGGGCTTCCGGGCACCACGGCGGCAGCATACACTCCATTCTCCAGGCTGATGCCGCTGTCTGCAAACCAGAGGTCCCCGGTTAACCCCTGCCCGGGTTGCATGGCCCTCTGGTTGTCTCATCTTGTCTTTACGAGATAAACTTTTAAAAAGGATGTTGGCAGACTGCAACCTGTCCATCCCAGCACCCCGCCCAGGTCACACCACCCAGGGACCGGGTCAGGTCTGGTCTGGCGAATCAAACAATCAGAGACAAGCAAGACCCAGGACCCAGACGGCCCCGGAGCGTGAAGCACATGGGCTGCACTGAAACCACATCAACGCCTAGTTCTGCCCGAAAACACATGCGATCTCTCTGTACGAGAAAAGGGTGCCCTGCCCACCTCCCCAGCCCCTACCTTTATGCCCACTCAGGTTGATGTGCAGCGGTGTGACCACCTTCCCGCCCAGGGACTTCCTCCGACGCACGACCATGTTGATGGCCCCCTCCCCGTTGAGGAGCGCCTTCATGGCCTGCTTCTTGTCCTTATTGATGAGGTCCACGTCGTTGATTCTCAACAGCCAGTCATTGACCCTGAGGAGGGGGACAGCCAGGTCACTGCCAGCGGAGGCCTTGGGACCAGGGGGCCGGCCCCTGTTGCTCCCATTCGGGGAGCAGAACACCAGAAAGCAGGTACCCCACAAACACATTCAGAAAGGTTTCCTCGGGGCTTCCCTGGTACACGGTGGTTACGAATCCGCCTGCCAATGCAGGGGACACGGGTTCGAGCCCTGGTCCGGGAAGATCCCACATGCCGCGGAGCAACTAAGCCCGTGCGCCACAACTACTGAGCCCACGTGCCACAACTGCTGAAGCCCGCGCGCCTAGAGCCCGTGCTCCGCAACGAAGAGTAGCCCCCGCTCACGGCAACTAGAGAAAGCCCGCGCGCAGCAACGAAGACCCAGCACAGCCAAAAATAAAAACAAACAAATAAATTTATTTTTAAAAAAAAAGAAAGAAAGAAAGAAAAGAGAAAGGTTTCCTCTTCTAGGAAGGTGGAGTGGTTAAGCTGGCAAGGGTTGGAGCCTGGTTTCAAACCCTAGCTCTACCACTTACTAGCGGCATGACGTAGTCCCTCTGGGCCTCAGTGCCCTCATTTGTAAAATGGGGGCAACAGAAGCACCTACCTCATGGGATTGTAAAGATTAATGAATTATATGAAGTACTTAAACTTAGCAAATACCAAGCACTATGTAGGTGCTAATTATTATCATCACTATTTCATGGGATGAGCAGGCAATGCACATTCCAGACTCTCACACACTTCACCTGAGCCCCTTACTACACAGAGAAGCAAAAGGCAGCACCTGGTGATGGGAGAGAGATCAGATTCAGAGGCGATTCGGAGTCCAAGCAGCCTTTAAGAACAATGTTAGCAGTTAAGCCTGAAAGCCTCAACAGCCTCTGTGAGGCCCCCAGGTCCTGGGATGCGTTCATTTAAACGCCACCTGGCTCTCCAGGCCCTCTGCATTAGGTCAGAGGGAAACTGCCACCTTCCCTCCAAAGCCTGGAGCCCACTACACTCACCGTAAGCGGCCATCAGCGATGCTTCCTTTGTCCACTTTAGTGACAAATATGCCACAGTCCCCCGGCAAACAAGGCTCATTCACACCCTCTGCCATATCGAAACCAAGTGCCTTCAAGTCAATATCCTCCTGGCAAAAGAAGAGTGGCAACAGTTCACTTTACAGCAATGATGAGAAACATTTGGCTCTTACACCCGCCCCCAAGACACTCACTCCGAGGCGGGTGCTGTCCCTTCACCCCGACGGGACACGTGGTCCCCAAGATAAAACCTCTGAGCGGCTGTGATCCCCTTTCCACCACTGGAAACACACTCTCTCTCTCTCTCTCTCTCTCTCTCAGCCCCCTGGCGCTCTGCTCTTGCCTCTGCTTTCCATGCACTGCAAGCATCCGCCGGGTAACACAGGAGACCAAGCTGCTACTGCATGGGGCTTGGACAAGTGCAGGGAAAGGATGCATCCACACCCTGGGAGAAAAAGCTGACCTCCCAACTAGCAGCTATGAAGTTGGGGGCCCTGCAAGAGGGCCATCCTTTCCCTCCCCCATCCAAAGCCGTCACGTTGAGGAGAGCTGGGAAGAGAAGACACAAGGGCGGTTTACCGTCTCCCTTTCAAACTCCACGACTTCTGTTTCCCACTCCATGGAGTCTGTGTCAATGGCCGAGTCGTGGGAGCTATGGGCCATCAGCTGCCGGAACCGGGCCTCCTTTTCCAACTGGGATTCCATCTGCTCCCTGTGAACAAAGAGAGAGCCATGGCAACGGCCCTCTGGGAGGCAAAGCATCCCACCAAAGTCCACTCGGAAATGAGGTGGACCATTCCCCTCCCCCCTCATACTTCACACCAGCTGCCTCACAAACCCAAGGCTTCTTGGGTACCAGTGAGTTTTCATAGTTTTTTTGTTTTTGTTTTTTTTAAGTCTCAGAAAATTGCCCCTAATTTATCTAGGGGTTTAATGCAATTCTTACAGAAATGCCAGCAAGACTTTCTGTAGACAGGGATAAGACTATTCTAAAATATACACAGAAAGGCAAAGGAATTAGAACAGCGAAACCCATTTTGAAAATGAAGACTAAAATGGGAGGAATCACTCTACTTGATTTCAAGACTTATTATACGGCTACAGAAATCAGGACCATGTGGAACTGCCAGGAAGACAGACACATGGATCAACGGAACAGAGCAGAGGACCCAGAAATAGCCCCACAAAGTACAAAAGGTGCAGAAGTGGTTCAGTAGAGGAAGGATGGTCTTCAACGAATGATGCTGGAGCAAGAGGACATCCTGGCAACAGACTCTCAACCTAAACCCCATACCTTATATAAAAATTAACACAAGACCTATCACAGATTTAAATATAAAACTAAAAAACTTCTAGAAGACAAGTATAGGAGAAAAATCTTTGAGATCTAGGACTGGATTAAGGGTTCTTAGACATAACACAATCCATTAAAAGTAAAAAAATAAAAATCAGCAAATCGGATTCGATCAAAATAAAAAGCTTTAGTTCTCAGAAAGACCCAGTGAGGAGGACGAAAAAAGACTCAGAAACCTGTTAACATGCCCCAGTAACATCCTTCTTCCTAGAACCTGGGCCCAGATGACCTCTCCAATTCCTCAGCACTGCCCAGTGGGTTCCTGCCACACCCCTCACTACTGTTGTTTCCTGCTCGACTGGACGCGCTCCCATGTCCACACCTTTGCCTGAACGTGCTCAAGAATGTGTGGCCAGCTCTAGGAGGCCACGCAGCCCACGGGTAGTCCTTCTCCAAGCTTTCTTCCCCGACAGAGAAGCAGCTCTGCACTTCATGCTCACCGCACGCGGCTCACCTCTCACCCACTAGGCACATACATCTGTTGCTTCTGCAGACGGGGGGCTTCCCGGGCAGCGGCAAGGACTCCCTCCCCTGCATCCCACTGGTTAGAGAACTTAGCTCAGAGAAGGTGCAAATACAAACATGCTGAATGAACAAACAAACGGAACTTGACATTTCTTAGAAGTTCCAGGCAACTCCAGCTCAATTAACGTGCAAAACCTCCCGTGCTCAAGCCCCCGAGGCGCCAGGCTTTGCCTTAATTTGATTCCACCACCTGCCAGACCCTAACTGGGTGCCTGGAGAGAAGCTGTCCCTCTGCCGCTTAACCCCCGGGATTTTCTTAGAGTGCTCAAGCCCCAGGGCTTCTGGGTTTTCACGGAATCAATGAAGCTCTTTGCCTTACGTTAGGAGGTTCTGTTGAACGGGGAAGAAGGGGAAGCTGTCACCCACTTCGGGAAGGCGTCCCCCGAGTGTGCGAGGCTTGCACGCTCACCAGCTTCCAACCACCCTATCGGTTCAGGAAGCCTCAGGAGCAAGCGGACGGCCGCTGCTTCTCAACTACCCGGTCTGGCTCTGGACTGCACTGCCAATTGGCATCTGCCGATTTCTCTTCTTCAGCTTGGATCCCTGTATTTTCAGTACACTGCTAGGGGCCACCAAGTCTGAAGTAACACCCCTGGGAGCAGCGCTGTAACTGAGGGGACGCTGTCTGACACCCCAAACAGCACAGACTGCTGAGCGGTAGTCACAACCGCCTTCAAAAATGCTGCATCAGAACCTGTCATCATTCTGTTCGACTGCGTGCTGGTCTCTCGGATGGCCCTGCCTTTGGTCTGTCTCCGTGTATTATGAGCCCCACAGGGCAGGGACCCGGCGGCTTGTGCCTCCCCCGGGGCCTGGCCCCCACGCAGCAGGCACCTGGCAAATCCTTGTGGAGTTGCCGAATGAATGAGGGAGGGAGGGAGGGAGGGAGGGAGGGAATGGACGACACATGCCTACCTGTCCCCCAGTGGGCCGCCCGGGGCAGGGACCTTCCTTCCGATGAGCCTTGGCACGCAGTGCCTGCCCACCCCGACTCGCTCACCAAAGGGCCGCTGCCACACTCTGTGCTGATCTAAGGATTTCTAATTAACTCTCAACAGAGAGGCCACACTCGGACACATTTTACGGACTGACCGAGTAAGGCAGAGTGAAGGGACAGACTGCAGGCCCCGCTCATGGGGCTGCCCTGACCTGACGGAAGCGGACACCATGCTCCCGGGCGCCAGCTCTCCCAGCAGGCGCCCACCCCAGCGTACTTGAGCTCCTTCAGCTCCCGGCTGACGTCGTTCTTCTGTTTGCGAGTGTCATCCAGGCTGCGCAGGGCCTCAGCCAGTTCGCTCACCGCCCGGTCCCGCTCCCGCCTCAGGTTGTCACAGAGCGTCCTGGCAGAGGGGGCAGAGGGCTAGGTCACTGTGAGGGGCAGGGGACAGAGGACTCACGGCTTGCAGTGAGGCCTGCAGCCCATGCTCCCGAACACCCCAGGTGCTTGCCTCACTCCCAGATGCACAGATGGAGCGCTTGAGAGTTTGGAGGCAAGGCCACCCAGGCCAATCCCACACAGGGACAGAGAGGACACTGGGGACCTGGCAGAGGAGACACCCCCACGGTTACCAGGCAACGAGCATCCGCTTCTGAACGTACAGTGTTCATCCCACAGGTTCAGCCTCAGTGTGTCTGGGGGCAACGACCACGCTCCCACCCGCACAGCCCACCTGGCAAGCCCCTGTGCCCCAGCACCGACCAGACACTGCACCACTACCCACGTGCAGGCTTTTCTAGAGATGCCCTCCACCCCACAACTAGACTGAGCCCCCACTTGGACAGAAATCATGGCCTAGGCATCTCTGCAGCCCGGAGCCCTGTGCAGGTGGGGTGCAGGCTTAACAGCTCTCTACTAACAGACGTGTGGCCTCTGGGCTCCCAGGATCAGCTCAGTCATTCAGAGAGGTGGTGGGGACAGGTGACCAGGTAGCAGGAGAGTCTGTGCTGTGCTCTGTGCCACCGGCAGAACGGCATCCTGCCACTCGATGGACCCTGAGGGCTGGTCCCCACTTCTCCATGGCCCCAAACCTCCTCCAATCCGGAACCTTCATCTCCTGACCAGCCCAGGTGGACATCAGTCTCTCCAAACAACCACAAGGGATCTTGCAGAAACTCTCAATGACCAAGTCCTCACTTATCGCCATCATCATCATCATCACCACCACCACCACCAGCAGGGCCTCTCCTGGCTTTATTCCAGGCCAAGGGCCAAGTCTACACTCCAGGGCTCCCCTTCACAGGCCCTCACCACCTGCCCTCAGGAGCCCTGCCAGCCGCTTCTCCTGTGACTCACCAAGTGCGCACCCCACTCATGCCACAACCAGTCCCAGCTCTGCCCTGAGCTCACCATACACCTTTGTTCATGATGGTCCCTCAGGCTGCAACACCCATCCCCCCTTCTCCACCTGGAAAAGTGCCACTCGAGCTTTAGTTCTAGCATGAACGCCATGCTTTCTGGGGAGACCTCCCTACCCGTCTCCCCAGTTCCCTTCATGCCCCCACGAATTCACTGTTCACGCACCTCCCTCCCCCCGACCACCCTGTCCCACGAAGCTGCCTGTAGCCCCCGCGGTGCCGGCCCCTCACGGGCATCACACGTGCCCAGGAGCCTCAAAGGCTGTTTCTCTCCCAGGGTCTCCTTGCTCAAGGGACCTAAGATCCTGGCACACGGTAGGTGACCAATGAATACTGGCTGAAAGAACACATTTTTGAAATGTCAGTTGCAACAGAAACCCCCTAAGAAAAAAGCCTGGCCTCATACCACTTCACGGGGGTCCATGCTGTGGACACAGCATGTGCTCAGACTTCTAGGGTGAAGGGAAATGGGAAGTCGAGACATGATGGAAAATGCTAAAATTCTCACTATGAGGCGAGGCTGGGGCATCACCTAGGGTGAGGAGGGACGACCCAGGTCACGCCCACCTTACCTGGAAGGAAGTGGTTATGACTCCGACCCTCCCACAGACCCAGGGCACCGCGGGGAGAGCCGAGCCCATGCGGCCCCGGGGCGCCCCATACCGGATGCTGTCCCGCTCCGCCACGATCTTGTCCCGCTCCTGGAAGGCCCAGTCCCGCCGGCACTTGGCCACATCCGCCTCCTGGAGGGCTTCCTTCAGCTCCTGGCACAGAGCCTTGCACTGCTTTCGAAGGATTTCAGCCTCCTTGTTGGCTCTCCCCACGTCCATTGTCACCGTGTCTTTGATCTGGCGGGGGTGAGGGGCAGGCAGAGGGGAAGGTTACCAGGCCTTCTGGCCCAGAAGTGCCCTCCGACTGGTATAGGAGCTGGGGCTGGACTCTCGGGAGCTGGACGGAGGGAAACACTAGGGTCTCAGCCAGAGCCCGTTCCGACACCGGCCCCCGCCCCCCATGACTACGTGTTCCACAGCCACGTTCAGACCCCTAGCGATGCTATATTAGGGTCCGCCCAAACTCTCACAGAGCCAGGACCAGGGGCCCAGGTGGAATGCCCCTGGAGGGCTCCTGCCAGACCCTGCCCTGCCACTCACGTGGTATACGTTTTGCCGAGAGCCCACTACCTCTCCCTAAAGAGCTCTCGTGACAAACGTGACATGAGGCCCCACTGCAGTGAAGGGTGCAGCACTGGTCACCATGCTCCCCACCCGCTGCGTCTACAATACAGTTTTTACACTCCAGCATATGGAGTTATTTCTCAATCTGAAAACACACCACTACGTTTGCTGGTGAAGTCCTATGTGTTTCAGTTCCTTTAAAAAGCTGAGATCTAAAGGATTTGCACCTGGACCCCCCCCAAAGCGTTACACGCTCCATTAAAATTTCAAATCAAACTCTTTGAAGCACTCATACAGAAAGCTCCCTCTGTGCCTCTATAATCCTCAGAAAAATGAAGAATGTGACAAATGACAAAGTGAGTATCTACTGCAAGAGTAACTCCTGGTCCGGCTCAAAGGCTTCCTGAAGAAGCAAAATACAGGCAACACGAGAACGCGCCTCTGCTCAGCCTCCACCTCTCGCAGTACTTCCTCCCTCGCACAGAGCTCCCCCACTTTCTAGCAAATTCAGCTCCCCAAGCAGGACTGGGCATAGGAGATGCAAGTGCATTCAGGGGCAGCAGAAAGACCGGCCCGTCCAAGTGACCAAGCTGGGCTTTCTAGGGGACAGCGGCTCTGTCAGAGGGTCTGTCTTGGGAAGCGACCTGTTATCTGGAAGGACCTCCGTGACACGCAGCAGCGCCCCACAGCTTCCCTGTGGGGGACCAGCCGCCCCGGACGGTAACCACGTCCTCCTGACGCCGGCGAACCTTCAGTGGACTTGGCCTGCCCGTGGTCAGAGTCTGGACACCGGCCCTTGTGAAGGAAGCCCCTAGATGTGCCCACTTGGAAAGGTGAGAAGCAGGGAAGAGAGGGGTCAGAGCTGACCTGGTGTCCAGAGTGAGGCAAAGACCCTGACAGGCCCCCCCGACTGCCCCCTCTTTGCACAACCCACTCTGGAGAAGCAGGGAGAGGGAGGGCAGTGGCAGAGAAAAGAGGGTAAATAAAGAGCGAGGTACAGAGAGAAGGGAGGACCGTGTAGGAAGCCACCACGGGTCAGAGGGAAAAAGAA
The DNA here is from genome assembly GCF_949774975.1 of Lagenorhynchus albirostris. Lineage (NCBI taxonomy): Eukaryota > Metazoa > Chordata > Mammalia > Artiodactyla > Delphinidae > Lagenorhynchus > Lagenorhynchus albirostris. The sequence continues at coordinate 29,267,309 of NC_083110.1, forward strand.
CCACCGCCCCGGCTGAGCGGAACGAGGACAGTTCTGAGACCAGGAAGCTAGCCTGGCTGAAGGACCACCTCAGCCAACGCCCCACCAACACCACCACCACCAAGAAGTGGCTGCTGGAGAGGGGCGGGATCAATCCCCAGGGGTCTCGCAGGCCACGGGGAGATCAGACCCTCCTGCCCACACCTCAGAGCCAGGATGGCCCAGGTCACAGGCCTGGCCTACTCCGGCCAGGCGGGGAGTGGTCGTGCCCCAGAAGCCAGATAAACTCAAGAAGGAGCCGAGGAAAAAAAGGAAAAAGAGCGACCACATGGAATGTACCCGTCAGATAGAAGGTATCAACCGGTTTCAGAAATGTTGAAATGTGTGTGCATTGGCGGAGAAAGTACATCTTGGAATTCAGGAATTATATTAGTACGATTTGCTGATGATATCAGCAGATGATATTGGCCAGAGGTGGTTTGATGTTGGTAGAGTTTCCTCTAGAAATAAAAAATTGGGGGAAAAAAAAAAAAAAAGAAGGAGCCGAGGGTTTCAGTTCTGGAAGCTGCAGGGGTGGGGGGCTGGGGCTGTCCTCTCTTGCCTGCTGACTGGGATGGGTGCCCAGAGAAGACTCCTGCCTCAGCTGACAGGCAGACTTCACACGCTGCCAGGGCACTCCTGCCGAGGCCCGGGAACCGGGCTCCAGGCGGGAGGCACACATGAGCAACGGGAGGGGGGTGACACAGGCCACCAGATCTGGCACCACGGGGCAGTCGGGGGTCTTCCTCCTCCTCTGTGCTTCCACATTCCTACAAAGAGCACAACTGCTCTTTGCCCCCCTTGCTCCCTGGGGGGCATCCATCATCTCAGCCCCCTCCAGGGGGCTGCTGGCCTATCACAGGCTCACCACCTTCTACGGGTTTAACACACTGTCCTCGACTTTTTAGCTTACTGACCGACTCAGGCATTTTTAATGTTTTATTCTTCATCATTTTGTTTTCGTTATTTGGTATCAACATTTTCCCCAACAATTAAGCTCTCAAACCAGAATGTGAAAGTGAGGTGACATTTTCTCCAGGGCAATTACCAAGTCCTAACGCATTATATTTGCTCATTAAGAATTTCTTCATTCCAGTCTTTTAAAAATTGCATCAAAGAAAATATTCCTTTTCACAATGGCTTTCACCTTGATGGTCTGGAGAAGTCTCACTCCCTTTGTATGAAATTATTGCTGTTTGGCCCATTTTTGCCTATGAAAACAATCTTATAGGATGCACCCTAATCCTAACAGGGTAGGAAGGTTCAGATGGGCATAAAAATAATCCTAATAATAAAGACTCAAATCATTCCTACTTTATGCAGATATTATCCTAAGTGTGTTTTCAATGTTAAACCATCTGATCATCATGACCACACTGTGAAGCAGATGCTGTCATCATTTCCAGTTTGTAGGTAAGGAGACTGAGGCCCAGAGAGCTAGGAGAGGTAAGAGGTCACATGGCTGAGGAGGTCCACACTCCAAACACAGTCCCCAGCACGGCCTGGGCATCAGGCAGCATCACAGTCTGCAGAGAGGCCCACGAGGCCCTGGCCGCCCCTCGGGCATCAGCCCTGCCTCATGCTCGGTCCAGAGGGCCCTAGCTTCAACAATCCACGCACACACTGTCCCTTACTAAGCTGCCGGACCTTTAACACCTTGCTTTTCACTTCTCACAGGCCAGTTTTAAAGCCTTCATTCTAACTGACCTGCACCAAGTAGAAGGGAGCGGTATGAACAGAGAACTATTCCGATGGGAAGAAAGTCTGCTCTGATCAAGTTCAGCAGCTCGAAACAGAGCCACACACAAACTAACCGAATGGGAAGGCAGTCTCAAAGAGGGGAGTCCACAGGCCTGTCCAAGCCCCAGCAGGGCACACCTGGTCTTGGGGGTAAGCAGCGTCACTGATGAGGCCTGGCTGGTCAGGTAGGAAAGATGCAGAGAATCCCCACTGATCACTCGGGAGTCAAGCTCAGTGCCTCAATTCCGATGCTGCTGAGCGCCACTCCCCTGACCCTGGAGGCACGCACCCCCCACCCCACCCCAGGGAGCAAGGCTTGAGAAGAGTACTGGGCTCAACCTAGTAGAACAGCTTCCCAGGAGCCCAGACCACCCCTCTAAAGAGCAGACTCCTCAGGTGTTGGGGTGAAGGAACACTGACTGTGCCCTTCTGGACTCACAAGGCCAAAGGTACCTATGGCTTTGGGAACGTGGCCCTGGGATCTTGCTTCTTAAGGAGCAAGCCCTTGAGCTGACTTCCAGCAAAAGACTGATCTACCATCACATCAGCTGTCAGCTCCGGACACCCAGGACCACAGCTGAACCTCACCTGTGTCCCCTGCAGCCCGAATAGAGCTGGGCACCGAGTGTGAGCTCAGCAGTTACCCAGGAGGCATCCAATAGCCCAGGCAGCAGCAGGCTGAAGGCTGCTCCCTGCTCCTCTGGACACCTGGGCGTCACAGCCCTCTTTCCCTCGCCACCTTCCTACCTGTCGCAGCGCCTCCATCTCCTCGCTGGCCGCCTGCTTCTCAGACGTGCTGCTCTTGAGCTTGGACTCAGCCAGCTCCACCTCGGTCTGCAGCTTGTCCAGCTCGGAGATGACCTGGTCGCGCTCGCTCATGATGAGCTTGTACTCGCTGTACACCGCATCCCGCTCCTCCTTGTACTTCTCTGACTCCTTGGCAGTTTTCGCCTGTGTGGTCCTCAACTCCGTCAGCTCCGACTGCAGCAGCTCCATCTCCCACTGCAGGTCCTTGTTCTGGGCCGTGGCCTTGTTCAGCTCGTGGTGGATGGCCTCGAACCTGGCGGAGAGAGGCAGCCAGGACGAGGGCATGGGGACCTGCCCAGCCAGCTCTGCCGCACCGGACAATCGAGCGTGAAGTTTTGAACGCGGTCATTCTCCACACCCCCAAGAGAGAAAAGTGATGAAGGACCAGGACCCCTGGACCGGGAATTTTTCTCAGCCTTTTACAAATACTGGAAGATGGACTGAGAATTTCATGCCCTCTGCTCTACTGGAAATAACAGTGTTACTTCTTCCACAGTCAGGCTACGTTACCTTTAAAAATAAGAACAAAACAAAGCTAGAATCACAGCCCATGAAAGACAAAAGTGGCCTGAACAATCGTTGAGTCTGAGCGCCTCATTTTACAGATACAGGGGATAAGGCCTCGAGACACAGGTGCCTGGCCCAACGCCTCCAGGTTAGCGTGAGAGCACCGCTCGGTCCTTCCAGGCCAGGAAGTACCTGCCATGCAGGCGGCCCTGCAAATTACAGCCTGCAGCTCTAGAGCAGCATTTCTGAGTGTGGGTTCCTTAGAAACCAATCCTGCACAGAGCTCCATTTAAAAAAAGTGTGCTCTCTGATGACTGATGTTTGGGAAAAACACTGCATTCTGTTCCCTCTTGGGAGATTCTAGCGCACAGTATCGGAGTAAAGGTTCTGAGAAGTCCTGCAGCACAGACACCTGTTTGTGTGCAACCCGGCAATTCCCAAACCCTTTTAAAGCCAGAGAACGCTTTTCATATAAACCTGATAAGCACCCCAGAGAACAGGTATTCTGCAGGAACGTACCTTAAGAAACATTGTTGCAGGGCAGGGGTCACATCCCTACAGATTATCTACCTTAACAGAAAGTGCAACTTTAGAAGAACAATGCCTAGGACAATTAACTTTCCTATCTGCCAGGTGGGTGACTGACACAGAGGGGAGAGGCTTGTGGGGTGACCTGAGAAACAGGACGGTCAGAACACGCCCGAGTCGCTCAGATGAAGAAGAAAGGAAGGAGCACATGTGCCAAGACAGTGTCAGGAAAATGTTTCCTGGACGTAAGTAATTTTTGATTGAAAAAGTTCAATTGCTTATTTTTTTTTTTTTTTACCCCCCCAGAAAGTGGCGGAGAGCCTTGCAGATAGGTAACCACAAGCCCACAGAGGAGAGTGGCCCCCGGCAGAGAGGATGCTTCGGCCCTCTGGCCATTCTCTGAGTGCAAGAGACAGGCCAGCTCGCTCGCTCCCCTCCTTGACGGCCTAGGCTCCTACCTCCTCAGGGAGAGGGCGCACTGGTGCTGCAGCTGGATGGCCGTGTCCCTCTGCTGGGTCAGCATCTCCGTCTGCTTCAGAAGGCGCTGGTTCTCCTCCTCTAGCTGCTCCAGGCGGCTCAGGTCCGAGCTGTGGACGGCGACTTTCTCGCTATACCTCTTCCGCAGGGCGTCATAGTCCTTCTTAACCACCTCCAGCTTGTCCATGGCCGTGTCATACAGCTTGTTGAGAATTTCTGATGACCCGTTGTGCTTCAACACCTGGGGACCACAGAGCCACGATTACCAAAGGTCTGAGGGCAGGAGGAAGGACAAACTCGCCTCCGTCTGTCTGGGGGAAGGATTGTTGACAAGGGAGGGGAGGTCACACCCTCTGGCTTTCAGGGGTCTTGAGGTCTGATTCCACAGGCCCCGCTGAGTTGATTCATTCGTTCACAAACATTTCTTAAGTAGTATACAGGAAAGAGTCACCATAGCAGGCCTGAGACTTCCATCCTTAGAAAGGCCTGCTTGCAAGTTGACCCTTAGCTGGCGTCTGGGAACGTGAACAGTAAGCAGTTCCCTGGGCTGATACAAAACTTTCCCGAGTGACAGGAAGGGCTCCCCACGCCTGGACTGGACGAACAGTGTGCTTCCGGCTCAGCTCCTGCTTTCTTCTGGGAGTCTGAAATTTCAGAGCATGCTAAGCAGGGGGTTCCTACGTGGCCAGCTCCCAGTAAAAGCCCCGGGCAGAGAGCATCTCATGGGCTTCCCTGGCTACATTTCACACGTGTTGTCACGATTCGGTACTGGGGGAACTAAGTCTGTCCTGTGAGACTCCACAGCGGGAGGACTCTTGGAACCTAGCACCTGATTGCCTCTGGACTTCACACCATGCACCTCTTCCCTTTGCTGATTTTGCTTTGTGCCCTTTGGCTGAAATAGATTTTAGCTGTGAGTAGGATTATACGCTACGTCCTGTGAGTTCTTCTAGCAAATCACCAAACCTGAGGGCGATGCTGAGGATCCCTGACACAAGTACCTAATACCTTCTAGCCCTGTTCTAAATGCTGGTGATGCCGAACAGACAGTGACGGTGGCCTGTGGACCGCTTATCCTGATGGGCCGATACAAACACACAGAGACCGAGATCGGTAGACAGAGATCAGTTCTCAAATAAAATAACTTGAGAGCATAATAAGGGCTGTCGAGGAAATAAAAAATAAAACAGGATAACGAGCTGGAGAGAGACTTCTGGGCAGCAGAGTAGCTTGTGAGAGAGTCCACAGCCTGAGGAGGTCTTTCTAAGAAGGTGACTTCCGAGCCTGGGTGCAAATGAAGACCAGCAGCCAAGAGCACATGAGGCAGAGAGTGAGAAAGTGCAAAGGCCCTGAGGCAGGAATCACCAGCCATGTCCTAGGCACAAACAGGAGGGCAGGGAGGAGTGACTGGAACCCAGTGAACAAGGAGAAGTGGATTCAAAAAAATGGCCAGAAGGCAGTGGTTAAGGCTCCGCGCTCCCAATGCAGGGGGCCCGGGTTCAATCGCTGGTCAGGGAATTAGATCCCACACGCATGCCGCAACTAAGGAGCCCGCCTGCCGCAACTAAGACCTGGCACAACCAAATTAATAAATAAATATATACTTTTTAAAAAGCATAAGGTTAGGGCTTCCCTGGTGGTGCAGTGGTTGAGAGTCCGCCTGCCGATGCATGGGACACGGGTTCGTGCCCCGGTCCGGGAAGATCCCACGTGCCGCGGAGCGGCTGGGCCCGTGAGCCATGGCCGCTGAGCCTGTGCGTCCGGAGCTTGTGCTCCGCAACGGGAGAGGCCACAACAGTGAGAGGCCCGCGTACCGAAAAAAAAAAAAAAAAAAAAAAGTATAAGGTTAAGAGTGCAGATTTAAAAGAAATAAAATAAAAAGGCCAGAGAAGTCGGCACAGTTTCAAGGCTCACAGCAAAGACTGTATCCTGAGTGAGATGGGAACCATGGGAGGGTTTAAGCAAGAGAGCTTTCTACTCTGAATTACAGGGGGTACTAACGCTCACCCAGGGTGCTGCTCTACAGAACAAAATACAAGATGTGTTAAGAGGTGGTCAGGGCCGGCTGACTTCTGCTAAGCACCTCAGGGGATCTGAGTGAGCCCTTGGGCTGAGGGCTCATATCTCCTGAGCACCCCCGCAGCCCCCCCACCCCATGACACGACTGAGCCAGAAAGGCTTGCTTAACCGTTCCAGGTCCAACAGTCCAGGAATCACCTGGCTCATCCAACATGGACCCTGAGTTATCAGAAGATCTTTGCAGCCCAAAGAACCAGAACCTGGAACTACTGAATATTCCCTGTGGAGGGAGGGTGAGCCCTCAATAAATACGATTAACAGGAAAGAGCTAATTCAAATGTCAGAATCTTTTAGAGGCAAGGAAAGTGAGTTCATTCCTCTGAGACATTAGCTCCTAGGACTACAGATTAATGGGGAAAAAGGGAATCTCAGAAATCAGCTCATTCAGGGCTTTTAGTCTTTTTCCTTTTCTTTTTTTTTTTAAAGCAAAACTCCTTCCTTCAAAGGAAATCTTACGAGGACACCAAACTACAAAACTCACTTTAAAAATAGGTACACAGCTTCCTCGGGCGGTTAAAATCTTCACCATTTTATAAAAATGCGTCACTGTTGCAGATCAGGACTGCATGCTGAGAAATAGTCAGAAAACCACTGACTTAGCCTCACTCGATCATTTAAAGTCTTCTTAAAGACACAATGCAGTATCTTCCAAACATACAGCAAAGCACAGCAAATAAGGTAACAGAATTTTAAGTACCCACCACTTAGCTCTCATCTTAAGGACTGGTTCCAGGACTCCCCACGGATACCAAGATCCATGAATGCTCACATCCCTCATATAACATGGTGTAGTATTTACATACGAACTACGCACATCCTCCCTATACTTTAAATCATCTCTAGATTACTTATAATACCCAACACAACAAAAACGCTATGTAAATATAGCTGTCAGCAAGGCAAATTCAAGGTTTGCTCTTTCAAACTTCCTGGATTTTTTTTTTCCCCCAATCCCTGGTTGGTTGAATCCTCAGATGTGGAACCCACGGATACAGAGGGCCGACTCTACCTTGTCGCATGTCTCAAATTGCTTTCCAAAGATATAAAATAGTACAGGTGCTTAGCCAAAGCCCCCAATACACCCTTCTCTTATCTAGTACCCCTCTCCTCCCCTCCAGAATTGCTCTCCTAACTTTGCTGTCAACCATCACCAGGCACAGTATTTTACCTGTACTACTTCTGTACTCATGAAAGTTCCTAATGGTGTTCCACGTGCTTCCTTCTAGTCAATGCTGCTTTTGAGGTGTAGTCAGTGGTGCAGGTAGTGCTTCACTGTAGGAGTACGGGTTTTTTTTTTTAGATTTTTAAAAAAAATTTATTGAAATATATTTGATTTACAATGTTGTGTTAATTTCAGGTGTACAGCAAAGTGATTCAGTTTTACATATATATATATATATATCTATCTCTTTTTTAGATTATTTCCCAATATAGGTTATTATAAGATATTGAGTATAGTTCCCTGTGCTATACAGTAGATCCTTGTTGGTTATCTATTTTGTATTGTGGATAGATCTTTTTAAATTGAAGTCTAGTTGATTTACAACATTCTGTTAATTTCTGCTATACAACAGAGTGATTCAACCATACATATATATTCTTTTTTATATTGTTTTCCTTTATGGTTTATCACAGGATATTGAATATAGTTTCCTGTGCTATACAGTAGGACCTTGTTGTTTATCCATTCTATATATAATAGTTTGCATCTGCTAGTCCCAAACTCCCAATCCACCCCTCCCACACCCCCCTCCCCCTTAGCAGCCACAAGTCTGTTCTCTATGCCTGCATCACACATTCTCAGTCTGATGGATAGATGTTTACCTCATCTCCATTTTTTTTGCTGTTATAAATGACACTCTTGTGAACCCTGTACACGTCTCCTCTCCCACACCGGTGAGATTCTCCTCTAGGGTGGACACCTTGAAGTAGAGCTAAGGATCAGAATACGGACTTTTCCCCACTGATTGGACGATAGCAAATTGCTCCCCAGGGTGGCTATCCCAATTTATATCCCACCACCTGTGGGCAGGAGTTCTGAAAGTTACTTTCGTCAACACATCCTCACCAAGGTTTCATACGGTCAGGTTCTTCTTTTAGTTTTTACTTGTGATAAAATACACATAACCGTCTTAGCCTTCTTCAACCTCTGAAGTATACATTTCTGTAGCGTTATGTGTATTCACATTGTTGTGCAACCAACTTCCAGAACTTTTTCATCTTGCAAAACTGAAACTCTGTCCCCACTAAACAATTAGCTGTTCCCCCTCCCCCAGCCCCTGGCAGCCAGCCTCCTACTTTGTTTTCTATGAATCCAACTACTCTAGAGGTATATACAGTATTTATAAATAGAATCATATAAAAGGAATCCTACAGTATCTATCTTTTTGTGACTGACTGACTTCATTTAGCATAATGTCCTCAAGGTTCATCCAGGCTGCAGTATGTGACAGAATTTCCTTCCTTCTTAAAGATGAAAAATATTCCATTGTATATATGTACTGCATTTTGCTCATCCATTCATTCGTCAAAGGATACTTGGGATGTTTCCACCTCTTGGCTATCGTGAAACAATCAGATTTCTTTTTTAAGTACTGCCAATCTCATGGACAAAAAATAAGATCTCTTTTTTTAAAAACTTGCTTTTCCTGATTACTAGAAAGACAGAGCAACTCTCCTTATGTTTACTGACTACACACACTTTCTCTTCTATGAATTCCTGTCCATATCCTTTATTTTCCTTTCCTCCTTCCTTCCCCACCTGCCCCTTCCTCCCCCCCTCCCCCTTCCTCTCCCTTCCTTTCTTTCTGCAGAACTTATTTCTAAATTCCAGGTACTGATCCTTTTCCAGTTATATTCATTACAAATAACTTTTCCCAGTATGTGGCTTTTAAATCTTCTTGAGTGCCCTTTGTTACTAAAATTTCACGTTCTAATGTGGTAAAATCTATCAATCATTTCCTTTATGGTTTGTGGTTTGGTTGTTTTACTCAAGAAATTCTTTCCTTCCTACCTTGAGATCATGAGGATACTCTCTCTCATTAGTTTTCTTAAAAAGCGTTAGTTTTACTTTTCACATTTAAATCTTTAAACTATTTATTTAAACTACTGGAATATATTTTTGTATATGTTGCAAGATAGAGATACAACATTATTCTTTTCCATAAATTACTAGACAAAGGAGAACTGGGTCCCCAAGTGCAGTACAAACTGAGGACCCCTGAATTTGTCCAGGTGCAGACAATGAGGGTTGGAGGACAGCAAGGACATCAGCTGACACAGTGCCCACCACTGAGAGATGAGAAGGGCATCCCACAAGGACGTGCCCACACATGCCCAGGACACAGAGCGCCAGTGGAGAGCTCTCCTGCCTTCAGGGTCACATCTGGAAAAGAACCAGCTTCTAGACCAGACTGCCCTGTCTTGTGGGCAGTACCTCAAACATTCCAATTAAAAATCACTCCAAATGTTTTATTCTCTAAACATCTCCAAGCCAGGTGAGAAGCCCAAGGCTCCAAAAGAGCCCCCTGTGGTTTACTACAGAACAAAAGCACTGCTGCCATTCCCAGAGTTTCCCACAAGGTGGCAGGCCTGAGTAGACAGCCAAATGCACTCCCACAGTTGTCCAGCCTTCCAAGCTTCATTCAAGGAACAAACTAGCCCTGGGACTTCCCTGGTGGTCCAGGGGTTAAGACTCCATGCTCCCAGTTCAGGGGGGCCTGGGTTTGATCCCGCATGCCGCAACTAAAACCCGGCCCGGCGCAGCCAAATAAATAAATAAATATTTTAAAAAAGAAGAACAAGAAACAAATTAGTTCTCATCACAAGAAAAAAAATGTGTAACTATGTAAGTTGATGGATATTAACTGGACTTACTGTGGTGATCATTTCACAATGTATACAAATATCAAATCGTAATATAGTACACCTGAAACTAATACAATGTTACATGTCAGTTATACTTCAATTTTTTAAAAAATTTAATAAAATATAAATTAAATATCACCCCACATATTAATAAAATAAAACCTAATTTTAAAGACTGCCTTGAAACAATGCAAAGAAAAACCCTGTTCTGGGCACTGGCCCAGCAGAGCCCGCGTGCACTGGTCCACAACAGTCAACACTGCGGTCTGGCCTCTTCACTGGGAAGTAGCCCCCAAATGCCCCAACCGTGAGGTGCTTGGATGGGGTCTGTATGACAATCCAGAGGCAACTGAGGGCAGAGTGAATCTGCTGCCAGGATGGGTCACAATTTTCCAGTGAGACAGGGTCAATCAGAGAAAATCCCAGAACAAACCCAGAAACAAAATCAGAAAGGTTGGGATCCTTTCTGATGCCCAACCCAGCCCTGCTAACGCAGTCGGATCCGGGATCAGAAGAGGCAACCCTAGGGAGATCAGACTGATACCCTGTGCTGTCTCAGCTTCCCAATCCACAGGTGAAAGCTCTGCATGAGAAGGCCTTGCTTTTTATGAGCTACCCATTTTCCTCAACTCCTAACCTCTCGTCGTAGCCCTGGAGTCACAAGAACAGTCTCTTTCCCATACGACAGCACCCGGATATTCAGAGGCTCATGGGGCCCCTAACACTTCTCAACTTTTCTCTACAAGCAGGGCTGAGCATCATGCCTGTGCTAATGTAATCAAAAGCCTCTGAAGAAATCTGGGAAAACCGCAGTCACAGTTAACTCCAGAGGATTTGAAAAACTCCCCTATCAGTCTACAATTTTTCCTCTTTACTATTACACGATTATGTTCTTGGTAGACAGTGAGGCGCGCACACACTAACAGTCAAATGTTCAGCTTCCCAGCTAAGGCTAACAGTACTCTGAGAGACAGAATAGTTAAATCTGGCTCAGAATTCTAAAATGAAAAAGGTGATACACTTCTCAGCTCATGCAGGCAGCAGTCTTTAGAGATGACTCTCCTCCGGCCTGTGAGGAGGGGGTGAAAGTGACCCAGGGGAGGCACAAACCCAGGGTTTGGTCCCATCCACACACCAAGACAGCCACAGCCTGAGCTGCTCCCCTCAGGGAGGCCAAGAACACAGCTGTCCTTATATCCTGCTCCACACTGGTCAGAAACACTCTGGGCTTCTCTGAGAGCCAAGCTCTTTGAAGACTAAGAAACCCCTTTCTTGGGTTATCTGAGAAAAGAAGTTAACTTTCATGAATCACCAAAGAAATGAATCACCAAAGAAAAGAGTATATTTACTCTTTTTGTCACCTGACAAGGCCAGAAGGAGGAGAGGGAACTTTCCTGGAGCCTTAAGTTTCCCCAATAAATTGGCAGAACCTATTTTTTTAAAAAAAGAAAAGCACTGCTCTGAACCTGACAATTGTACCTTTTAAGAAACAAACTTCAGAAAAACATGCACAAAGGAACATAAGGACATATGTAAGGGTGCCCATCAAAAAGTAATTTGTAACGGGAAAAAGTGCAGACTACCAAGGTTCCCAACACACACAGAATGGGGTTAATAAATTACTGACAACTAAACTATGAAATATCTTGTTGTATGCTCCAAATTTACAGAAAATACAAGGAGACCCATGATATACTGCACAGTTTAAAAAAAAAAAAAAAAAGGCAGGTGGCAGAAAATAAAAACAAAACTTTGTATGTTAAGTATGACATAGCAAATGTCCACAAGGAAATATCACAAGTGGTTCAGAGAGGTCAGTCACCTCCAGGAAGTGACACCAGGGCTGAGGTGGGGGTGGGTGACTTCACTGTCGTTGAAGTTTTTTGTTTTTTAACCAAAGAATATGCATTATTGTAAAGAAAGGAGATGCAAAACTACCCTCTACGTTGCTCCCCGACCAAGGCTTGGCCATCTCCGCCCCGGAACACTTGGGCATCCAGATGGTGCATTCTGACTGCGGTCCCCTGGAGATGGAACTGCCATACTGTGCTCCCCCTGGCCACACACACACACACACACACACATGCACGCATGCTCGCACACATGCAAACACATGAGAAAAACCACCTGTCTGCTGCTCTGGAGAGGGAGAGGTCCCAGGCCCCAGGCCCATGGTGCCCTCCCACACAGCTGCCTCATTTCCTCTGAGATAAATCATGTAGAAGGCTGGGAGCCCACAAATCCCTCAAGCAAACATGCAAGTCAAACAGCACCATTTACCCCCGCAAGGGCCTCTTCAAGTTAACAAGGCGTGGGAGGAACCAGGCAACAAAACCAGCCTTGTCCAGTGAGGTCAACCTTTGGCCCCAGGGCCTGCAGGGAGGAGACCTGTGGCCACCCCCATGTGCCCTGCTTTCTCGGCTGTTGGCCTATCCAAGACCTGAGCTTTTCACAGCCCAGCACCCGTCCTAGACCTGGTGAAAATGCTACGGCGCTGGCTGGGGAGAGCAGGTGGCCTGGCAGCTCAGACACACCCCTCACCCCTCACACCCACCCGAGGCACTGGGCCCTCCTCTCCTGGGCGGGGGGGCCCTGAGGTGGCCCGCAGGCCACTTGCTAAGGGGCACTGGTCCAGCTGAAGAGAACCGGGGAAAGTCACTGACCACTGTAATCAACTACCCCCCCCAAGGGTCAGCGCTATAGGAAAAGGAGAAGAGGAGTGATGTGAGATGGAAGCATCGGGGAGAAAGCCTTCCCAGGTCACTTGTCGGGGGACGGGAAGCGGGGGACAGGAGGCCATCATCTTGGCCTGGATGCGCATACGAGCTGTTTGGGTCCTGAGGGAAGTCAGAGAATGGGAGGCAATAAAACATCATGCCTCAAGAGGGCAGGTTTTTGGTTTTTTATGACCAAGTGGTAACTGGAGCCTTTTATTTTGAGATATAAATCACATACCATATAATTCACCCTTTAAAGTGCACAATTCTATGGGTTTTGGAATATTCGCAAGGTCGTGAATCCACAAAGCTGTGTGGCAACTGCCACTGTCTGACCGCAGAACATTCCCACCACCCCCAGAAGAAACGCGGGTCCAGCACTTTCTCCTTGGTGCCTCACTTCATGCTTCAAGCAACGCTCCCAGAGCACCGCCCCGCCCCGCCCCGCCCCCTCCAGGGCCGGAAGGTTAAAGGGCGGAGGAGAGGAAGGTGGGAGTGAGAGTTGCTTCTCTGAGATGGTGCAGCAGGTAGGCTGCGGACGCCCCTGCTGTGCTGCGGGGCTTTCTGCCCCAGCTGGACTCCTGCTGCCCTGGCCTGCACTCACCTCCCCTTCCAGGAACCTTCCCGTTACCACCGCTGGGCCAGGCCTACCCACGCCCACCACCAGACTTCCCCTACACAACCAAACCCCCTACTCAGAGGGCTCGTGGACAAGACGCCAGCTATCTCCAAGTATATCCAGTTTAGCGGCCTGCACGGAGCCTGGACTGTGTACTCCACATAAGGCTTCAACAAATATCAGAGAAACAAAATAAGGCACAGAAACACATTTTTCAACAGAACATAGTTTATAATGGGAAAATACTGAAACTAGTCCAAGGGTCAGTCAATAGGAGACTGGTTAAATCAATGATGATGCTCCTATGTAACTCAATACTCTGCAGCCGTTAAAAACAAGGAAGGAGAATCTGTATTGAAATAGAAAGATGCATGTGACATATTCAGCAAAAAAACAATGTTAGCAACAAAAGGAACGGTGCGATTCCATTTTCTCAAATACGTTAACAAGATATAAAGGGTTCTATGTGTACAGATATAAATCTCAAACTTTTCAAAGTAACATAGCTATGGTTAGTTATTTCCGTGGAGTGAGACTACACGAATATTCTTTTATTTTTTAAATGTCTCTATTGCTTGATTCTTTTATTGTGTTACAAAATGCATAATTTTATTGAATTTTTGAATTTTATTTATTTCTTTGTACAGCACGTTCTTAGTCAGCCATTTTATACACATCAGTGTATACATATTGATCCCAATCGCCCAATTCATCACACCACCACCCCCACCTGCTGCCGCTTTCCCCCCTTGATGTCCATATGTTTGTTCTCTACATCTGTGTCTCAATTTCTGCCAAACACTGTGATGAGCCAGTTCATCTGTACCATTTTTCTAGGTCCCACATATATGCGTTAATATACGACATTTGTTTTGCTCTTTCTGACTTACTTCACTCTGTATGACAGTCTCTAGATCCATCCACGTCTCTACAAATGACCCAATTCCGTTGCTTTTTATGGCTGAGTAATATTCCATTGTATATATGTACCACATCTTCTTTATCCATTGGTCTGTTGATGGGCATTTAGGTTGCTTCCATGACCTGGCTATTGTAAACAGTGCTGCAATGAACAATGGGGTGCATGTGTCCTTTTGAATTATGGTTTTCTCCAGATATATGCCCAGTAGTGGGATTGCTGGGTCATATGGAAATTCTACTTTTAGTTTTTTAAGGAATCTCCATACTGTTCTCCACAGTGGCTGTATCAATTTACATTCCCACCAACAGTACAAGAGGGTTGACTTTTCTCCACACCCTCTCCAGCGTTTGTTGTTTGTAGATTTTTTGATGATGGCCATTCTGACCCATGTGAGGTGATACCTCATTGTAGTTTTGATTTGCATTTCTCTAATAATTAGTGATGTTGAGTAGCTTTTCATGTGTTTCTTGGCCATCTGTATGTCTTCTTTGGAGAAATGTCTATTTAGGTCTTCTGCCCATTTTTGGATTGGGTTGTTTGGTTTTTTAAAATTGAGCTGCAAGAGCTGTTTATATTTTGGAGATTAATCCCTTGTCCAATGATTCGTTTGCAAATAGTTTCTCCCATTCTGAGGGGTGTCTTTTCGTCTTGTTTATGGTTTCCTTTGCTGTGCAAAAGCTTTTAAGTTTCATTTGGTCCCATTTGTTTATTTTTGTTATTATTTCCATAACTCTAGGAGGTGGATCAAAAAAGATATTGCTGTGATTTATGTCAAAGGGTGTTCTTCCTATGTTTTCCTCTAAGAGTTTTTTTTTATAGTGTCCGGTCTTACATTTAGGTCTCTAATCCATTTTGCATTTATTTCTGTGTATGGTGTTAGGGAGTGTTCTAATTCCATTCTTTTACATGTAGCTGTCCAGTTTTCCCAGCATCACTTACTGAAGAGGCTGTCTTTTCTCCATTGTATATCTTTGCCTCCTTTGTCAATAGATTAGTTGACTATAGGTGCCTGGGTTTACCTCTGGGCTTTCTATCCTGTTTCATTGATCTGTATTTCTGTTTTTGTGCCAGTACCACATCGTCTTGATTACTGTAGCTTTGTAGTATAGTCTGAAGTCAGGGAGTCTGATTCCTCACACTCTGCTTTTTTCCCTCAAGACTGCTTTGGCTATTCGGGGTCTTTTGTGTCTCCATACAAATTTTAAGATTTTTTGTTCTAGTTCTGTAAAAAACGTCATTGGTAATTTGATAGAGATTGCACTGAATCTGTAGATTGCTTTGGGTAGGATAGTCATTTGCACAATACTGATTCTTCCAATCCAAGAACACAGTGTATCTCTCCATCTGTTGGTATCATCTTTAATTTCTTCCATCAGTGTCTCAGAGTTTTCTGCATAAAGGTCTTTTGCCTGCCTAAGTAGGTTTATCCCTAGGTATTTTATTCCTTTTGTTGCAATGGTAAATGGGAGTGTTTCCTTAATTTCGCTTACAGATTTTTCATCATTTTGTATACAGGAATGCAAGAGATTTCTGTGCATTAATTTTGTATCCTGCAATTTTACCAAATTCATTGATTAGCTCTAGCAGTTTTCTGGTAGCATCTTTAGGATTCTGTATGTACAGTATCATGTCATCTGCAAACAGTTTTACTTCTTCTTTTCCCATTTGTATCACTTTTATTTCTTTTTCTTCTTCTCTGAGTGCCATGGCTAGGACTTCCAAAACTATGTTGAATAATAGTGGCGAGAGTGGACATCCTTCTCTTGTTCCTGATCTTAGAGGAAATGGTTTCAGTTTTTCACCACTGATGACGACGCTGGCTGTGGGTTTGTCATATATGGCCTTTATTATGTTAAGGTAGGTTCCCTCTGTGCCCCCTTTCTGGAGAGTTTTTATCATAAAATGGGTGTTGAATTTTGTCAAAAGCTTTTTCTGCATCTATTGAGATGATCATATGGTTCTTATCCTTCAGTTTGTTAATATGGTGTATCACATTGATTGATTTGCATATACTGAAGAATCCTTGCATCCCTGGGGTAAATCCCACTTCATCATGGTGTATGATCCTTTTAATGTGTTGTAGGATTCTGTTTGCTAATAGTTTGTTGAGGATTTTTGCATCTATATTCATCAATGATATTGGTCTGTAATTTTCTTTTTTTGTAGTATCTTTGTCTGGTTTTGGTATCAGTGTGATGGTGGCCTCATAGAATGGGTTTGGGAGTGCTCCTTCCTCTGCAATTCTTTGGAAGAGTTTGAGAAGGATGGGTGTTAGCTCTTCTCTGAATGTTTGATAGAATTCACCTGTGAAGCCACCTGGTACTGGACTTTTGTTTCTTGGAAGATTTTTAATCACAGTTTCAATTTCATTACTTGTGATTGGTCTGTTCATATTTTCTATTTCTTCCTGGTTCAGTCGTGGAAGGTTATACCTTCCTAAGAATTTGTCCATTTCTTCCAGGTTGTCCATTTTATTGGCATAGAGTTGCTTGTAGTAGTCTCTTAGGATGCTCTGTATTTCTGCAGTGTCTGCTATAACTTTTTTTTCATTTCTAATTTTATTGATTTGAGTCCTCTCCCTCTGTTTCTTGACGAGTCTGGCTAATGATTTATCAATTTTGTTTACCTTCTCACAGAACGAGCTTTTAGTTTTATTGATCTTTGCTACTGTTTTCTTTGTTTCTGTTTCATTTATTTCTGCTCTGAGCTTTATGATTTCTTTCCTTCTGCTAACTTTGGGTTTTGTTTGTTCTTCTTTCTCTAGTTCCTTTAGGTGTAAGGTTAGATTGTTTGAGATTTTTCTTGTTTCTTGAGGTAGGCTTGTATAGCTATAAACTTCCCTCTTAGAACTGCTTTTGCTGCATCCCGTAAGTTTTGGATCGTTGTGTTTTGTCATTTGTCTCTATGTATTTTTTGATTTCCTCTTTGCTTTCTTCAGTGATCTATTGTTTATTTAGTAATGTATTGTTTCACCTCCATGTGTTTGTGTTTCTTTACGGTTTTTTTCCCCTGTAATTCATTTCTAATCCCATAGCATTGTGGTCAGAAAAGATGCTTGATATGATTTCAATTTTCTTAAATTTACTCAGGCTTGATTTGTGACCCAAGATGTGATCTATCCTGGAGAATATTCCCTGGGCACTTGAGAAGAAAGTGTAATCTGCTGTTTTTGGATGGAATATGCTATAAATATCAATTAAATCTATCTGGTCTATTGTGTCACTTAAAGCTTGTGTTTCCTTATTAATTTTCTGTTTGGGTGATCTGTCCATTGGTGTACGTGAGGTGTTAAAAGTCCCCCACTATTACTGTGTTACTGTCGATTTCCTCTTTTATAGCTGTTAGCTCTTGTCTTATGTATTGAGGTGCTCCTATGTTGGGTGCATATATAGTTATAATTGTTATATCTTCTTCTTGGATTGATCCCTTGATCATTACTGTAGTGTCCTTCCTTGTCTCTTGTAACAGTCTTTATTTTAAAGTCTATTTTATCTGATATGAGTATTGCTACACGAGCTTTCTTCTGATTTCCATTTGTATGGAATATCTTTTTCCATCCCCTCACTTTCAGTCTGTATGTGTCCCTAGATCTGAAGTAGGTCTCTTGTAGACAGCAATACATATATGGGTCTTGTTTTTGTATCCATTCAGCGAGCCTATGTCTTTTGGTGGGAGCATTTAATCCATTCACGTTTAAGGTAATTATTGACATGTTATGTTCCTATGACCATTTTCTTAATTGTTTTGGGTTTGTTTTTGTAGGTCCTTTTCTTCTCTTGTGTTTCCCACTTAGAGAAGTTCCTTTAGCATTTGTTGTAGAGCTGGTCTGGTGGTGCCTAATTCTCTTAGCTTTTGCTTGTCTGTAAAGCTTTTGATTCCTCCATCAAATCTGAATGAGATCCTTGCCAGGTAGAGTAATCTTGGTTGTAGGTTCTTCCCTTTCATCACTTTAAGTATATGGTGCCACTCCCTTCTGGCTTGTACAGTTTCTGCTGAGAAATCAGCTGTTAACCTTATAGGAGTTCCCTCGTATGTTATTGACCGTTTCTCCCTTGCTGCTTTCAATAATTTTTGTCTTTAACTTTTGCCAATTTGATTACTATGTGTCTCGGCGTGTTTCTCCTTGGGTTTATCCTGTATGGGACTCTCTGTGCTTCCTGGACTTGGGTGGCAATTTCCTTTCCCATGTTAGGGAAGTTTTCGACTATAATCTCTTCAAATATTTTCTCGGGTCCTTTCTCTCTCTCTTCTCCTGCTGGGACCCCTATAATGCGAATGTTGGTGCAATTAATGTTGTCCCAGAGGTCTCTTAGGCTGTCTTCATTTCTCTTCATTCTTTTTTCTATATTCTGTTCCACAGCAGTGAATTCCACCATTCTGTCTTCCAGGTCACTTATATGTTCTTCTGCCTCAGTTATTCTGCTATTGATTCCTTCTAGTGTAGTTTTCATTTCAGTTATTGTATTGTTCATCTCTGTTTGTTTGTTCTTTAATTCTTCTAGGCCTTTGTTAAACTTTTTTTTTTCTTTTTTTTTTTTGCCGTACACGGGCCTCTCACCTCTGTGGCCTGTCCCGTTGTGGAGCACAGGCTCCAGACGCGCAGGCTCAGCGGCCATTTTTCATGGGCCCAGCCACTCCGTGGCATGTGGGATCTTACCGGACCGGGGCATGAACCCGTGTCCCGTGCATCAGCAGGAGGACTCTCAACCACTGCGCCACCAGGGAAGCCCCGCTAAACATTTCTTGCATCTTCTCGATCTTTGCCTCCATTCTTTTTCCGAGGTCCTGGATCATCTTCACTAGCATTATTCTGAATTCTTTTTCTGGAAGGTTTGCCTATCTCCACTTCATTCAGTCGTTTTTCTGGGGTTTTATCTTGTTCCTTCATCTGGTACATAGCCCTCTGCCTTTTCATCTTGTCTGTCTTTCTGTGAATGTGGTTTGTGTTCCACAGGCTGCAGGATTGTAGCTCCTCTTGCTTCTGCTGTCTTCCCTCTGGTGGATGAGGCTATCTAAGGGGCTTGATGGGAGGGACTGGTGGTGGGTAGAGCTGACTGTTGCTCTGGTGGGCGGAGCTCAGTAAAACTTTAATCTCCTTGACTGCTGATGGGTGGGGCTGGGTTCCCTCCCTGTTGGTTGTTTGGCCTGAGGTGACCCAACACTGGCGCCTACCTGGGCTCTTTGCGGGGGCTAATGGCGGACTCTGGGAGGGCTCAGGCCAAGGAGAACTTCCCAGAAGTTCTGCTGCCAGTGTCCTTGTCCTCATGGTGAGACAGAGCCATCCCCCCCCCGCTGCCCACCGCCTCTGCAGGAGACCCTCCAACACTAGCAGGTAGGTCTGGTTCAGTCTCCCCTGGGGTCACTGCTCCTTCCCCTGGGTCCCAATGCACACACTACTTTGTGTGTGACCTCCGAGAGTGGAGTCTCTGTTTCCCCCAGTCCTGTCAAACTCCTGCAATCAAATCCCGCTAGCCTTCAAAGTCTGATTCTCTAGGAATTCCTCCTCCCGTTGCCATACCCCCAGGTTCAGAAGTCTGATGTGGGGCTCAGAACCTTCACTCCAGTGGGTGGACTTCTGTGCTGTAAGTGTTCTCTGGTTTGTGAGTCACCCACCCAGCAGTTACGGGATTTGATTTTATTGTGACTGCGCCCCTCCTACAGTCTCATTGTGGCTTCTCCTTTGTCTTTGGATGTGGGGTATCTTTTTGGTGAGTTCCAGTTATCTTCCTGTCGATGACCGTTCAGCAGTTAGTTGTGATTCTGGTGTTCTCGCAAGACGGAGTGAGAGCACATCCTTCTACTCCACCATCTTCACAAAATGCATATTAATTTTGCAATTTAAAAAAGAGTATAAAAACATGAAGAAAGCGCTGCCCTTCCCCGTTTTGAACTATTTAACCTTACAGCCATTTGGTAAGGCAGAGTAGGGCAGGAGGCTCCATTGGGCAAGGGGTGCCCCAGAGTGGCCATCGGAGCCTGCATGGGATGAGGAGGGGCCCTGCATAGGCGCATGGGGGTCCCACAACGGGTCAGAAGCGGGGATGGCGTGGGAGGGAGGTGGCAGAGGGAAAGGCAGGCAGGTACTCCCGGGAGACCGACCAAGTAAAGAGATTAAGAATAATCAGAACCAGGTTTCTCACTACCAGGAAATGCAGTTACAAAAATGGAAAGGAAGAAAACAAGAACGAACCCTGTTATATTGTAGTACTGGACTGGAACCGGAAATGTCAGTGTGAACTCATGGTTTCCAATATACATATTACATAGTGAAGGTATAAATATACTAGGAAGAGGGAGAGAGACACATGGAAACAGGTATGAGTGAGTGTGTGTGGTGGTGGGGGGCTGGGGGGGGGGCGGCGGTGTACTCAGATATTCCTTATTCTGCCCACTGAGAGGGCCTGGAGCGATTACACCCAGGAGCAATGAGCACATCAACTACACCCAGCACTCCGATCATGCTTCTAAATACCATTTCCCACTAAAAGGAATGAGGACTCCTAGGAGAAATGTTTGATTTCCAGGACTAGGGCAGGGAAGTTAGAAAATGAACCTGGAACATCTTCTTGTGCCAGAAATCAAGAAAGTGCTCAAAGAATGAGGGGACGTGTCAAAAAGACAGACAAGCAAGCTTGAAGGGGCTCCCCGGGGCCACAGTGGTATACAACCCACTGAGTAAAGCAGGAAACCATGAGTGTGTGTGTATGTGTGGGGGAGTATACAGGGAAAACAAGCATCACTACACTGGAGAAGAAGCCTAGAGACACCACCTTAGTCAAATGATCAAAGTGAACATCATTCGTAATAAGTCGTATCCAGCCAAGTCTCAATCAACGGGATGCAATGAGAAAAAGGCAGCATCACTTCTGTGACATTCCTGCCTAAGATGCAAAAACTCACCCAACCATGGGGATCCAACAAATCCAGGTTGAGGGACAACCTAGAAAATAACTAGCCTGTAATCTTCCAAAACATCAAGGTCATGCAGGTCACAGCCTGAGGAACTGTTCCAGACTGAAGGAGACCAAAGAGACTGGACAACTAAATGCAGTGCGTTATTCTGAATGGGATCCTTTTCCTATTAAAGACATTATTGAGACAACTGGCAAAACTTGACCCGGGTCTGACGATTAGACAGGAGTACATATCAACATTAATTCCTGATGTGTCACTGCCACTGTTATACAGGAGAATATCCCTGTTTGCAAGAAGTACACATTTACATGTTCAGGGGTGACGAGGCACCAGGTTGGCAACTTATTCTTGAGTGATACAGGAGAAAAATTCTTTGTACTGTATTTGCAACTCTTCTGTAAGTTTGCAATAATCTCACAATTTAAAAAAAATTTAACTGTAAATGAAAACAAAAGCAACAATGGCAACGTCATCCTAAATTACCAGATGAGTTCAGATTGTTATATACTGGCTTTGTGTCAATCAAGCCCCAACAGTCCTGCTTTAACTGGGGAACCATAAATGTTTCTGATGGGGAAGGGGCTCTGCTTAATCGGACCCATGTTGCAATGCTAGCAGGACACTCTGCCTCTGCCTGGGACTGTCTTCCAACCCCAAACGTCCAACCATCTATGGACACAGAGCATCAGCAGTCCCTGCCACGTCCCTGGGCAGCCCAGGCAGTTCCAGACCATAAGCTACGAGAGAAGAGGCACTGGCCTACATCATTCACAGGAAGCGGTGTCCTGACTGGCCTGCTCCTCATGCACTGCTGTCAATGTGAAACAAGAGCTGAGCAAAGTGAAGAAACTAACTTCGAACGCAGAGAGGAGCAAGGACAGCAGGACATACTCTCACCCCAAAATAATGATGGTAACTGTTACCATCTTGTATTTGCACAGAATTTTAATATTTGCAAGTTTCTTTCCATCTGTAATCTCACACAATCCATACAAAGGAAAGAAGCTACAGATGCCCAAAGCTCCCAGACTAAGTCAAATTGCTGTGACACAGCACACATACCACATAGAACCTCCTCCTTGGTAGCCCTTGCGATATTCATAACAATACAAAATGTGTGTGGTTATTTGATTAACATCTGTATCCCCCCTTGGATTGCAGAGTCCAGGAAAACAAGGGTTGAGTGTTTGCTCACAGATGGCCCGATGCCTCACAGGAGGCTGACACCAAAAATACTTGCTAAGTAATCACATGGACACACGGGTGGGTGGATAAGATGGGTGTGCGTAGGTCAGCAGGTAGACGGACAGTGGGTGGGGGAATGGATGGGTGGCAGATGAGTAGGTGGATAAGGGGAGAGATGCATGGATGGATGGCGGGTGGTAGGCAGGTAGACGGTAGGTAGGTAGGTAGGTAGGTAGGTGGGTGGGCGGGTGGGTAGATGAGATGGTAGGTGTGTGTGTTGGGGGGGCGGGGGGTTGGTAAATGGATGGTGAGTGGGTGAATGCCTGACCTGGGTCTGGTCCGCCCCCCACCGCCCAGCCCAGTTCTACCTGCTGCTGCTGGGCCCGGAGGTCACCGATCTCCTTCTGGTCCTCCTCGTGGAGCCGCTTCATGTCCTCCCACGACTGCTGGAGCAGGTTACGTTCCCGTAGCAGCTGTCCGTTCTCCCGCCTCAGCATGTCCACATCATCCTTCAGCTGGGTCTGGTCGCTCAGGAGCCGGCTGTGGAGCGTGCTGAAATCCCACACGGCACAGTGAGCCCAGCCAGCCTCCGACTCCCACCCGAGGCACCAGCACCCCCTCCAGGTCCTAGTACCCCCAACACACCAGACAGGTCAGCAGCGTGCAGAGGCAGGCCAAAGCCTGCTGTCAGCCACATGCCAGAAAGACCCAAACTATTTTTTTAAGAGCCTGACACCACAACGGCACACATGTGAAGGCCAAGGAAAGGAGATAAGCCCCTACCTGGCATGGACCTGGCACCTCCAAGTGCTGAGGCCTGGCAAATGTCAGCAGGTGGGCAGGCAAATGCCCTCAGAGGGGCACCAGGAGACCAAAGGGGAACACGCCCCATCTGCCTCTCCTGTGGCAGTAGAGCCCTAGCAGGGACCCAGAGGTCCACAGTGATCTGCCTGGCCTACTGTCTCACACATTCGACCACTTTCCTACCAACCGTGCTTCTGAAGCTGGCAATGGATGGTATGGAAAACTGAGGCTCAAAGCCACAAACGCACGTGCTTTAAGGCCCACCGCTTGCTATGCAGCAGAGGCAAGATGGGACCAGAACCCCAGGCTCCAGGTCCACAACTGAAGACTGGCAAGAGGCAGCAGTTCCTTGCACGCTGGGAACCCTGGCCAGGCAGGCCCCACTCACTGGTAGAAGTCGGTCTCCTTGGCCACCTCCTCGCACCTCTTCAGGGCGTTGGTGTGCTGGTTCTGCAGGCTCTGCAGGTCTGACATGGCCCGCACACACTGGATCTTCAGCCTCTCGTAGTCCGGATTCAGCCTGTGGTAGGGCCTGGCCCAGACGGCAAACAGCCCAGTGAACACTGGCCCCGGGATCACAATGACAAGAATGTCTTTCCCTGGGAAGCCACGTCCTAGGTCACTCCAGCCCAGCAGTTCCCGAACACTGGTCTCCTGCATACCACCAACACCAACGCCCCCCTCCGCCCCCCACAAGTGCCTGCTAAGCCCGGGTGTCCTGGCCGCAGCCAGACCAACAGAATCCGAATCCCCAGGACGGGGGGCCTTGATTGCTGAACTCCCTGCGTGGGCCGGGAGAGCTGGGAAGGTGCTCCTGTGCTCTGGGAGCCCCCCGGAGGCCACACGCCAGGCCTGCACGCCCAGGGGGCCCAGCAGTCCCTGGGATGAAGCTCCTCCTCTCCTGAGAGCGGTGAGTCTCAATCTTGGGTACATAACGAATAGACAAGGCCCAGACCAATTACGTCAGCATCCCTGAGGGTAGGACTCAGACATGGGGATTTTTCAGCTCCCCAAGGGATTCCAACGTGCAGCCAAGATTGAGAAAAGTGGCCAGGACCAGGAGTCCCCAGACCTGCAGCACTGTAGTCACCTGGGAACTTGTTAGAAATGCAAATTCTCAGGCCAGCCCCCAACCTCCGAAATCGGACACCCAGGAGGGAGGGAGGAATGGCCAGCCATCTGTGCTCTAACAAGCCCTGCAGGTGACCCTGGTGCGAGCTCAAGCCTGGGAACCCCTGCCCTAGAGCAGGCATCAGAAACCTTTCCCTGTAAAGGGCCAATCTCTGTGCAGCCACTACTCTGCCTCGGTGGCATGAAAGCAGATGTGGACGGCACACACTCGCACACTGTCTTCACTTGCCCTGCCCTCAAGCTGTCTGTCTGAGAGACACATCCTCATAAAAGCAACCTCTAGGAGCAGGCTTTGAGCCCCGACATCACCCCAGAAAAATCCTCCCCAGGATGAGGCGCACACCCCCCATGCTCCTGAAGGAAAGCTTAAACCAGCCCTGCTGCTGCTCCCCTCGGAACCCCCGCCAGCACCTCCTCAACCCTTCCCTGGCATCTACCTCTCAATCCCAACAAAAGAAGTGGTCAAAGGTTTTCTTCAAAATAACAAAAAAGCCAGGTGGGACCAACCTTTTCTAAAACAAACACGTGGCAGGAAACAACTAACGTGTTTACAAACCACATAAAGATCCACTCAGCAATGAAGTAGGCCGGGGTATCCAGGAGACAGCAGTGCCCTTGCCCACGGACAGACCAGTCAAAGGCTCAGCAACAGGGTGACTGACTATCTCTATTAGGGCAGGGGCTGCACACAGCAGCAAACAGGGGACAGAGAGAGAAGCATATTGTCTCCAGGGCTGGAAGGCAGAGAGGCCTGGGAAAGGGCTGGTGACAAGGTCAGGGCCATCCAACCAACCAGGGAGGAGGCACCAAAGTGGGACCAGGAGCCTCCAGCTGCTGCCCAGACCACCCACCAAATGACCATCGGCAAGGCCAGTAGAAAGGCGGTGAGGCCGGTCCACACACACACGCGCGCACGCACACGCAAGCAAGAGCACACCAGTGCCAGGAGCCAAGTGTAGGATGGACACACCCACACACACTTCTCAATCCCCAAGTTGTGTGATTCAGGCCACAGACTCCGATTTTGAACTGGAGGAAGCATAACAAGCCTCCACCCCGCTCCCCGCATCCAGGCCTACACGGGCGGGTGGCGGGAAGGACACTCGGGCAGGCAGCAGGGCTCTCAGGAGCTAAGGGTACGCCTCGGGGCAGGGGGTGCCATGGCATCAGGGTGGTGACCCTGTCCATCGGGCCGGCGGGGGAGGGGCACGGTCGCCACCTCTTGTCGAAGGTGGTCCCGTGGGTGGCGAAGGCCAGGCGCTTCCGCAGCTCATTCCTCTCCCGGGTCATCAGCCGCAGCTGAATGGAGAGGTTCTCCACCTTCTCATTCACTTGCCGGTCAGTGAGCAGCGGCGGTGGGGACGGCGCCTTCCCAGTGGTGCCTGCAGGAGGACGGTGACAAAGAGAACTCGTGTTCACACGGCTCCCACCAGCAGCCGGGCGCTGTTCTGGGCTCTCAGCTTGCATTCGCTCCTCACGACCACCCTACCGGTGGGTCCTGTTACATCCCCCTTTCCCAGAGGACACCGCCAAGTCAGAGTGTAAGAGGCACAGCTGGGACCAGAGCCCAGGCGGTCTGGCTCCAGCATCCACTACCTGGGCCCTGGCGGAGGACCCTGAGCGAGGTCCCCCTCTCTCCCTCCAACCTAGCTTTGGCACCTCCAGGATGGAACCGTTTTGGCCCTGATCTTTGCATCCTCGCCTGCTCTGCTAACACCAGCTGTCACCCACCCCTGGGCACAGAGAGGCCAGCCTGA
This sequence comes from Lagenorhynchus albirostris, assembly GCF_949774975.1. NCBI lineage: Eukaryota > Metazoa > Chordata > Mammalia > Artiodactyla > Delphinidae > Lagenorhynchus > Lagenorhynchus albirostris. Next base: position 29,293,382 of record NC_083110.1, read on the forward strand.
GCAAGGTGGAAGGCACGGCCCGAAGAGGAAGACACAGTTACAGCTTCCCAGAGAAGCTGGCAGAGGACAGAGGGAGCCAGCTCCAAAGCCGGGCCCAAGGGCCGTGTCCCGCCTTCCCCTGATCAGGGCTGGACACAGCTCCCTCCTCCACGCCGCCCGACTGCCTAAAGCACCTGCTCAACCAGACCAGGTGTGCAGCTTGGAGGAGCTACAGGGAGAGCCGCCCATGGCCAAGGTAAGTGGGACGGGGTGCAGGTAAGTCCCAGGACCTCTGACTGCCCAGCCCACACCAGGCCCTCGTCACTTGTCCCTAGGACTAGACATGTCCTGAAGGGAATCGCATGCCTTATGCTATTACCAAGGAACAGTGGCCACCACCAGCACCTCTGACGAGATCCCAATCTGCTTCTAGGAAGTATGCACCTCACTCAAATGTCCCAGAAAAAGAGACAAATCCATGGTGCTTTTATAGTTAACTCCGTCCATGTGTCCCCTGAGCCCTCTAAGCCTCAGAGATCCTCAGTGGGGTCAGAGTAACCCACAGAAGTCATCCCAGTTTATGGATGTGATCCAGAGGCGGACTCACCCCAGGGACACAGTATCTGTCTCCCCAGTAGCCCTGTAACGTGTAAAAGGCAAGACGAATGTCTTCTGACTCTGTGTCATCCTGACCGCTGCCCCCCAGCAGACCGCTGTTGGCTGATTTTCTTGTGCAAACCGAGTGTCCCCCAGGACAGGCACTCAGGTGTGGCCTTGCATCTTCCAGGAGTGGCAGGAAGGATGGAGAGTTCGACACTGTGGGTGACAAGCTAGACCATGGTCTGAGGAAGGAGACTCGAGCTCCCAGCTCAGTGTTATCCAATGTCGGTATGCCAACCACTGAATCCAGTACCCCTCGAAACACATGTTATTTTAAAGCCAGCACCTCCGTAACAACCAGGATGCTTGTGCTCAGGCCAGACCTCTGTGGCCAAAATGTTCTTTAAGGTGAGGCCCAGGATCACCATTTCCCCCGAGCATCTCCCTCCGTCCATGGGTTCTAGTCCACAGCCTGAGAAGCCTTCCCTCGCCCTTCCCCAAAGACCCTGGATCCTTACCCCTGCCCCCAGGAGTTCTGGAAAACAGGCTGCTTACAGCTCTGTGCGGCTGTGTAACGTCTTCCTCTTTGGCAAATGAAGGCACTTCTATGAGCTCTAGTTCGACGACGGCCATCTGATTTGCACTCACTTACCCGGCTGTCTGACATGTGGGGCTTCCTCTGGACACGTGCCTGACACCCCCTTCTGGAGAGGCCTACAACTAAAACTCGGCATCTAACCAGCCCCTGGGGGGGCCGGTGGGGGGGACACGATCTGTGGAGGACTGACAAACCCAAGAGAGTGGCATGAACAGACCCAACAAGCACCCGGAAAAGAAGGATTTCAATGTAAACGTCACAACCAACCACACAACAGCACACAACACAGATGCCCCAGGCATTAATTTAACCCTCCCAACGATCCCACAGGTGGTAAGAATATTATCATCTCCATTTTACAGGTGAGAAAACTGAGGCGCAGCAAGCTTAAGGAATCAACTTAAACTTCCACAGACAGCAAGTGGTGCCCTGGACGAGAGCCCAGGCACCCGGATTCGGAGCACGTGCTCGCTGCTGCTGTGCCTTGTGGCCTCCCAAAGACAACCACGAGTAGCACTCACTCCATGCCTGGTGGTTTATGAGATGCTTTTCATACATTATCCCATTCCATCCCCTTAAGGAAGATACTGCTGCTATCCCCATTTTACAGATCAGCAAACAAAACCTTATCAAGCTTAAATAATGGGTCCAGGTCACCAAGCCAGTAAATGACAGCATGGCGTATGGAGTGCCTTCTGCCTGACCCCACGTGCCCGAGGCCTCAACCTAAAAGTTCTCAAATGGTTTGATTTTAGGGCCTCTTTACACTCTTAAAAAGGACTGAGGACTCCAAAGAGCTTTTGCTGATAGGGGTTATATCTAACAATATCTACCAGATTAGAAATTAAAACTAAAAAGGTATTTTAAAATATTTACTAATTTTAAAATAACCAAACCCGTTACATATTCACATTAAGGCTTTTCATGAAAAATTAACTACACTCTCTACCGCAAAACAGAAAACACAGCGAGAAGAATGGCATGGCTTTGCATCTGCGTAATGCTGTTTGACATCGGGCTTAATAAAGACAGCCAGAGTCTCACATCCGTGCAACATCACACACCGTGGATGGAACCTGTAGGAAACTCCACTCTACAGCCGAGTCTGTGTGAGGACGAGAGTGCAAAAAGCAAGTGTCACCTCAGGATCATTATGAAAACAGTTCTGACCTCACTGGCTCCACGAAAGGACCTCAGGGACACCAGACCATGCTTTGAGAACGACTTGACCTGCGGTCAAGTTCAATAAGTATCAGAGAAACATCAGATCTCAATTTCAGAACTGAAAAGCACCACCAGGCCCAGCAATCTGCCTCCAGGGAGATAAAGAATTTCCACCCCATTTTAAAAATGAAGCAACAGAAAGATGTAGCCCTTGGCTTTTGCGGAGGCTGGAGAGAGAAGCAGCAGCAGGACAGAAGTAGGGGTCATCAGACCTGTCACCACATACAGCCACCGCCCCCTGTCTGTCTCCAGCAGGATGAGGCCACTGGCTCTGCAGCTGGTAGGACCTGGGGGCAGCCGATCACACACACAGGGACGTGAGCGCTGTCATTTGCTGAGCACAGCCTACGCGCTGGGTTCTGTGCTAACCGCACCTGGGTTCTCACTTCATCAATACCCACAGTACCCTCCCAGATACGTGCTGTGATCACCGAGTGAGAAACTGACGTCTAGCAAAACTGCACAGCTGGGAAACCGGAGGATACCCACGCAAATCCCGCTTCACCTCCAGACCCAGGGCCTCGTCCACTACCCTGCACGGCCTCCCGACGGGAGTGGCCTCCTGTTTCCCTTCCCCTGCCCCAAAGGCTTGAGCATACACGAAACTCACAAAAAGTGAGGCCGTCCAGGCCTGTGAATCCATCAAATAGCAGGTTGACTTAGGGAAACTGCTGCCTGGATACCCCTGTCCTTTCACAATAAGGAGGGCAGAGGGCAGAGGAGGGCCACAGGGGGCCTCAAGAAAAATCCCAAGATGTGCTAAGCCAGGAAGTTCCAAAATAACAGCAAGTGTTGCAGAAAACCCTTTCCATATCCATTCAACTAAAAATAAAGTTTCACTTGCATCTCAGGGTTGAAAAACATTTTGAAGATGATGCAGTCCTTTCAAGAAAATGGTTGCCAGAATCCCCTAAACAGCTACCAAGATGGTCTGAACTCCTGCACAGGGAGGGAGCTCACTACTTCACAGCAAAGCCCATCTCATCTCTCCCCAGATAATTATTCTATGTACTGAGTTAAAATCTGTATTTCTCCCACTGACCCTAGATCTATCTACCCACCCAAGACCATGAGGTAGGGACTTCCCTGGTGGTGCAGTGGTTGAGAATCCGCCTGCCGAAGCAGGGGACACAGGTTCAATCCCTGATCCCGGAACATCCCACAGGCTGCAGAGCAACTAAGCCCGTGCACCACAACTACTGAGCCCACGTGCTGCAACTAGTGAAGCCCACGTGCCTAGAGCCCGTGCTCCACCATGAGAAGCCACCGCAATAAGAAGCCCACACACTGCAACGAAGAGTAGCCCCCGCTCGCTTCAACTAGAGAAAGCCCAAGCGCAGCAACGAAGACCCGACGCAGCCCAAAAAAAAACCAAAAAACAAAAAAAACAAAGGCCACAAGGTACACCTGTAATTCTTCTTCTAAACAACAGACATGCAAGTATTTGAAGACAACTGCCAAGTCCCTTTATCACTACCAGAAGACCTAAAGTAAAAAAAAGTGACAACACCAAATGCTGGCAAGGATGCAGAGAAACTGGAATTCTCAAACACTGCTGGTGGGAATATGAAATCATACAGCCACTGCAGAAAACACTTTGACAGTCTTTTATAAAGTTAAACATGCACTTACCATACTACCCAGTAATCCCACTCCTGGATATTTACACAAAAGAAATGAAAATTTACGTTCACACAAAAGCTAGCACACAACTGTTTATAGCAGCTGTTGAATGGATAAACGACAGTGTTATATTCATACAACGGAATACTTCTCAGCAACAAAAAGGCACTATCATACAAACTACTGGTACCCACGAGGGCAAGGGGAACAGGGACTCGCGAATGCACTATGCTGAGCGCAAGAAACCAGACTCAAAAGGCCACACGCCATATGTTTCCATTTACACGACATTTGGGAAAAGGCAAAACTACAGAGGCAGAAGAGAGATCCGTGGTTGCCAGGGCCTGTGGGTGGAGGGAAGAAAGGCTGACTACAAAGTCACAGAAGGGAATTCTTCAGGGTGGAGGATATGCTCTATACCTTAATTGTGGAAGTGGTTAAATAACCAATGTGCTCATCAAAACTCATCGAACTATACACCAAAAAGGATAAATGTTACTGTACGTAATTCGTACCTCACGGAACATGACTTTTAAAAAAATCTGAAGTTAAAAAAAATAAAAAACAACAACACTGTGGTGCCCTAAACTGAAGTGACCATCCCAGGACAGGTGTGACCAACAAAGAGGTGTGGCTTGTCACCCCCGACCAGTCACTGTGTTTATAGTAAACCTTTTCAAGAACAAGCAAAATCAAAACTAACGTCAAGTGAGTTGTCCACAGAAGCCTCAAATTCTATCTTTGTGCAGTTGTTCTTTGGGACTCAAATGCAAAACTGTCCACTCTCCCCCCACTTCACTCCTTCCCCTTCCCAAATCTGGAACCCACTTGAAAAGAAGGCAGGGGAGTTCCCTGGTGGTCCAGTGGTTAGGATTCGGCACTTTCACTGCTGTGGCCTGGGTTCAGTCCCTGGTTGGGGAACTGAAATCCCACAAGCCATGCAGCACAGCCATAAATTAATTAATTAATTAATTAGTTAGTTAATAAAAAGAAAAACTTAAGAAAGATTTTCTTTTTTTCATTTTTATGTTCAGGATGGGATTCCAGGGTTAAGGGATTTGGACTGGACTAAAATGGCCCCAAAATGAGTGCTGGAAGATGCCAGGAGAGCCGGCACAGGCCCTGGAGTTTGGACAAAGAGCTCTCACTCCTCTGGGCCTTGGTGTAAGAGGAAAACTGCAGCCAAGGGGAGCAGAGCCCCTTCGCCATCACGAGTCCTGGCTCCTCCTCCCAGACACCCTGGCCGATGCAAGTGCAGCCTTCCTGTAGACCACTGAGGCTCAGCCAGAGCCTGGCAGCTCGGCAGTCTTCTTGGCTGTAAGGCCCTTTGTCCTTAGCCCCCTTGTCACACCACACTCCAGCTGACCCTGAAGGCCACTCCCCCACCAAGTCTTATTTACAGCTAGAGAGGTCACAGCTCTGCTTCAGAGCCCTGTGGGCCCGTGGTACCAGAGGCCACGGAGAAAACGGGCACTGGCCCAAAGTGGTCAGGTGGGTGGAGCAGGGATGCCCAGGTAAACTTCCTGGCCTCCTCCAGGCCCTGGCTGTCAGGAGAGAAGCAAAACTGCAGAACATGGTCATCACAGGCCGCAGCAAGCAAAACCAAGCCATCCTCGCCTCCAGCCCAGGAGAGCCAGAGCCGTCGGGGGGAGACACAATCCCACGTCCTGAACCAGTGCTTCCAAAAGCACCTTAGCTTCACTGGAGACCTTGTTAGAAATGCACAGGTCAGGTCCCACTCAGACCTACCGAATCAGAAACCCTGGGGGAGAAGCCAGCACTCCCCTCCAGGTGAGTCTGATGCCTGATAAAGTTTGAGAACCTCTGGTCTGGACCAAAGTCGCACTGTCTGGCCAGAGTGGCTTATCAATCCCTTGTTTTTTCGGCTGTCCAATACATTTAAAAGCATCGCCCACTGATGCCCAGGGGATGCCCTACTTGGTCGGCACGGGACTGCAGCGGGGCTCCTCCTGGACTTGGACTGGAAGGAGGTTAGACTCCAGCGAAGCAGCTGCAGCCTTGCCCAGCTCCCAGATCTCCTTCCAGATAAGCTACTTGCTCTCGAATCCTTGACTCAGGGTCAGTTTGCCGAAACCCAAACCAAGACAGGTGACGATGGCCTGTCGCTTCCAAGCTGCTCCTACATCCAGAGCGCCATTCCTGGAAGACCCCACTCGAGGGCCACCTCCTCCCTGAAGCTTCCTGGACACCCCTCGTTAGAAAAAGCTGCTCCTTCCCGTCTCCTTGTTTTACACAAGGCAAAACGGCCAGTCGCTTCTCTCTCTGGTCTGAATGTTGGTGTACCCCACCAAATTCCTATGTTGAGGTCCTACCCCCCCCACCCCGTGCGGAATTAGGAGGTGGGGCCTCTGGGAGGTGATCAGGTCGTGAAGGTGGAGCCCACGTGAATGGGATCAGTGGCCTTCTAACAGGGACCCTAGAGAGCTCTTCCCCCTCCTGCCATGTGAGGTTACAACGGGAAGGCACCATCTATGAACCAGGAAGCGGGCCCCCCAAGACACCGACGCTGCCTTGATCTTGGAATTCCAAGCTTCCAGAACTGTGAGAAATAAATGTGTGTTGTTTCTGAACTGCCAAGTCTGTGGTGTTCTGTGATAGCAGCCTGGACAGACTAAGACACCTGGTTAGCCTGTAAGGCCTGGAGCCAGGTCCCCCTGTGATCCCTAAGAGTGCCGAGCACGGGTTCCAAGAGGACAAGGTGCTCCCGTCCATCTGATGCACTGAGAGAAAACAGGCCCCGGATCCAAAAGGATCAGAGAAGGAAGGGTCAGACGGCAAGGGGTCAGGGTGCAGCCTTGCCTCCATGCTCATTCACCCCACCATCCTCTATCAACTAGAAACTGCACTTTCAAGGAATCTTTGCTGGGATAGGAAGGAAGCCCTCCAGATCCTTCTGCTAACAAAACCAGATCTCTCTCCTTAATAAGAAAGCTCTCCTGTTACTTCAATCTGCATGAAATTTAAGGCTCATTTTATAAATGCTGCCCAAGAATGTCTCCTCTTCTTAAAACTTCCCCAGTTATCCTAGTTGAGAAAAAAAAAAGGTACCTGAGCAATTAGATCAGGATGAACGGGGGAGGAAAAAAACATCGATTGCCTGAAATGAGTGTGCCTCCCCTGGGCAGATCCATGGGGCCTACCCACAGGCAGGTTACTCAAATAACAGGCCACACGGGGTGGGGGGAAGCCTCAAAGAAGCCACATGTGCTTGGCTGATGAAAATTGCCTGGAAAGACACAGCAAACTTTAAGGTTGTCGGCCTGTTGTTAGGAGGGTCAGGCTGAAGAGGTGAAATGGGCAGACCACCTGAGGACCTAATGCCAGCCGGGAAGAGGGGAGGGGCAACCAGGTACCAGCTGTTGCAGAGAAAATACCATACCCAAGGCTCCACCTACCAATTTTCTCTTATGCTAAATATAACTTGCTCTTCTTTGGCCAAACGTTCTCGGTTAGGGAGACATAAGTGGGAAAGTGGAGGTGATGTTTTTATTATAAGACCTTGCCTTTCCTTAGGTTCATGGAGAAAGACCTAACCAACAGAAACAGCCAGTCTCCATCTGACTCATCAGCCCCTCGGTCGGGGGGTGTGCCTGAGATGGCCAGGAAAAGAAGTGTTCTGCCCGTGATTAGGTGAGGCTGAGCCAGGAGGGATTTCTCCAGGAGGTGCTGCAGTGGGCCATGGACGACCCTCCATTCATTCCACTCCAAGGGGCTGGTCCAAGCCAGCCACAGACATTCCAGTGCTTTTGCCGGGGACTAGGTTAGGTCAACTCACCTCCAACCAGGAAGGCTGTTAAAATGGATGCTGGGCCCCATCCTCAGAGCTTCTGGAGGCTGGAAACCTACATTTCTATCAAGTACCTGGGTGCTGCTGGTCCAGGGACCGCACTGCATGAGCCATGGTTTGGGCACAGACAAGTGACAGGGGACTGGGGACTGTGCTGAGGACCTGCTGGAGAAGGCTTCTTTGCTCATCAGGAGACACGAGAGGAGACAGCCTCCTTCATCCTCTGGACCATTTGTGATGATGGAGATGTTCTTTTATCTGATCTGTCCAATATGGTAGCCACTAGCCACAGGTGCTACAGAACCGTGGTCCCCAACCTTTTTGGCACCAGGGACCGGCTTAGTGGAGGACAATTTTTCCACGGACCGGTGGCGGCAGGGGGCGGGAGATGGTTTCGGGGATGGTTCAAGCTCATTACATTTATTGTGCACTTTATTTCTATTATTATTACACTGTAATATATAATGAAGTAACTATACAACTCACCATAATGCGGAATTAGTGGGAGCCCTGAACCTGTTTTCACTTGCCACTCACTGAGAGGTTTTTTTGTTTTGTTTTGTTTTGTTTATTTATTTATGGCTGTGTTGGGTGTTTGTTGCTGTGCGTGGGCTTTCTCTAGTTGCGGCGAGCGGGGGCTACTCTTCATTGTGGTGCGCAGGCTTCTCACTGCAGTGGCTTCTCTTGTTGCAGAGCATGGGTTCTAGGTGCGCAGGCTTCAGTAGTTGTGTTGCACAGACTAGGTAGTTGTGGCACACGGGCTTAGTTGTTCCGTGGCATGTGGGATCTTCCCGGACCAGGGCTCAAACCCCTGTACCCTGCACTGGCAGGCGGATTCTTAACCACTGCGCCACCAGGGAAGACCCACTGATAGGGTTTTATTTTTTTATTTATTTATTTTTTTTGCGATACGCAGGTCTCTCACCGTTGTGGCCTCTCCCGCTGCGGAACACAGGCTCCGGACGCGCAGGCTCAGCGGCCATGGCTCACGGGCCCAGCCGCTCCGCGGCATGTGGGATCTTCCCGGACCGGGGCATGAACCCGTGTCCGCTGCATCAGCAGGTGGACTCTCAACCACTGTGCCACCAGGGAAGCCCTAGGGTTTTGATATGAGTCTGCAAGCAATTGATTTATCATGGTCTCTGTGCAGTCTCTGCTAACGATAATCTGTATTTGCAGCCGCTCCCCAGCACTAGCATCACCGCCTCAGCTCCATTTCAGATCATCAGGCATTAGATTCTCATAAGGAGCGCACAACCTAGATCCCGCACATGCGCAGTTCACAGTAGGGTCCGCGCTTCTGTGACAATCTAATGCCACCGCTGATCTGACAGAAGATGGAGCTCAGGCGGTAATGCAAGCAATGGGGAGTAGCTGTAAATACAGATGAAGCTTCACTTGCCCACTGCTCACCTCCTGCTGTGTGGCCCGGTTCCTAACAGGCCGCGGACTGGTACTGGTCCGTGGCCTGGGTGTTGGGGACCCCTGCTACAGAACACTTGAAATGTGGCTAGTGTAACTACTGAAACTAGTGATTTAAATTTTATTTCACGTTAATTCACTGGCATTTAAATAGCCACGTGTGGCTAGAGGCTCCCACCACGAACACTGTAGCCCTGGACACTGTCAGGTCTAGATGTGATGGCTGACCTCTGCCATCAGCCCAAGGGAAGACACCACACAGAGGCCCGCAAAGCCACACCCGATGTACTCAGCCCACCCTCAGCACAGTTACCATGTGAGATCACACATTCCTCTGCTATCTAAGGCAGTATGAGTAGGTATTCCCTACTGCTGCAGCCAAAGGCCTTCTGGCCAATACAGCCACGGGGACATTCAAGTCAGCCTGCAGAAAAATGGGGCTACTCACCCCAAGGTCAACGTCAACTCTACACAGAAAAGCAAGAGAAGGAAAACTTGGTTACCAGTGAACTGGAGAGGTTTTGACCTGAAGGGATGCAACCAGGTCTTTGAGCATCCAAGATAGGGGCCCAGACAGTGAAGTACAGTAGAGCTCTGCTCGCAGCCTGCCTGCCAACAAGTATCCGGGGACACTGGTGACCCCTTCACCCCAAGGGCCAAAGGGTGGGTCACTGACACGATGCTCTTCCGAAGTATACGAAGGTCCAGCTGCACAAAAAAATACCTTCTTACTCAGGCCTGCAATTCCACCATTAACAATACCTGCTGTGGTTTAAACAATTATCTTTCTCTAGAATCTCCTTTTAAAATGCAAATGCTCCTAGGAAAGGTAACACTTTAAGCCTTGAAGGGTCAATGTGAATGAGTTTGTCAGATATCAGATCATTGTACCTCGCTCCCAAGCGGAATATGGAGCCGGAAAAGGGTGAGGCCAAGACAGGTGCCCTCAGAGCTCAACCAGCTCCATTTTACAAAACCCCACATTACCGTTCCACACATCCTGACTGCCTGCCCGGCTCATGCACTTCCTGAAAGCCAGCCCCGTGTTCAAAATCCCAGCAGCCCCATCATTCAATCCCTGTGTCTCACCAACCCAAGCAGGCAGGACAAAGTGAACTGTGGTCCCATCAGAGTCCTCCCTGAACCCTAGACGGGACGAGGGGACCTGCGAGGGGCTGAATTGTGCCCCACAAAACAGACGATGAAGTCCTAATCCCCAGTAAATGTGAATGTGACCTTATTTGGAAATTCGGTCTTTAGAGATGATCAAGTTAAGATGAGGTCATACTGGAGTAGGGCGGGCCCCTAAACCAATGTGAATGGTGTCCTGTTTAAAAAAGGAAATTTGGAGACACACACAGAGAGAACACCATGTGAAAATGAAGGCAGAGACTGGGGTGATGCACCTACAAGCCGAGGAACGTCAGAGGTTGCCGGCACACAACCAGGAGAAGAGGCCTGGAAAAGACCCGCTCCTGGCTGCCTTCAGGGCACAATGATCTTAGACTCTGGCCTCCAGAACTGTGAGAGAATAAACCTCTACTGCGTAAGTCACTCAGTTTACGGCACTTTGCTAGGGCAGCCCTAGCAAACAAATACAGTGCCCCCTACTGGTACCCCTCTCACCACTCTGACCTCACTTACTGTATCTACTCATCTGTCTCCCCAGGAGACCCTAAGATCCAGGAGCACAGGGACCAGGTCTGCCTATTCACCGCTATATCACAAGCCCACTTCTGGCCCCCTGGAGGTGTTCCGTATGAGTCAACTGAACGCATAAGAGGCCTGCCCCGGGCAGGTTCTAGAAGCTCAGGCACGAGACTTACCTTCTCTGAGTGTCCATTTCCCCATCTGTCTACTGGAGAAAACAGGAAGAATTGGACCAGATGACCTCTGTGAGCCCTTCCAACTCAAAAACTCCAGGACTCACCACACCACTGAAGGTGTACCCATCCATCAAGGTCAAACCAGGACACAGAGCTACACTAGGGCATTAAATAGAGGGCATGTGACACGGAAGATGGGCCACAGAGGCGCGGGAAGACTGCGAGACTATGACAACCTTCCTCTGGGACGTCTTCAGTGAAGTGACAGCAGGGCCAGCCTCCCTCTATGGGCTCCTGGGACCCACATCCAGAGACACACCGAATTCGGCATGGACTGGCCACTCCTACGCCCAAGACAACACTCCCAGTGGGCCAGTCCTGCTCACAAACAACAGCCCCCAAAGGGGCCAGTCTCTTGGATAGTGGTCACTGTGTACTACGAGGCCTGGGGGTCGGAGGCAAAGGGCTCTCTGAGAAGCGCTGTGCCCTGCCTGACAAAGTGAAAACATGGTGACACAGGTGCCTCTGTGTCATGCACCTCCCTCCTAACACCAGGAACAGCGTTCTGCCCTCCTCCATTAAGAGGACGTGCTGATGAGAGGAAATGTGAATGGAACCAACAGAAGATGACTCCATGAATGATCTGACAGGTGTGGGCCAACTCTCCCACCCCATGCACCCAGCGCCACCCCAGCTCATACCCAGACCCCCGACCGGCCGGTGTCCTCCAGGAAGGAGGGGTGCCCAGGAAGGTGGTACTCACCCACACTGCTGAGGGAGCTGCTGCTCTCCGAGTCTGAGGGCATGATGGACAAGACACTGTACGTGGAGCCTGGAGACAGAAAGAGAGGCCATTTGTTACTAACTCCAAAGGGATTTCTCATCTTATGCCCCAAACCACTGTCAGACCAAATGACTTCAGTCGGCGCCAGGCTGAGAAGCAGCACCACCTGGGGTACCAGACATCAGAACCACAGGCTGGGCAGGGGAGGTGCTGTCAGCAGGGCCTGGTCTTTGGTGCTTCCGCCTCACCTTCGGCCCCCCTCCGACTGAGCTGCGCACGGGCAGAGGGGAGCCTGGAGTCAGCCAGCTGGCTTCTTATTGGGACATCTGGGGAAGGGCTCAGCAAGGGAGCAACATGCCCCAGGGCAACAAGGGGTCTGGGGATTTCCTACAGATTTGTATCAGTGTGATTCTGGCTTCCATATAGAGGGTAACAGAGCCTAAGTTAAACATCTGTGAACTCTTCGTTCCTTGTGCCTAGCTGTTCTGCTCTTAGGTTCTAACTGTATTCAAGCTCAGTCCTTAATAATTTAGTCAGTGGCTGCTCCCTTATTAAAAGTTACTGATAGAATTATAAGCAATCACACTGTCACCAAAGCTAGGGAGTAACATGTTTTGTTTTTCGTTTTTAAATATTTATTTATTTATTTTTCGCTGCGTTGGGTCTTCATTTCTGTGTGCAGGCTTTCTCTAGTTGCAGCGAGTGGGGGCTACTCTTCGTTATGGTGTGTGGGCTTCTCATTGCGGTGGCTTCTCTTGTTGCAGAGCACGGGCTCTAGGCGCGCGGGCTCCAGTAGTAACGGCGCGCGGGCTTTGTTGCTCCGTGGCATGTGGGATCTTCCCGGACCAGGGATCAAACCCGTGTTCCCTGCATTGGCAGGAGGATTCTTAACCACTGCGCCACCAGGGAAGCCCTATGTTTCGTTTCGTTTTGTTTTGTTTTGTTTTGTTTTGGTGGGGGAGGTGTTGACACTCGTTATTAACTCCTGGTGGCAGCCACACAACCACCACGGTTTGGTTTGCATTCAAATATCTTCAAAGCCAGGATGTTTCCTGCCCGGCATCAGGAAAAACCTCTGGGTCAAGAAACCCAGCTCTGAGTGCAGTTCTCGTCCACGTGCGAGTAGCTGGCCAGTGGCCTCAGTTTTCTGGATCTCTGTTTCTCAGTCTGTAACATGAAGGGGTTCAACCAGATGGCTCACAAGGTCGTTTCCCCTGTCCCATTTCAGAGATGACATTTTCCATGATTAATGGAAACAAAGCTGTGCTTTGCTTATCAAGACTACAGATGACACAAAAGTTAAGAGGGCAGGCGAACCCCAACCCAGAGGCTGAATAGGAGTCGAAAAAAGCACAACATGCAGAGATGGTGGGTCAAATAAAACAAGACAATGGGAAGAAGGCAATGTTTTGCTCTTAGAACCGAAAGAACTGTACAATGAAGGTGTGTGTGTACTGGGCAGAGTGAGTGAGCCAGAGATGAGATTTTTGCAATAAAGCCTTTGAATGAGACTTAGGGCTTTGGTGTCAGAAAGCAGCCGAGAACTAACGAGACCTTGGGCTCCAGGACCAGAAATGCGGGGTCAAATTTAAGGGGCTCTCTCCGATGTCAACTCTTGACTAGCTACCCTACACCTGCACACCCTCAGAAGGAAAAAAAGAAAGAAAAGAGATAAAGAGATGGGGTAAGCAGGGGAGAGGGAGAGGAGGAGGGAAACTCATGGACGGGGGGAGGGAGCAGTGCACCAGGGGACAGGGGAGACCCCGAAGGGAAGGGGAAGGTGTCGGGGGAAAGATGAAGACCACACAGAGGCAAGGGAAACACACAGCCCTGGCATAAGAGTCGGCATGCAGGGGAGCTAGCTGGTGTACCCACCAGACAGGCAGAGAGATGAAAGGTGAGAGGAGAAAAAAGAAAACCAGAAAAAGGGACTTTGGTAATGGCAAGAAGTGGGACAGTGGCCAGGAATGGCCAGTGGCCTCATTATCACATTTTCCAAGAACCTCTGGGTGTCTGGCGTGGATGGAAGAGGAAGGCTCGGGGAGTGGGCAGGACCGTCCAAAGGGATGCAACTTGTTCTACTGGCCTACGGCAGCAGCCCTGACACAGCTGGTGGGTGCAGGTCAGGAAGGGGGCCTAACGGTCAGTGCTGCCTTGGTCTGAGAAGACCTGGGTGGCGGGGGGCTCCCACGACATAGGCATTCACTCCACGCACACCTGGCAGAGATATCAGAGGTGGCACCTGCACATCACCTGAAAGGAGACGGAACCAGAAAACCCCGTGCAGCCCTTAAGGTCCTTGATCCTACTAAAAAATAAGTAAGCAGCGTTCAGTGAGATATCGCCTGTATTTAAGTTCAATCCACGCTACTCATCTTGCTGCCCCTTCCACATCTCTGTGTTTTTGTCTCAACCGTGAGCATCACAAACTTCTCAAAGCATCTCTCTTCCCATATCATGAACATTAAGCACTGCATAAAGATCCATGAAATAAAGTCAGGTGCAATTCAGCCAATCCATCGGTATCTCCAAAACACAAGAATGTAACACAATGCCTATGTTCTAAACTCAACAGCCATTTTCTTAATAATTTTTCATTGTTGTTACGTGAGGGCAAGGAAGACTAGCCGGCTGGTGTGTCGGTGGATTGTTTTTGAAAGTGGGCACAAATACACTGTCCCACTCACACCTCTGAGATGTGAGCTCAGCCCAGCCCTGCTGGCAACACCACAGCCAGCACTCTGGCGGATGCTCCCTGCACAACGCCTCGCCTCTTCCTCGCTACTGGCATCAGCAGCGTCCCATCTTCCAGTAAACCGCCCCTCCCCTTCAAATCATCTCTCTCCTCCCCCATGGCAAGTTTCCACTGTTAATTAAACTTGGCAGACACCCTTCTCTCTCTCCTCCCACCTCCCCCCTGGCTGGGAGGAGTCAACTGGCCAACTGACACGTGCTGGTCCCCTTCCCTGTCCCCCACATCCTGACAGGGCTCTGGGCCTGACCCGGGGGCGGTGTGACATCTCTATCCGCATCTCTGGGCATCACCTCCCCCGAGTCGGCTGGCAGGGCTCCTGGGAGCCAGGGGGGGAAGCGGTGCCAGGGAACGGTTAAAATTGGACAAGGCCCAGTTTCTACGATGTTCCCAGGGCCTTAGACGTCATTCGGGGGGAAAAAAGCCCCGAAGACGACGCTGTCTTGGTTATGCTTTGTCTCTGCAGCTATTGTTGTCTTAAAAAGCCTGTGTGGTCAGGACTGTCGGGAAAAGGCAAAAGGAGTCGCTTTTCTCCGAAGTCACGCAGCATCCTTTCAAAGCGATGGCTTCTGAGAGGTGGGACGGTCGTCATCTACCCCTGGGATTTCACAATCCAATCTGGAGCCTGACAGAGGTCCCATCTCACTGCGCACGCTCTCCTGCCCCGCACAGCCCCTCACCCTTGACCATGTGGGAGCTCCCCTGAAGGCACCTGCACCCCGACCCGGGCCCTAATGTGCACCCTGCACATCACACACACAGAGGCCTGGGTGAACGAGGGCCGACCTCCTCTGCTCTCACTGCCTCCCCCCAAGCCCCACAGGGCAGCAGGGCACTGCCACTCAGGACCGTCACCACAAACTCAGACAAGCCTGTGCAGAGGTCCAGAGAGGACCCAGAGAAAGTCATATGATTGGGAAACGTTTCCAGAAAATGAGGGCAGAGGGACTTCCCTGGTGGTCCAGTGGTTAAGACTCCACACTCCTGATGCAAGGGGCCCGGGTTCGATCCCTGGTCAGGGAACTAGGTCCCGCATGCCTCAACAAAAAGATCCCGCACGCTGCAACTAAGACCCAGCGCAGCCAAATAAATAAATATTAAAAAAAAGAAAAAGAAAAAGAAAAAAAGAAAAAGAGAGCAGAGCAGGAGCCCAGGTTTTCATGGCCATGTGAAGCAGAGTGATGATACAGGGGGTTCTCTACCATAACAATAACCTGAGGCCCCGGTCAAGGTGCAGGTTCTGACTAGGCAGATTACGGTGGGGCCTGAGACTCTGCATTTCCAACAAGCCCACAGCAGGGACTGAAAGCAAGGTACCAAGGCTGACCCGAGCCAGCAGGTGGCATGTACATGGAAGTCATGGCAGAAGCCCTGGGAGAGAGCTGGCAGACTCTCTGGGACTGGCCTGGGCCACAAGCATTGTCTGTGTTGTTCCCAAAAGGCCGCCCCCTGCTAATTGTGTTTACTCGGTGACTCAGCCCCACTGGGTCATGGAGACCACTTCAAAGAACTTCCAGTAAAATCACCCAGGCGATAACAGAACGCCCAGCCCTCCAAGGCCCCCTCCCGCGGCTGCGGGGCCCCTAACACACCCCTCCATTCACCTGGGGCTTGTAAAGGCCCCAGTGACTCACACTTCCTCCCCATGAAACCGCGACGCTTAAGGGGCTTGTTCCAGCCTCCAGCCAGCACGCAGAGTCCTCTCTGCGCTCCAGCCCGTGGCGCTGCCCTGAGACAGCTCTGGGCGCTGGGAGGACATGCACCTCCCGCGAGCACCGGGGAAGGAGGGAGAAGCAAGTCGCTCTTCCCTGGGGGCTGTGAGACTGGGCAGGGAGGTGCTGCCTCGGCAGTGGGGGCTGTGAGACTGGGCAGGGAGGTGCTGCCTGGGCAGTGGGGGCTGTGAGCCTGGGCAGGGAGGTGCTGCCTGGGCAGTGGGGGCTGTGAGACTGGGCAGGGAGGTGCTGCCTGGGCAGTGGGGGCTGTGAGACTGGGCAGGGAGGTGCTGCCTGGGCAGTGGGGGGGGGGGGGAGGGGCGAGCAGTCACCACCAGGCCACCTGTCCCACCCTGGAACCATCCTCCAGCTCAGAGCTGACCACCCTCGGACGGCTGAGGGTGCCCAGTCACTCTAGCACCCACACGTGTGCATCGGGGTCCTGGCACGTGGCTGAGCCGTGCGAGCTGTGTAAAGAAGACAAGCCAGGGGCTCGGGAGGCTACTGACCTGCTGTGAGACTCTGTGGACGTCCCTTCCCCTCTCTGAGCCCACGGCCCTCGTCTGCAGATCGAGGCAGCAGTGACTAGAACACTAACAGGTTGCCAGCCTGCCTGGGTTCAACTCTCAACTCTGCCACTTAGCAGCTGTGTACCCTCGGGTGAGTCACTCAGCCTCTCCCTGCCTCCATATGCTTATCTGCAAAATGGGACAACAGGAGTACTAACCCCACGGAGGATCAACTGAGTTAATACGGAAAGGGCTTGAGACAGCACCTGACACGGCCAGTGCTCAAAGTGTTAGCTGCTGCTCCTACAGTCAAACCAGACCTTCCAACACTGCCGTCCTCAATCCTTTGGTTACCCAAATTGAAAGCTGTCTTTCAGAAAGCTGTCCACCAGAGTGACAAGGCTGCAGAGTCCATGATGACAAACTGCTAGACCGTATGGCACTAACAACAACAATACCAGAAATAATAATAGCAGCAGCTAATAGGCACTGAGCCCTACTAAGTGCCAGGATGTACTAGACTCTGCATATGTTGTCTCAGTTAATTCCCACACCAACCCTGAGGTTGTCATTACGCCGGTTGTGCAGAGGAAGAAACTAAGGGTTAGAAAAATTAAGTAACTTGCTTAAGGTCATGGTAGAGCCACTAAGGGGGCGAACAGGATAGAAACCCAGGCAGTCTAGCCCAAAGCCTGTGCTCCTGAACCCCATACACAACACTGCTGCCCAGCTCTAAAGGTCTAGCAGTCCGGGGGGACTTCACGGAGGAAGGGGCCTGGAGCTGGCCCTGGAGGATGGTGGACTTGGACAAGCACCAAGAAGCCAGATCAGCCTGGAGGAGATGTAGGCAGAACCCATCCACCTGTGCAAGTGAGAAGTATTAGAGCAGGAGCCTCCCAACCTGGAGCCCCCAGCATAGGCTTTCCCCCTCCCCGTGCTCCTCCCCACACCGAGACACTCAACAGACGCTGTGAGCTGAGTGGGGCTTGGGGACTAAAAGTGGGAAGAAAGAAAGAGAGGTGAGCCATGGCGTTATGGCCCTGACACATGCTGCTACTTCCTGCCCACCCCAACGCCCATGACCGTGCTGGGTACAGAGGCACTTGACTCCATGAGCCACAGACACGAGGAGGCAAGAGGGTGGAAAGTGCTATGTGCTGAGCTCACCTCCCCGGCTTCTGCGGATCTCGGGAGGTGCTGGGAGGGTGGCTCCTTTGGCTGCTGGGAAGCCCTCTTACAGAATCACGGTTCAGTGCAGCCAGGCCCCTCCCTAGGGCCTCAGCTTCCTCCCCTTTAACAACATGGCCCCAGACTGTGGACACTGAGACCCACAGCTGGAAGCTGACAAGCCCCCCGATACTTCAGGAAGCAGGGGGTGAAATTCCGTGGCCCTGGAATGGAGCAGCCACGAAGCCTGCTGCACCAGTCGAGAAAGTCCTGCTTCAAGCAGCTGACACGCCCACCTCAGGGTGGGAAAGCATCCTCCCCCTGACATGCACAGGGAGGCTGATGCCTCCTGGCCAGGCTGGGGGACAGTTGTCACCTGCCCTAGAAGGCCCAGGAGGTGGCCCGAAGCAGGGTCTGTAGGGCTCCACGGGAGGGAGGCTGGGCGGCCGTCATGTATGCCCTAGAGGGTGGGGAGGAGACTGGGACAGACTTCAAGAGTCTCCTACTAATATGCAATGATGTACGGGGGCATGTTCATCATCAATGAACACAGCCACACCTGACAGGCACCCCCAAAACAGATGACAGTGCAGGAGGGACCGGCCGCAGTGTCACTGCCCTGCTACCCTCACGAGAGCTCATGACGCAAGCACAGCAGCAAAGAGGACACACCGAGATGGGACAGGAAACAGCGCAGCACAGGCAGCCACGCTTCCATTAATCCTGCAGCCAGACATCCCCCGGTGGGCGCATGTGCCCTGGAGTAAACTTCTGACCAGCACCAGGAGTCACAGCAGACTGGCTCCCTCCTGCTCTCCATCTGGACTCCCTCTCCACGACTCAGTAAAGGGAGAAAAGGCTACCTCCTCCTGCACGGACTGTGACCAAGAAGCACGTGCTGCCCTCCACCATCACAGGTGTTGGTACCAGTGCAGGCTCTGGGCCACACCACCTGGGCTCAGGCCTGCCACCAACAGCTGCGTGACCTTGAGCAAGTTGCTTCCACTTTCTGCGCCTCATTTCCTGGTTTATGAAATAGGAAGGGTGGGCTATGAGGACTGAATGAGGACCGAGTCAGGCACATGGACAAGCGCTCCATAAACGCTAGCTCTTGTTCTTGTTATCTGACCCTCAACCATGAGTGTCCCTGCCCAATACCTGAATCCAGCCTTGCTATGCCTTTGTTTTCTTCCACGCAGGATAGGGAGGCCTCCCCTCCCCTTCCACCATTCTGCCTGGCCACGGCCAATTCCAAGCCAGCCCACCTCTCTTCCGGGTCTCTTGTTCTCTGATTCAAACAGAACAAGCCAGAGTGCTCACTGTGTGCTGGGATAACACCAGGCCACGCCCCAACCCTCTCATGACCCTCACCGCCACCTGCACATAACATGGGCATGGGTCAGCCCTTCAAGAAAGATGAAGTTGACAGCGTTCTGCACAAGACACCACCCCTTGGTAGGCACATCTGCCCTGGGAACACAAAACCCATTCCGCCACCAAATGCTTAGTGAACAAACTAGGGATGCAGCAGAGAACAAGACAGAGTCCCTGCCCTCATGGAGCTCAGAGGAGTGCAGGTGGGAGAGAAATAAACCAATACACAAATGCAAAATGCATCAGGTAGTAAGTGCTGTGAAGAACACTACAGCCGAGTAAAATGCAGGGTGAGTGGGGCGGGGTGGAGAGGTGGCTACTGTGCTACAAGGGCCAGGGGAGGTCTCTCTGGTAGGCCACATCTGAAGAGAGACCTGAAGGAGTCTGGAGGAAGCAAAGTGCTGGAGGAGGACTGTTCCAGGTAGAAAAACAGCAAGTGCAAAGGCCCTGGGGTCAGACCGGAAAGTAGGCGAGGACGTGACACCCCAGGCTGGACAGGACGGGGACATCCAGTCCACAAAGGCCAAAGAGGGCCACTGCAAAGGAGAGGTCTTGTCTTCATCAGCAATAAGCTGCTGTTCTGCCCCTCTTCCCTTAACAGCAGCAGCACCACCCCCTCACAAGGTCTGTGTGGTGTCTTGACTATTACTCACCACCAAGGCAACTCAGTCTGTGTCCCCAGGACTCTGAGGTCACAGAGGACTGCTTACCTCCCCCGCCCCAATATCCGTGCCGAGTTTAAACCTACTAAGACCCCTGCCAAGGGGTGGGAGGTACAAAGTGACTGTACAGTGAAAGGGCATGGGATCAGAAACTGGATGGGCCTGGGCTCTCCCTCGTCTGGCCACATACTAAGGAACTCCTAATAGCCAAAACAACCTTGGAAAAGAAGAATAAAGCTGGAGGACTCATACTTCCTGATTGGTGACAAAGCTGCACTAATCAAAACAGTGTGGTACTAGCTTAAAGGCAGACATGAGACCAAAGGAACAGAACAGAGAGCCCAGAAACAAACCTTTGCATAATGGCCAAATAATTTTTGACAGGTGCTAAGACTATCCAATGAGGAAAGAACAGTCTTTTCAAGAAATTATGCTGGGAAAACCAGATATCCACATGCAAAAGGATGTATTTGGACACTTATCTAACACCACATACAAAAATTAACTCAAAAGGAATCAGTCTTAAAGATAAAAGCTATAACTACAGAACTGGACTTCCCTGGTGGCACAGTGGTTAAGAATCCGCCTGCCAATGCAGGGGACACGGGTTCGATCCCTGGTCCGGGAAGATTCCGCATGCCGCAGAGCAACTAAGCCCGTGCACCACAGCTACTGAGCCTGCTCTCTAGAGCCTGCGAGCCACAACAACTGAAGCCTGCGCGCCTAGAGCCTGTGCTCCGCAACAAGAGAAGCCACCGCAATGAGAAGCCCGTGCACCACAACAAAAAGTAGCCCCCTACTCTCCACAACTAGAGAAAGCCCACACACAGCAATGAAGACCCAATGCAGCCAAAAATTAAATAAATAAATTAAATTTAAAAAAAAACCACAAGATGCTACCTCATACCACTCAGGATGGCTACTGTCAAAAAGCCAGAAAATAGTTAAGTGTTGGTGAGGACGTGGAAAAATTGGAACCCTTGGGCACTACTGGTGGGAATGTAAAATGGTACAGCCACCGTGGAAACTAGTACGGCAGTTTCTCAAAAAATCAAAAACAGTATTACTATACGATCCAATACATCCACTTCTGGGCATATACCCCAAGAAACTGAAAAGAGGGTCTCAAAGAGATAATCCTATACCCATGTTCTTAGCAGCATCATTCACAATATCTAAAATGTATAAGTAACAC
This sequence comes from Lagenorhynchus albirostris, assembly GCF_949774975.1. NCBI lineage: Eukaryota > Metazoa > Chordata > Mammalia > Artiodactyla > Delphinidae > Lagenorhynchus > Lagenorhynchus albirostris. The sequence goes on from NC_083110.1 coordinate 29,314,617, forward strand.
AGCTGTCCATTGATAGATGAAAAGATAAGCAAAATGTGATATCTACATACAATAAAATATTCAGCCTTAAAACGGTAGGAAATTTGGACATGTATCTATAACGTGGATGAATTTTGAAGACATTATGTTAAGTGAAATAAGCCAGTCACAGAGACACAAAAACTGTTTGATTCCATTTACATGACGTACTTAGAGCAGACAAAATCCTAGAGAGAGAAAGTAGAAGAGTGGTTGCCAGAAGCTGGGGTGGGGAGGGGAGATGGGGAGTTACCATTTAATGGGTATAGTTTCAGTTTTGCAAGATGAAAAGAGTTCTGGAGATGGATGCTGGTGATGGTAGCACACTATGAATGTTTTTAAAACCACTGAACTGTATACTCAAAATGGTTAAGATTGGGACTTCCCTGGTGGTCCAGTGGTTAGGACTCAGCTTTTTCACTGCCAGATCCCGGGTTCGATCCCTGGTCGGGGAACTAAGATCCCACAAACCATGTGGCAGGACTAAAAAAAAAAAAAAAAAAAAGGTTAAGATGGTAAATTTTATGTTTATTTTACCAGAAAAAACAATTGGGAGGGAAAAAAATACCCAACAGTGGGGCAGTGGGGGGAGAGGCAAGGGCTTTATCTCCCTCCCTCTCGCCATTAAAGTAATCCAAAATCTTTGGGCCTTCAGAGTGATCCAAACCTCACTGAGCTTCACACAATCCTACAACGGCTTTGATCAAGTAAAGCCCCAGCTCCTGAGCCCTGGTACTCAGAAATGCCTGGGATTTTTGAGCACAGGAGTAAGAGAGCAGGCATGAGCTTCAGGAAACTGTCTCCAGCATGTGAACAGGAAAGGTGGAAAGAGGGAAGACCTGGAAGTAAAGAAAACAGTTGGGATGCTCCCACAAGGGCTCCCCTGAACCAGTGGTCAGGGGTGCAAGCTGAGCGGTGACACAAGAGACAGCAGGGGTGGGGAGGACGGGAGGAGGATGCTGGGTTGGGGTGTGCAGAAGGTACTGCAGTTAAGGAGGTGCAGAACTGAAGAAGGCTGCTGAAGAGAAATTAGGAGACACTGCTGAGGCTCAGGCTGAAGGTGCTAAAGGATATCTCTGGGCAGGTGGCCTGCTGACGGTCGGAAACTGGAGTCTGGAGCTAGGGAGCAAGGTTCAGGCTAACCCAGTCCAGTTGGGACTTCACCCCACAGAGCCTGGAGGATGTGAGTGACAAGCCCAGAGCGGCTCACTGGCAATGTGAAGCCCATGGGTAAGAAAAAGGTGAGGGGAAGGGGAGGGCCAGATCTAGGACTTCCTGAACAGCACCCACGCAGTAAGTATTGCTCTAAGCATATACAGGATAAAATCCTAGGACGTGCGACCTGTGAGGACAGGAGAAGGAACACGAATTTCAGCAAGAGACACACAAAGCCCACTCAGGGAGACAGGAGGAATAAGAGAATTAAGTCTTCTAGAAGGCAGTGGGGTAGAGAGTGGTCAGAGGGGCTGTTCTGCCACACCAAATGCTGCAACAGGACACAGAAGGCAAAAGTCAGTGATGCTCTGCTAATTAAGTAAGGCCATTGATTGGCTGTGGTTTCTCCACCAGAATTGCAGGGCTTGGATTAGACCAGGAAAGGAAAGAGGTTCAGCATGAATGGACTGCTATGTCTAGTGACAACTGCCTGCTGTGTTTAAGGAGTGTGAGGCCACACCTGTGCTCACCAGGAAGGGAGCCCAGGATGGACCAGCGATGTGTGCCGAGGGCAAGACGAGGAGGCACGCATCACTCCTGGTCTGGGTGGCTCCTGAGGGCCAGCGCACCGACAGAAGCACTATTTCACGGCGCCCAGCCCTTGGCAAGCTTACTGTAACTGATTACTGATCAGAACTAACTCTAAAACCCAACCGGTTTCTCTAACATTCTTTAAACAGGCAGGACCAGAAGGGCCCTCACGAAAAATAAAAAGACAACGATCTCTTCCCATCTATTCTTCTTCTGAGGCCCTGAGAAAGACAGTGTAAAGAAGAGTTTGGCCCTTCAGGGAGGCTCTCAGAGGCCCAGCCCCAAGCAGATAATTTTTCCAACCAAGAAGAGCCCTGGGACACTTTTATGCACCCTTCCTCTTGGATAAGGTGACATCACCAGAAGGGTTCAACCTTATTTACACAATGCTTTTGTGGATTTTGAAAAGGTGACCTTCAGAAGCCGGTGAAAAAGAGTCCATTCCTGAAACCACAGACACCTTTTACAGTGTTTTACAGAAAGGACAGCTGCACGCACTCACCTGCAGAAATCCACTCAGGTATCAAATGCTGTCACACCCAGAGCACGGGGGAGGGCCTTGGGCAACAGACCCACTGCACCAACACACTCAAGCAGTGAGTGTTCCTTTTGCCAGCCACCCTACCCCACCAAATAAAGATGACACATCGCCAGCATCCTTCTCGCTAAACCCCCCACAACAAAGCCGTCCACCATGTTTCAGTTTCACACCTATTCTTTCAGCAAATCCAGTGCTCACACTTACCTTAAGCTTGAGTGCATAACCAGTCGTCTACTCCACCGCTCAGAAAACGGGCCCACGGCCACTCTTTCCTCAAATGCAAAAAGAAGAGCTCTCCCTCACACCCCATCTCAGGCAAAATCTGGTCACACACTGTCTTCAAATTGTCCCCAGTCAGCCCCGGGAAATGCGGGAGACGATCAGAGAAGTATTTCAAATGCACAAATGCGGGTTATCTTTCACACACAGGCATTCCTCAGGAGAGAAGGTTGATCTTGATAACAAGAGAAGATATTTCACTATTTTGTTCAAGGAGGAAAAAAAAAATAAAATCCACATCCCTAACCACAGAGCGTAGCAAACGAAAGCAAAGCGCACCAGCTCCTGGAGCACTGGCCATCTGCAGGTAGCCCTGACAGCGCACACGCCCAGTGTCCTCCCGTCCACAGGAAACCCCGGCACGGGTATCACTGTACCTGCCGTGCACAAGGCCCGTGCTTAGTTAAAGCTTGAAGAGTAAGTACTGGATCCCCGTTTTCAGTCACACTCCAGACTCCTCAGAGCTTACGGGGCCCCTATACCGCCCAGCCTTGATGTTCTGCAGATGTCCAGAGGAGACACGCCGCGCCAGGTCACGTGGCAAGCTGAAGACAGTGCCAAGGCCAGCTTCAGGGCCCCTCATCACTACAGAACCGTGCATAATAGAGATAATTGCTGTGAAGGGCTGAACCGTGTCCTCTCCAAAATTCACATGTCGAAGTCCCAACCCCCCAGAATCTCAGCATGTGACTGTATTTGGAGAAAGGGTCTTCAAAGGGGTAATTAATAAATTAATACGAGGTCAGTAGGGTGGGCCCTAATCCTTCTAAGAAGAGCCAATTTGGACACAGACAGGCACACATACACAGAGACCCTGTGAGGACACAGAGAGAAGACAGCCATCTACAAACCAAGGAGAGAGACAGGTCTCAGGAGAAACCAACCCTGCCGACACCTTGATCAGGGACTTCTAGCCTCCAGGACTGTGAGACAATAGATGGCTGTCAGTTGAGGCCCCCAGTCTGTGGTACTTTGTTACGGCAGCCCTACCACACTAATCCAGTTGCTACCGTGCCAGGCTCTGTATAGCCCTTTCCAATACAGACATCATCCACAGTGAGAGCCGTGGAAAACCGTAAAATGAATATGCTGTCCTACTTAAAATTCACAGCACTCCAGGAAAGAGGTACTGCTATCAGTCTCAATTTACAGACAAGGACCCTGAAGCTCAGAAAGATGAAGGAACTCGCCCTAGATTATTCAGCTAGACTTGGAACCAGATGTACCGACCTCTGAGCCCTCTGACACCTTTAACTACCCCTGAGCTGCCTCTAAGCCGAACCCTGTTCCCCCTGCCTGTCCCCCACCCACTCAGCAGCCCCAGTGTGACCCGAGTGTCCCTGCCCCTCCGGAGGACCACTGTATGAGACCACCGCCTTCCTCCCCACCCTCAGGCCTCCAGCAGATACTTAAGGGAACTCCACTTTCTACCATGAATACTTTTGGAATCTTTTCTTTCTTTTTCTTTTTTAAATGACTACTGCTTTGATACTCAGAAAAAAAATTCTTAAAAAGTTAAGTTAATGAATTCTATAGAATTCATTTGCCTGTGCACAAATAAATGAATGATCAAAAGGGATATCTTTGGAAACACAATTAAGAATAAAAAGAAAAAAAAAATGCAAGCAGCCCTTGCCAGCGTCCCATCAGCCAAGATGAGATAAGGGACTCATGGGGCAGAAATAAGACCGCCACGGCCAATAATCCCAGTCAGGCCATCTCCAGAAAATATCTATTTTTAAAGACATGTTCCGTTTCATCACATTTCAGAAAAACAAAGAGGAGACCTTGAGGGGCAGACAAGCAGGCTCCGAAGCGACACGCAGCACGCACGCTTACAGCAGCGGCGAGGTCGCCTGTGGCCAGCCAGCGATTTTCATCTGAAAAATGCGAATCTCCAGTGACAGATGGAGCTCAGATACAGAGCTACCATCAGCGTGCAGCCCAACAAAGTGCCAATTTTCATATTTCCAAGGACCTGCTGGGCCCCCAACTTCTTAGTTTAAATGGAAACTGTCAGACAGGATTTTGTGCAAACATGCGCTTTCCTTGGGGGCAAACATTCTGGGTCTACAACCTGTTCTTTCATTTTCCAAGCTTTTGGTCCATGGCAACAACATCAAAGATGAGCGAGGCGGGTGGGGAGGGCTGTCGGGGGCACCAGAGAACAGAGCAAATACAAAGTGCAGGAAGAGCCAACTGCATTACCAGGAGGTGAAATGCAGCAAGAGCCTCTTCGCTCTGCCCCTGGCTGTCAACCACAGACAAATGACAGGGCAGGGTCCACGTGGGAAGAGCGCTCCCCCCTTCTGCAGCTCCTGCGCGGATGCCCCAGTCAGTGTTAGCAGTTTCCCTCCAGATGATCTACAAGGTCGTGGAGAGGGAAATGACATGACAGAATATGCAAAAGAAAAAAAAAATGTGCAGTGGAGGGCCCCTATGCCCACAGTGAAAGCACAATTCCCATATTCCCATATGAATAGGATCAGATGAGTGGGTTAAAAGTATTACTAATACTCATGGGCAAAGCTGTTGGACACAGTTTTAGTTAACGATTCTTCTGGAACGACTTTAAAGAGCCAGCAGCTTTTTCATTCTGAGATCATTCACTGGAGCCTCCTTAAATACTCTCAAACGACAGGCTTGTGCCCAAATCCACCTTTACACCATCGGTGTGCTTCAAGCAGAGGAGATTCTGAGGCAGGACATCTGTAAGAACCATTCCAGCCCCTGTTACTAAATCATCTTCCTCTCAAGTTTGATGCACTAAACCTCATTAAACCAAGTCACCTAATACTGACCAAGTTCCTCTGAGATGTGTGTTTGGGGTTTGTGTTTGGTGGGGAGTGATGGAGAGATTCCCTCAAGATAACTGAGGAAGAATTGCCAAAATTGAAATATTTCAATCTTCCAAAGTCTCGTTTCCCCTCTGTGTTTGCATCTCAAGGAGACAGGATGAAAACCTAGCCAAGAAGAAGGATCACAACCCCTCAAGGATCATGACCTCCTGGGCCTGGGCCTAGGCCAGGCAGAAGAATCAGTGAAGGCTCTTGATACAGGCACGATAAAAACACCAGGAAACAATGCCTTTAACGGCAACCAGAAAGGGAGAGAAGCAGTCCCTGCAACTCCGCCCCCTGCACCATCAAGAAAACTGGAGCCGGGCTTCCCTGATGGCGCAGTGGTTGAGAGTCCGCCTGCTGATGCAGGGGACACGGGTTCGTGCCCCGGTCCGGGAAGATCCCACATGCCGCGGAGCGGCTGGGCCCGAGAGCCATGGCCGCTGAGCCTGTGCTCCGCAACGGGAGAGGCCACAACAGTGAGAGGCCCGCGTACTGCAAAAAGAAAAAAAAAAAGAAAAAAGAGAACTGGAGCCTGTTGTAGGCCTCCCAGCTCAGGGCCCCGCCCAGCCCTGTAGCCTGCGTGTGCAGCCACCTCCCCCATACTGATGGCCACTCTGTCCACTAGCTCACCACAAAGGCCACTTGTTTCCCATGAGTGCCCAGAACAGTGGCTCAACCAGTTGGCCCAGTCGCGGACTGTGGTTCTGGTGGATGGGTGATGACAAGGGGTGCTCTGACCTCAGCAGACAATTAGCAAGGTAGTGTTGAGTTACCAAGTTCTGGCAGGTCACCTACCAGGCTGGGAGACTGTGTAGGATTCGGCTTGCAGACCCAGGAAGGGGTCAGGCAGGGTCAGCTGCAGGCTAATTCATCTCCGTTTCTGTCCCTCTAGAAAAATGGAGGGACAGAAACTAAGCATTGTTTCCTCTGACCCTGGGGGCTGGGGGCGGGAGAAGAAAGGTGGTCACAAGGAATTTAGACCTTGTCACATGAGGTCTTAGAGCACAGGATACAGGAAGACAGCCCTCCAAGGAGGTGTTTGTAAATCTGGGAACATGGTTCAGTGGACATATGATGGGGAGGGGCACTACTGACCGCCACTGGGTGGGGGCCAAAGATAATGAACATCTTAAAAGTTCAGGAAAATCCAAAACCCAATAGCATCCACTAGACACGCTGAAAGTCGGTTCCATCTATCTTGGCTGTTCTAACCATACCTGAACCACGGTATTTGGCAGAAAACCACAACAAATGAGGGAGGTGGGAAAGAACCAAGAGATGCAAGAAGGAAACAGTACAAGGTCTGGAGAAACAGACTACCATCTTTACATGGCCAAACGGTGATGATGAGAAAAAGGGAAAACTCAGAGACCGTCTAAGGCCAAAACACCAAAAGGTACAAAGTGGCTGGATTTACCCATAGAAAAGGCAAGCAGCTTCTTAGAGCGGGGTGCTCCCATCACTGCTGACACTGAGCTGCAGCAGGATGGCCACCCACCAGGACTACAGATGTCTTCGGCTGGTGGACACTCTTGACTATGAGACCCACTCAGGTGCCCACGTCCACCTGACCTACCTCCACAACCCCTCACCAGTCACTTCTTGCTACTGCCACCATCCTGGGGACACCTCTCCCAGCTCAACTGCTTCTTCCACCTCCCAACTCACCTCGAGTCTCCAGGGTCCCAGCTCTGCCACCTGCCGCTATGGAGGAGGTACATAATACCTCTCTGTACCTCGCTTCCTCACCCACAATGGTTCGGGAGGATTAAGTGAATAACAAATGTCAAGCGTCTTAACATCAGAGTCATTCCGAGCTACTGGAAAACCAGCGAGCACCACCTCCCGAGAGCGTTTCCCAGGGCCCAGCTCTGCACCATCTCCAAGCTCCCAGGAATCCCTGGCTACAGAAGAAAGCCTGCCTTGAGGCTGGCATTCAAGGGTCTTCCTCAAGGGCTAGGCCCAGCCTGTCTGCAACCCCCTCCCATTGCTCTCCCCACCATGCAGGCCTCTGGCCAGGCTAATGGGCCATGTGCTCATCACTCCCTGCCTATGCCCACACATTCCCACTTCCACCATCACCACCACCTGTACCAAAGTCGTAGCCATCTCTCCAAGCCCAGCTTTAAGTGGGACCTCTCCAAGGAGCCTTCCCAGATCCCTCCACCTGGAAACTACCTGTTCTGCTATCAGCCTGCTTATACCTCCTTACGGTTCTAACCAACATCTAGCAGGCCTGGCTGTACCTGTGAGACTGGGGCCCAGGGCTGGCCATCACAGGTGCATGGCTTGCGCAGTCACGAGGCCCTGAGCGTGGCTTCATGCTCTGCTGTTGTCGTCTTAAATCTGTTAATGATTTACGAGCCAGGGGTCCTGCATTTTCACTGGGCTGCACATGAAGTATCCAGTCCTGCTGAGAACTCCCCAAGGAAGAGGCTTTTATTTATCTCTGCATTCCCTGCAGCAGTGCGCAGTGGGGCCTGTTACACAGCAGGGACTCACAGGAGGAGGAAAGGAGGTGAGAGTCTAGGGGTGTCTGCCACCTCGGGCGATTCGTCCATATGTGAGGGGCTCACCTTTCTCCCTTCCTTCCTTCCCCACCACCACCACGCTCACACACAGGACAGAGCACAGAGCTGCAATCCACCTCAGATCATGCCCAACACCCACACTCCCCTCCCGTCCCCACTACACAGCACTCCACAGGACACCATGAAAAAAGTCCTTAAAATGCAGCATCTTAATGACACACGGGTTTGCTGAACAGCTCACTCCCTGCAGAGCTTTAAGATGCAGGACACTGATTCACGAGTCATCCCGGCTCTGCCACTCACTGCCTGTACAACCTTGCCCATGAGGCGCGGAAAGGGGGACTTGCGGACAGGCCCTCTCCAGCCTTCCCCACCCCCTCCCTGCCCCTCCTTCAGACCTGGCTCCAGCCCCGCCCCTTTCTGCAGCCTGGCCGGGTGGCTAGGGCCCGCGGTGACCACTTTACCCCGCTCTCACAGTCCGTATTTGTGCTGCCCACAAGCACCGGACTCAGGAAGACACCAGACACACCCGCAGGCCAGACGTGGCCTTAGGGAACAGGGATGGCAGCCACTTCCTCAGGGGAGGGACACACCCCACCCCACCCCCGCCAAGCTAATGGACTCACACTCAGTACTGGCTCAGATCTGCAGGAGCACATCTGACACGTGCCCTCAATCCACCCCCTACCCCGTGACCCATAAGACGCCTGCTGGCACTGGCACACAGCCATAAGCCAAGCCAGCTTGTGCGAAAAGCACTCCCGGGCCATACAAACGTATCTGACACATCAGAGAACGAATAACCATTTGTGAAAAGACAGATACAGAACACAACAGACTCCTCCCTCTCCGTCTGACCCGGGACCACTTTAAACATAAAATTTCGGTTGACGCTAGGTGTGTTTTAGCCCTCAAGATAACACTGTTTTCATGACGAATCACAGAATGTAAAAGACAGAAGGCAGATAAACAATAAGGTGCTACTATATAACACAGGGAACTATATTCAATATCTTGTATTAACCTATAATGAAAAAGAACATGAAAAATATATATATGTATGACCGAATCACTGCTGTACACCAGAAACTAACAACACTGTAAATCACTGTAAATACTTCAATTTAAAAAAAAAAAAAAAGACACAAGGGAAGCCCAAAGATCAAGTAATCCAACACACCCATTTGACAGATGAGGAAACTGAGGCTCCAGCAGGGTCAGGACTGCCCACCTCTGAGCTTGTGGAGCCCCACCATGCTCCACTTGGACACTGCACCTGTGCACTGTATTAGCACTAGCTGTTCACAAGCCACCTCCCACACCCCACTGTGAGTCCCCTGAGACCACGGTGTTACCTCTTTCACCTCTGTAATTCCAGAATCTCTCACAGGGCCTGGCAACCATACGTACTCAATAAACAACTGCTGAACAAACAAACGACCCACAGAGACATCCTGAAGCCACACAGTCAGGGCAAACAAAGCTGAATCTGGAGCCCTGGCTTCCTGTGTCGCCACCTTCCTGCTCTTTTCTCAGAGTGAATGCAGTCGGTGCTGCATAACTGAGTGAAGGAACACGAGAATGGCAAGACCCATATGCTGTACGCTGCCAGGCTAGGATACTGGCCTGGGGGTCAGACCTGTTTTCAGCCCTGCCTCTGACACAGGCATGCGGGCCACGTGACCACATGAGCTACCCTCTCTGAACCTCGGTTTCTGCCCTTATCAGCTGGAGAACAAAGAAACCTCACCTTGCCTACCTGCCAGTATCTGAGCAAGAAGAGACTGAATACAACACACGAGTGGAACAGAGATCCCCAATAACCCACATCTCCCTCAGCCACCAGCCCACTTATTCTCCCCTAACCCTAACACTTACTCTCCCCAGAGAGAACAGACACCATCAGCCCCGCTGTACAGATGGGAAAACAAGGTCCCGAGAGGCCGTGCCAGCTCTTGCAGTGCCCCCTGAAAACCCAGGTGCTCGCTAGGGCTCTGATAACTGCCCCGGGCCAGGGCGGGGGCAAGAAAGGGTTCCAGGAGTGCCTGCCCCTCAGACAGCAACCCCCGCCAATCCCGTATCTAGCTGGCCAGCAACTCCTGTCTGTGACCTGCTAAGTCCACAGCCAGTCCCTGGATGCCACAGGGAAGCATCAGCTGTAGACTGCTGCATGCCTTGGACAGAAGTCCAAGGCAGCCCAGATGATCAATTAAGAAATAACCAAAAAAATACCCATAACCTATGGCCTAGAAGTCACTACAGACACCATTACCTAGTTTTCCGATTCTCCCTGGAGGAAACATGGTTAACGGCAGATGGAGGGAGCGGGAGGGCAGTTTCAGGCCCCACCTGCCCCCCTGGACCTGAGCTGGGACATCCCGTCCTCCACTCCCCACTGTCTCCTCTTCCCAACATGGCTATCTTGGGTCCCTCCCACAGATGGGCTGACCTCTCTATTCCTCAGGTAACCAGAGCAAGTAGACAAAACCTGTTTCTAAACCCCAGGCCACTGACTGCGGCTTTCATACAGGGAGCTCTGGGGAAGAAGATGTGCAGGACCGCCATGTCTATCCGTACCAACTGCATGGCGGCTGGGGTCTCTATCTCCCACTCAGAGGCTGAATCCTAGCCTCTGTGTGCATACAGACGCGTCAGATATCTGCGAGGGCGATCAGTATCCCAGAGGCGTTACCCGTATGAGCTCTGGAGCCCGCCTGCCTGCTGGGAATCCGAGCTCATACACATTCTGTGTGACTCAGGGCACCTTCCTTAACCTCTCTGTGCCTTGCTTGCCTCACCCATAAAAGAACGATAATAAAAGTACCCACCTCCCAGGGTTTTTGTGAGGATGAAATGAGATAACATCTGGCACAATACTTGGCATACAATAAAAGCTCCATCTTCCCCCAGCACAATGTTAATAGGGTTGCCTCTGGGATTTTTTGTGTGCTTTTCTTTTTTCTTCTTCATTAACTGAATATTCTACATGAATGTACATGCTTTACTACCAGCAAAGAATAAAGTTTTTGTTTTTGTTTTTTTGAGATAAGGTAGGAAGAACAACTCAGTATCCTAAGTCACACTTTCCTCCAAACACGCAGAACTGTAGCAGCCCTCTCACTGCCGGTCTGTTATGGGAGATCCCCTTTGGGGCAGGGAACCCCTACTGGCCAGAGCGGCCCCAGACTCTTCTGCTCCCTGACCTGTGCTATGCCTGTTCTCCACCCTGCCCATCCAGTAGGACTCAAGCCTGACCTCGTCCAAGAAGCCCTCCCTGTGGGCCCACACTGCAACCTTCCTCCTTGGGAACATCACCTTTCCTTTCACCCTCCCCATCCGGAGCTTGCCCACCCCAGAGCCAGCCTGCCTCGTGCCAATCTGACAGTCCCAGTGGTGAGAAGCCTGCCAACCCCCCAGACGGACGACCTTGAGGGCTGGGCCACCTGCTTGCTCTACAATTTCAAAGCACTCGCCAGACCTCTCTTCTTGGTTCCTCACTCCAACCCCACGAGTGGGCCAGGGGTTCAGGGACGGGAAATAATGAGCCAGTCCTGCAGCTGGATGAAAGCCCATCTGACCAGCTCCATTCCAGGGCTCATTCCCAATACAGAGCTGCTTCCCACGGGAGGTACAGGCAGGCCCTCAGCCAACAGACCCCAGGGCCAGCTGAGCGGCCTGGCTCCACGGGGCAGAACTGCACTGGCCCCTGCGGCACCTCCCCCTGCCCTTCGCCTCCCACTGCTCACACCTCTCCTCCTTCCTCTCCGCTGGCTGGGCTTTGGTCCTCAGCAGCCCCACTGCAGCAGTCAGACCTTCTGAGGGTGCCCAGAGCTGAGGACGCCAGTGACCCCACGGGGGGTTTTGAGCTCTGTACAAGATGCCTCTGGTTTTTCTGTTTTATGTCGAATTATCTACAACACCCCAGGCAACGGTACATTTGAGCCCTGGGTACTTAGAAGAATTTAGCAGGACAGTTTAAAATGTCCAGACTTGGACGTGTCAGATTTCATAAACCAAAGAACTTCAGAACACATATGCAGACCTCCACACTGGGACACCCGAAAGGTCTCTCAACTGTTCAGACCACAGATTCTGTAAAGAGAAAAGAACAGATCTCCCAAGCCCCTCCCAAGATAAAAGAACTCCAAGATTGCCTAAGGGATATCAATCATAGTGTGTGTACACTCGTCTATATTATAACAATGTGTTCTAACAAAGGTGTGACAGTCGCTGATAATCAAGCTTATAATCCAAGTTTTTTTTTTTTAAAGAGCATGAGCATAACAACCAAACACATGTCTATTAGAATTTAAAAATCTATAAGAAGTATATGTAGGGGCTTCCCTGGTGGCCTCAGTGGTTGAGAATCCGCCTGCTGATGCACGGGACACGGGTTCATGCCCCGGTCCGGGAAGAGCCCACATGCTGCAGAGCGGCTGGGACCGTGAGCCATGGCCGCCAAGCCTGCGCATCCGGAGCCTGTGCTCCGCAACGGGAGAGGCCACAACAGTGAGAGGCCCGCGTACCGCAAAAAAAAAAAAAAAAGTATATGTAGGACAATCAGGGAGACTGAAATGCACTGCCTCTTAGATAATGTTACTGTATCAGCACTGAATTCCTGGGTGTGATAATGATGGTGAGTTATGTAGGGGCATGTTCTGGTTCACAGGTGATGCACGCTTCAGTGTTGAGGGGTGAAGTTTTCCGATATCCACCACTTTTTCCAAATGAATCAGGAAAAATATTTTGTGAATTAAATATGGAGTGACAATGAAAAGAAAACAAACATGCCAGGCTGTTACTCAGTGGTGAAACTAGGTGAAGACTACACAAATGTTTAATGTACTAATCTTTCAACTTTTCTGTATACCTGAACATTTACAAAACAGAATATCAGAAAAAAAAATAGTACCATTTGAAATTTGTTTAAAACAGAAAAGCTTGAAGAAAGATAAAATGGCTCATAATCCCACTGCCTAAATAATTTTTCTAAATGATTGCTGTTTAGCTGCTGATTTAAAAATAGGTGAGTGATGCTGTATGTGTGCATATATAATGCTGTAATTCTACCCAAGGGGGAAAATACTCTAAAAGGATTTTTTGTCTCTTAATAAACTAATACTTTAGGCAAATAAAGAATAATAAAGGAGAAAGTCTACTGTACCATTTCTTAACAGTAGAAGGAACTTTTTTAAGTATGTGATTCCCAAAACGAGGGCCTGTCCGAAGATAGGGAGACATGGGGACGAAGTCTGAGAAATATTCTACCAAAATATTCTGAACCCCTTGCCTCTGGGTCAGCTGATGGTGGTAGAACTTTCAGGCAGGGCTCTCCCACCATCTCCACTACCCACAGATAGTACAGCCCTCTGGGGTTCCCCAGAGGTCCTCAAAAGTCCTGTGATTGCCTACGCAGGTCCAGGAGTGTGGGACTGCCACCCCCAACCCCCAAAACACCCATGACCCCGCCAGCTTCAAAACAGCACCTTCTTCCCGGGACTCGTGTCTCCTCGAGGCACCAGAACGGCCCCTCCATCAGTTCTAAAAGACACACGGCTCACAGCCGGCCCCCACGCTTCGGCCAAGGTGGCCCTGCACTCCCCACATCCACTTGACCTCCCCAAAGGCCTGGGCTCAGTCTCCTGATCTCCCCCTGCCCCACCACACTTCCACGCCGGGGAGTGACCTGTTGTCAGAGACGGGGAAGAAAAGGCAAAGCAAGCCCTGCTGAATTGCTCGTTAAGATCCTGAAACCTGTCCAGAGAGGGGAGGCTGGCGACAAAGTGAGGGAGACAGAAGTGCAGGCCCATCTGAGGAGGGCTGTCCCGGCAGGGGGAGAAAGAGGACCGGAGGGGAGCGAGAGGAGAGGCAGAGGCACCCAAGAGCGGGGGCTAGGAGACATGCACAGAGCCCACCACCGGCCTGCTTACTAAAGCCAGGAAAGGGCCGCTCTTCCTGCCAACAGAGTTACCTTTTAATCCAACCCCCGGATGACACCATCTGGCACCAGCACAGGAGCAGCTTCTGAGGGCACACGAGTCATGAGGCTGGCCCCGGTCTGTCCCTTCAGGCTGGGACTTGCCCTGTGATCCCCAGGAAGCGCAGGCCCCTGCCCCACCGAGGCCTGGCTCCCGACAGGCCAGCGCACGCCTAGGAGGGCGAGGCAGCAGCTGAGGACGTGGAGAGAAAGCTGCCGTGCCGGGCAGAATCACCAAATGCAAAGACCTGAGAAGGGAAGTCACTGGCCCCAAGTCACTGGGCAGGCTGGCATCATGCCAGGAAGAGGCAGCAACCCTAGGATCTTCCTTCTACCCAGATGTGGCAAAGAGATTTGCAGCTCAGGAACAGCTCAACTGGCTGTGGCAGGCTGCCTGGAATTCTGGGCGAGAGGAATTCTGTGGCCCTGGGCAAGCACAGCATGCCAGGCAGATAAGCGAGGCAAGCGAGCAAGTGAGCGCCCGCCTGCTCCACGCCGCGCACTCTGACGACGCATGGACCAGCCTGCAGTTACGTGCCCACCTCCAGGGCTGATGTCCGAGGCCCCTGCAGTCACCCAGGATACAGAAGCAACGTTCTCTGAGACGCAGTGGGCTTGTCCCCGCCTCCATGCCAGGGGCTGTCTCGGCGCCTGCCTCTGCGAACATCCAAATCCCACCCGCACCTCCAGCCCCAGTTCAAAACCGCAGCTCCCGGGGGTGTGAGGGGAGAAGATGTGGGGCGCTGGGCACCAGCCAAGAAGTCTCAAGGCCGGCAGGGCCGGGTGGCACAAAGCGCGTCTCCTCCAGCTCCGGCAGCACCTGACAGGTATCCCTGCAGGCCCTCCCAGCCTCGGGCGCACCACCTCCTAAGGCAGCCGTCCCATCGCGGACCGGCTCTCCGTGCGCAGTGCTCTTCCTTGTGGGCAACTGAAATCTGCCACCAGGAACTGGCAGCCAAAACGCCACACAAATCTAGCGGTCCCAAAGGCTGCTCCCATTTCCCACCGCAGCTCAGTGGGTGTGCCCTCTGGATCCCAACCACCAGAAGTGAAATCCTGACTCATCAGCTGGGACTCTGGGCAAGTAGCTTGCCCTCTCTGGGCCTCAGTCCCCTCATCTGTAATATGGGGAAAATAAAAACCCCTCACCTTCGGGTTGATGGGATGACCCATGAGACACCCATGTAAGCTCCCTGGCACACACTGTAAGTGGCCAATAAACATCTGCAATCCCTACCATCTACCACACTGCCGTAGCAGGCCTGTTTCCACAAGCTCTGTCCCGGCCCAGGCTCCGTCCCTCTCCTGACACTCAGCCCACTTTCTCAAGGCCACACTTGCGCTTGGCAAGTGTCCAGTTCTACAGCCTCCCTTAGGGGTAGCTGTCTCAGGGGACACATTTCAAACCCTAGCCCCTCCCCCAAAACCTCTGCCCAGAGCTCAGGCAGGCCATCCTAGCAGCCCCGTGGAGCCAGCACACAAGAAATGCAGCAGGAAACAGACCATGACAGGGAGGATTCTCCTCACCCCTCCTAGTCTTGGCCCAAGTCTCTAGCCTCACCACCATAGACCCCCAAAAGTATCCCCACCAGATCACCAAAGCTGCCTTAAAAACACACAGACACCTGAGCAAACAGATATAATCTTGTCAATTCCATGCTCTACAACCTTCCATGGCTCCCTTCGGCCTATTAGGATCAAGTCAAAAAGCCTCACCCCAGCATTGAAAAGAAGGAAATCAGGTACTCAGCGCTTGCTGTGTACCCGATTCTGTGCCAAGGTCTTGGCTACATACTTTATATGTATTACACCTCTTAAAAACTCCCTCTAAGGCTGGTCTTATTACTGCATCTCACAGGGGAGGAAGGCGAGGTTCCAAAACATTAAGCCTCGCCTAAGCCACGTGGCTCAGAAGCACCAAAAGCAGACCTGGAGGCCAGGTCCATGGCCCAGCTCCTGCTTCGTTCTCCTGCTCTTCTGCTCCAGTCCCTCCCTGACCACACCACCATCCAGCCACCACAGGGCCCACAGTCACCCAGCACGCTCGCCTCCTGCCTCGCTGCTCTTCCCCAGGCTTCTCTCCCCCTGCCTGGAACTTACCTACCCATCACCTGACGACGTCTACTCAACCCGCAAAGCCCTCAAGTTTCCTCCTCCATGAGGAAGGAAACCCTCAGCCCAGCTCCCGCTTCCATGAGACAAAACCAATCCCTTCCTTGGACGTGCTTCCCAGGCACTTTGTCTCTACCCACATTAGAGCATGACTTACCAGTCCCCAAGCCAGCAGCGCTGCTGTCTGCTCGCTAACGTACATCACTCATCTTGATACCACCACAGCTCAGTGTGTTTGCTTGAATACGTGAATGAATGATGTCCCTTCTAGACTTACAGACCAGGAAACAGAGGATAGTCAGAGCCCTGACCTTTGCAGGGACAAGTGGTAAACAGCCCACCTAGAGTAGCCTCCTGGAGGTTACACCTGGCAAAGAGCTCCTCCTCGGGTGGGTACACCTGAGCAAGTTCGTTGGGACTACCAACTCCACCGTTAGGAAGCAGCACATCCAAACGGTGAAGCTGTGGCAAAAGGCAGCATCGGTGACTTCTGGGAGCCACAGTGCTGAGGAGGGACATCTGGGCCTTCTCCACGCCCCCACACTGGCAGGGAGCCCCACACAGGGCTCACTCCTACACACAGGAAGCAGCAATCCAGGGGCAGAAGCAGCGCCTCTTGCTGACCTGGACAGAAAGACGCCTGGGCCTGGAGAGGGCCTCGGCCAACAGCACCCCGCTCCAACAGTTTATCAGCCCTGGGTCGCCGTGGGGAAGAGAAGGAAAGATGAGCTCTCCGTCCTGACCCACTTTTCCCAGAGCTCCCTTCCCAGACCCGGCCCGGCCCTGTGAGTTCCTTCTCACCTTGTGACGTCAGTGAGAGAAACACTCACATACGTAGTCATAGACAGAAGACTTTCAGCTCATCAAAACCACTGAGTCGGGGCTTCCCTGGTGGCGCAGTGGTTAAGAATCCGCCTGCCGATGCAGAGGACACGGGTTCAATCCCTGGTCCGGGAAGATCCCACACGCCGCAGAGCAACTAAGCCCATGTGCCACAACTACTGAGGCTGCGCTCTAGAGCCCGTGAGCCACAACTACTGAAGCCCACGTGCTGCAACTACTGAAGCCTGCGTGCCTAGAAGCCCGTGCTCCGCAACGGGGGAAGCCACCGCAATGGGGGGCCCGCACACCACAATGAAGAGTAGCCCCCGCTCGCCACAACTAGAGAAAGCCCAGGCGCAGCAACGAAGACCCAACACAGCCAAAAAATAAATTAAAAAAAAAAACAACCACTGAGACTCCCACTTCACAGACAAGGAAAACGGCACCTAGAGGTAGGTCCCTAAACAGCGCTCTCCCCACTCTGCTGCCCCCCTGACCCGCAAGTACATCACAGCTCTCCCTCAAGTGAGACAGAACAGACAAGCTCCTCTGCTTCCCTTCCCTGGGCAGGCTCGGACCCTGAGGAAGCACCAGGCAGCGAGTCAAAGGCTCTTCCGGCTGCTGGTAAAACTGCAGATGAGACCAGCCCACACCCAGGTTCTGTTTCAGGAGACCTAGGGAGGGGGCGGGGAGTCTTCACTTTTCAGAAGCTTCCCAGGGGATTCTGAAGACAAGGATCCAAAAACTACACCTGGAGAGACCTAGGAGTGACTCAGAATCAAAGCCATCTGCCTGCCAATTTGTAACACCAGCCTTAAAATCGTCCATACCCTTTGACCCAGTAGCCCCACTTCCAGGTATTTATCCCGAGGAGATGAAGAAGCACACAGATCCTCACAGCGACATGACTTATACTGAAAAGTGGGACATTTCTAAATCTCCAATCAAGGGGAACCGGTGACATACATCTTGATATGGCAATACTGTACACCCATAAAAAGTGATTCCTTTGTTCACTCTTTTAAAAAACGCTTCCTAGTAGTTACCGCCCGTTAGTAAAAGCACCTGCAACTTATTCTTTTGATTGCCTGCATTTTTTAAACTCTCTACCATAAGCATGGTGAATTACATGTTAAAACCAAGGAATCATTTTGTTTTAATTACTGGCATCAGATCTAAAGCATGAAGCCCAGTTCAACTGGAGGAGGAAGGACTGCAGGTGGCATCCAGTTCAACCATGAACGTGACAGAAGGAACACCTTCCCTGCCACGCCCGAGGTTCTGCTTGAATACTTCCAGCAGTCAGGAGCTCATTTCCTTTCCTAAAGCAGTGGTTACTGGCAATTAAAAAGTTGCTCCTTAGTCTGAGCACGACTCTACCTTCCTGAAGCTAAAATCCCCATCTCTCTTACAGCACATGACATCAAAAGTTCAATAAATACACAGAACAGAGCTATTTTTCTAATCAACTGACTTAAAGGGTGACTACCCGTATCTGCCCACTACAGCCAAGATGTCAATGCAGGTTTTGGCAGGCACTGCTGACGCGTGTTCCCAATGCCATGTTTAAACAGAGTGCTGGTCACCCCCCCACAATCACCTAGATGAGTATTACAAACATCCCTACTGAGTCAGCTGTTCCACACACTACAGCTGGCCCTCCCCCGCTGGTGACTGCGACAGCCCCGCGACGGCATGGGCAATTCTTCACCAAGACCATTTTTGGCAGGTGAGCAATCTAGCTCAGCCAAGACACACAGACGCCGCACCACCAGAAGCCGGCCATCGGGAGCAGGCAAAAGCCCCTTCCCTTCAAGGACAGCAGCCCACAGAAAAGTGATGCTTCTTTCCTCCCTCTCTTATTTATTCCCTTTTATTCCCATTTCCCTTCCAATTCTACTCCCCCAGGCACTTAGGCGACCATTGTTTTGTTTATCTTTTTGTGTGTGTTCTTGAAAAATGGGCATTGTTTTGTATTGTTAATTTACATAACAGCGCTGCAGTATCCATCTCACTCTACTTCTTACTTTTTCAAGGAGCACCATGCTTTAAGCTCCATCCCATTGCCATGTGTGTGTCTCATCAGTCACTTGGAACCACTGCACTGTCAGCTCTCCCAGGGATGGATGCCACCCACGGAGCACTGCAGTGAACCTTCACCTCCCTCCGGGAACTTGTGAGGGAGCCTGGGGCATTCACACTCAGGAGAGGGGCTGCAGGGTCAGGGCTTGGCGGCTGCCCTGCCAGAGGCTCCAGGACGGCTGCACCAGCAGGGGTGAGTTCCCACATCCCCACACCCTGCTGTCCACGGACATCAACTAGCTTTCTAGTTTCTGCCAGCCTAGGAGGTGGGAAAGGAGAGGGTTCACTGTGGATTCTTACCAAACCTGCCAGAACCATGCCTCCTAGGAGAGCAGCGAGAAAGGCATCTGCCACGGTAGGCGTCAGTAGCGCTGATGGAAACAATTGCTCATTAATAAAAATCTCCACTGGGAAACCTCACTCCCTGGAGCTGTCACAGACTGCTAGAGCACAAACACCACGCACCACCTTGCAAAATGCCCTGGATCCCGCCTGCTGTGGTCAGTGGAGGAGCCTCCCAAGGAAGCCGACTGCTCAGGAATGGGCAGCGATGGGCTCTCAGCCGACTTCGCTTCTTTATGTGCAATCACACAGCGCCACCACCAAGGACTATTATGCACAGCTCATACCACATGTGACGCCCCATGTGATCTGACAGCACCTGAAGCAGTCTTTACCTGTTCAATGCGTCCCAGCAAGGTCAAATTGCTCTAAAGATTGCTAAACGCTGATTCCAGTCTCTGTGCTAACTTCATCACGGATCAGGAGCCCAAAGTCTGCAGACCAGCGCTGGTTTGTAGACCACACCGAGTGTGGGACAGAGCGGGGAACAAACCAACCAACCTGCCCTGGAAGGCACAGCGTAAGGTGGCACTTCATTGTCATGACGATACGAATACCAGCCGATGCTCCCGCAGTGCTCCCTGGGTGCCAGGGGCTGCTCTCAACACTGCAAAACTAGTAACTCCTCTAACCCTTACAAGACAAGGTCTTACTATTATTCTCATTTCACAGATGAGGAAACCAAGGCACAGAGAGGGAGAGTGACTTGCCCACGGTCACAGTAAGTAGCAGATCCAAGATTTGAACCCAGTTCTTGACTCGGACGCAGGCTCTTAACCACTCGACTAAGCGGATTCCTGAGTGACCTGACCCCTCCCCACCTGTTCCCTCACTGTAAGGTGGAGTAAGGACCCCCAAAGGGTTGCTGAGGTCAAATGAGGAAATACAAAAGTAACAGACAAAGTACCCTGTGCAATAAAAACACCTACCATCTGCGCAGTGCACAGCGATCTACATGCATGGGACCATCTCCCTGCACCATCCACCTACTTTCACGCCAGCTCGGAAGGCAGTGGCGTCACAGGTCCCATCACAGAGAGAAGGATAAGGCTTGGTGAGGCTACGTGAGGTGGCCACGGGGACACAGCTAGAGGGCAATGGTCACTTATTTCTCCTCAGCCACCTCACTCCTCAACTGCTCCCTTCTCCTCCCCAAAGAGAAGGCCAGCAGATGGAAATGGGCTTCAAGTTCCCTGGAGGACTCAGGGACCCTGATTTCTAAACACCCCAGCTGTAATTCTCAGACTTGAAACTTAGGAGAAAAAAGAAGGCCTTCCAATCCATCTAAGGGCTCACAGAAAGCCAACGAGGCACCTCTGGGGATTCCGAGAAGGCTAGTCTGTCTACACCCCCTTACACCACCCTCCTCTGGCCACAGTGCCCTCTCCCACATTCTACCGACCACCCTCTAGCCCATGCCAACCCCGCCTATTCCTCTAGGCAGGCTCGGGCTGAAGCAGCCTCACAGAGAACCGATGCAGGGAGAATGACTGGACGCCAACAGCCAGGCTTGCCCTGTGCCTTCCAGGGGCTGGCTGGCCTCACCCTATTTTCCCAGGGCCTGCTGAGTACATGCCCTAAACAGAAGCCCCAAATTCCTGTGAAGACCCACTGTTCACAGAATGGATTTTCTCCCAAGCCTCCTGCCCCTGCTCTGCACGCTGTCTCATCAGGCCGGCCTTCCTCCTTGTCCCCGCGTCCAGCGCCCACCCAGCCTGCCAGCCGCCCACCCTCACCCAGCTCACAGTGCACTGATCTTTAGGTGGCCTCCTCTGTGCTGCATGACCTGTTCTGCTGGACACCTGCTCCCTCGGACTTGGGCTTTCCAATGAGACAATAAACTCCTGGTGAGCAGGAGTCATCTTCTTTGTCACCCTTTTGAGAATCTTACAGATTTCTGCAAATACACTTGTCATCTGCTATAAACCACAAAATGGAAGGTGAGGAGAAGCAAGTCTATAAGCTAAGCTGATGACCTTCCAGCATTTCTAAAAGCTCCAGAATAGGCAGCGCAACCAAAACTGAAAACCTTTGAGGAAGAACAGGATATACCTTCCATCTACAAGAGCAAACCCAAGTCGGGGCGCCCAGTACGGGACTGTGGCGTCGTTCATGAGCGAGGCTAATGTCTTTCTCACCTCTGCGTGCTCAGCACTCAGCAGCGCCTGGTCGGAGCACTGACCAGGTTCACACTGGATGGATGATGGATGGGCAGACGGACAGGCAGTTGGCCAGATAAAACTTGGACCCGACTCAGCCTGGTCTCCACCCTAAAGGCTGAGTGATCTCATGCAAGAAGACAGTGACCACCTCTGCTGAATTTTCACATGGGAAGTCTTAATGTTGGATTGGCCAAAAAGCTCGTTCGGGTTTTTCCCTAACATCTTACGGAGGAGACGGTCGTATATAATAAACTCTCACACACGGGCCCGAAATTCTAAGCTGCTTCAGGTTCAGCTATATTTTTTCCAGGAGAAGGACCCAGAGCCAGCACATTTTCGGTTTGTTATTCTCTTGCTTTTTCCTGGATCCAGTTCCCACCGAGGCTGGCCATGGGGGTGGCCGGCTCAGTGTCCACAGGGCCTTTACCCTCTTATCTTTATTAAAGGTTTTTTCCTCTGGGGCAAGAGGCTCAGTGGCGTCATTTTGCTTTTTGAACTCTGTCCCGTGACTAAGCAATAAGAAACCACACAGTCAGTCCTAGAAGTTTTTGCTGTGTCATAAAAAGAATGAGACAAGGAGGTACCTCCTGCCAACACCACACCCATTCTGACTCAGCACTAAATTTAGACGTCACGTCCTATGTTTGCATTCAGAGAGTACCCCCTGTGTGACAGGTGCCCAGAACATGTCTGCTCAATGAATGAACCCTGTCACGAAGAAGAGGAGGGGTGTCCAAGGCTCAGGACACAGAAATGTCACTGGGGACCTTCACAGGATGGCCCAGAATACAGAACAAATGCAGATTCTATAAAGAAACTGACCAAGACTCCAAAGCCTGCCCAGCCTCTCAGCAGCTGGAGGCCCTGAGCAAGGTGACAAACCTCTCTTGGCCTGCTCTGCCCATTTGTGGAACATAAATACCAACTGCATGGTCTGATAAAAGATTTTTTCTCAATGGTCAGGAAGGAGAGCTACAGCACAACTCCATGAACTGCGATGCCCTGTTACATGCTGGAAAGGCTGGTGCCTGCAAAGCCAGGCCTGGATCAGGAAAAACCAGTCAAGGCTCCTGAGACTCCCCGCCCAGTCTGTGGCTGGTGGAGATGCCTTGGAAGGAGCCCCGGCCTGGGAAGAAACCTGGATCCTGCATCCAGCTGCACCGAGGCATGCTATGAGAGCCTGGTGGAGTCCCTTTGTGTCTTTGGACTCTGCTATTTCTCATTTATAAAATCAGCAGTCTGGGCAAAGTGGTCTCTCAGATCCCTTCCAGCCCCAATACTCGACAATCTTAAGCTGCTTAAGAAACATAAACAGGAAATGAAAATTCTGGCCAGATGAGAAGAAAGAGAGGTTACCCTGAGCAAGACGAATAGAGGTTATCGTGAGTATTGAAAAGGTCATTATACTTCTTTAAAGTATGACTTCTTACATCAGAATATAAAAATACAATTAAGAAAAAAATAAAAAAAATAAAAAAATAAAAATACAATTAAGTTTCTTCCCATGTGTTTGTTATCCCATCACTCACTATTGGCTGGACAGATTTTTCACCACATTTGGACAGCAGATTTGCAGTGGTCAAAATGATATACAAGAATATTCATTTGGGAGTCCCAGGCCATCTTAAGGAGTCTGACGGTTACCATCCAGACAAGTAACCTGAAGTTGACTCAGAAAGAGGCCTGAGAGCCACCTGGGAGAGACAGGCCATACCTAGAAAAACACTGTGGGTAGAAAAAACACACCCTGGCTTGAGACGGCCACCAAGGCTGCAGCTCAGAGTCACAAGCGATCATCTCTGCTGGCTTCCCACACAGGCAGCTCCACAAATCCCACCTGCAGGCTGCATATCGGAAGGGGCTTATCTATGCAACAACAACTAACAATTCTCTTATGCAATGTAGGGGTAGGGCCAGTCAGTGATATTATTAAAAAAAAAAAAAAATAGAAGAAGTTTTCAGAAAAGGTAACCACTTCCCACCTGACCCCATCTGATGGGATTTCACTCTGCTCCTTCCCAGTCACTGTCTTGTGTAGCAGAGAATGGTTTTTTTATTAGCTGCACTGTGGTCACTTGTCATTTTTGACAGCATGGTTTATCCTGAAAGGAAACCTACAAAGGTAAACAGAGGAAGCAGACAAAGACAAGCTGTGCTTCGGGTGGAAGCACAGCTGCCACTGGCAGCAGCCTCTGGGTCCAGCTGTGACTCACCAACCCAGCTCAGCTCAGGCAAAGGAAGGTGAGGCTTTGGGTAGCTCTTCACCTCCCTCTTCATGGAGAGCATCTTAAAACAAAAGCATCCAAGCACACTGGTTTTCAAACCCTGTTCCACAGAACTCTGGAGAACCCGAGGGAACTGTGCGGAGGCACCGCAGGGAGTCCATGGGGAAAAGGGCAAGCTCCAGGCCTCCATACCTGTTCACCACAGCACCTGTCTATCTTATATATCTGGCTTTCATGTAAGAGTCCGGTTAATGAAAAGAATCCCACAGCTTAAAAAAAAAAAAAAGGCAAAAATAAAAAAATTTAACTCATAAAGAACAGTTACATTTCACATATGTTATTTCATTTAATCGTTCCCAACAGCCCTGTGAGAAAACTGAGGCTAAAGGGGTTTACGATCAGACTCCACAACCCATTCTCTAACGTAACCATCCCATGCTCACCCACCATCTATGTGGACTCTCGGGGAAGGGACGTCACCACCTACAACAGTCCACTCCATAGCTGAATAGCACAGACCATTAAAACAAGTTCTACATTAAACAAAAGGCCCAGGGAAGCGGGGGCTGCTGGGGATTCTAAAAGAGACTCAGAAAGCAGCATCAACTAAAGGCAACGTGTGGACCTTATGAAAATCCTGATTTGAACAAACCATCTATAAAGAGGCATTTCTGCAACAAGGAAAACTGAGTATCAACTGGATATGAGATGACATTAAGAAATTATTAATATTGTTGGTTGTTGGGATAGGAAGGGTGGGAGGGAGAGGCAAGAGGGAGGGGATATGGGGATATATGTATACGTATAGCTGATTCACTTTGTTATACAGCAGAAAGTAACACAACGTTGTAAAGCAATTATACTCCAATAAAGATGTTAAAAAAAAAGATTGTTGGGTGTAAAACTGGTCTTCCGGTTATATTTTTTTTCTAAAGGCCTTATCTCTTAGAGATACCTCCTCAAGTATTTATGGAGGAAGTGATAGGCTGTCTGGGATTTGTTTCAAAATATTACAGAAAATGGGACTTCCCTGGTGGCGCAGTGGTTAAGAATCTGCCTGCTAACGCAGGGGACATGGGTTCGAGCCGTGGTCCGGGAAGATCCCACATGCCACAGAGCAACTAAGCCCGTGCGCCACAACTACTGAGCCTGCGCTCTACAGCCCGCGAGCCACAACTCCTGAGCCTGCGTGCCACAACTGCTGAAGCCTGTGTGCCTAGAGCCCGTGCTCCGCAACGAGAAGCCACCGCAATGAGAAGCCCGTGCACCGCGACGAAGACTAGGTCCCGCTTGCCACGACTAGAGAAAGCTCGTGCAGCAACGAAGACCCAACGCAGCCAAAAATAAACAAATAATTTTAAAAAAAAATTACAGAAAACAGAAGTTATTAGGAGAGCTGGGTATTCATTATATTATCCTCTCCATCTCTGCATATGTTTAAATTTTTTATAATATATAGTATAAAATTAAGGCAAGGAGGAAGGGAGAACGGTTCTTCCTTATCTTTTTTTAAATATATTTATTATTTATTTTTGGCTGCGTAGGGTCTTTGTTGCTGCGCGCGGCTTTCTCTAGTTGCATTGAGCGGGGGCTACTCTTGCGGTGCGCGGGCTTCTCACTGCGGTGGCCTCTCCTGTTGTGGAGCACGGGCTCTAGGCGCGCGGGCTTCGGTAGTTGTGGCTCACGGGCTCTAGAGCGCAGGCTCAGTAGTGGTGGTGCACGGGCTTAGCTGCTCCGCGGCAGGTGGGAATTTCCCGGACTAGGGCTCGAACCCGTGTCCCCTGCAGTGGCAGGCGGATTCTTAACCCCTGCGCCACCAGGGAAGCCCTCTTCCTTATCTTGAGCTCAATTCTACCTCCCAGTATCTTCTACCAGTCATCTCTCTGGGGTCAGAAAGAATCAGGTCTCATCACCTGCCCATGTCCATCTGAAAACAAGCATCCAAGCCCCTCTAAGTCTCCTTTCCTTTAAAATAACTCCTTCCAAGGTCCTTTTGGAGCGGAACTCCTCACAGCTCACGGCGGTGCCCTCCTTAATGGCAGGCTCCAGGACCAGAGCACTGTGAAAGTGTGTTCTGAGCAGCCTCAGGAATGTGGGCTTCCTGGTCCATGCACACTCTCGACTCTCCCTTGAGCATCTCTCTGTACCCTGTGACACCTCCTGATTCCAAGGACGAGAAGGGGATTGGCTCTCTACTCAAGGGCAGGCTACCCCCAAGAGCAGAAGCAGTAGCAACAGCTTGCCCTCGCCTCACATTAATCACCTCGATCCTCACCAAAGCCCTAGGAGGAGAATATTAGCCCTTTTATAGATAACGAAAAAGAAAACCCAGAGAAGTTAAGTGCCTTGTTACAGTCACACAGACTAAGATTAAAGAGCCAAGATTTAAAGTTGTGGGGGTCCCCAAGTCTGGGTTCATGACACTCAGCTCTCTCTCTGTGTCCTTACTCCCGGGCTCCAAAGCACAGCGATGATGCTCAGGCCACCCGGGTCGTCCATCTGTATCACCTACCTTCCCAGAAATAACTTATCACTCTCCAGGCCACCTTCCAGCTCTCCAGCCCAACAACTCCCCAGGGCTCAGAAAAGATCTGTCCAAGAGCTAACCTGTCCTGGACCCGCAGTCACCAAACCCCTGAACAGGTCTCTATACATCCTTCCAAGGTGCCCCTGGAAACCCCAACTGTGGACCAAAGCCCAGCTCTAGAGAAGACCGCAAGAGGTTTAACCATCTCAAAGAATAACCATCACGAACAAGACTTCATTCTTGTTAAGCCACACTGGGGAAACTGAGGCCCAGAGAGGTCAAACATCTTGTGCAAGATCACACACCAAAAAAATCTACTGGTCCCAGAATCCACTACACATCTGCATTGTCAACACATCCAAAAAAATCTACCAGCCCCAGAATCACACATGCCCATTTCAGCTGGTATCAGAATTCAAAAGAATGGCAACGTTTAACGTTTTGGTTCCTTGAATGAAAGAGCTGGGGGAAAATTCGAGAAACGATGGTATACATTGATGTTCCGGTTCCCTGCACTACTGCTGAAGTTTCCCAAGAGCACACCTCTCAGAACCCTGATGTTGCAAGATGCCCAGTGAAAAAGGGTTTTGTGGTCAAATCAGTTTGGGAAACGCTGCATAGGGAACCCCTCCAGTAAAGTCCCAAAGCACACTGGCTTACTGGTGCTTGAGAGGCTCCCAGTAAAGGAGCCTGTGTGACCTGCTCAAACCAACACTGCTCAAATGTACTTGACCAGAGAACCTTTTTACAGATAACACCATTGACATCCCACCAAACTACTGTTTAGAAGATATTTCCTTGGGAAATGCTGATCTAGGTTTTTCTAAAGAAAATCTTGATAGCCAGTTAACCCTGGATTCAAGTCTATGTAACCAAACCAACCCTGAATGGGGTAAGGAGCGAGTGTCTACAAAGCGGAAATAACTAACATACTTGGAGGCCTTTGGGGATGGAGATACTAGTACTACTGCAAACACGAAGAAAATGTGTGAACACCCCCTGGCTGCCAGATATGAATGCTGCTGGGATTCCATGGTCAACAACTTCTGCCCTCAAAAGAGCCACAGATGACTACTGAAACTAAAATCTTCATTTCTGGTCCAAAGGAATTGTGCTAAGGCTTTCCAAAATGAGTCTGGGGGAAAAATACACAATTTTTAGAAGAAAACAATAAAATGTTGAACTAGGACTCCAGCCAGGCCACTCACCCCTGAGTCAAGGTGCTGTGGACAGTAGGGATTTCCTTAATTAAAACTCAAAGCAAACAGTATGGAAATTCCTCAGAAAATAAACACAGGATTACCACATGATCCGTAATTCTACTCCTGGATATATAATCAAAAGAACTGAAAGTAGGGCCTCAAAGAGATATTTCTGCACCAATGTTCATAGCAGTTTTATTCACAATAGCCAAGAGATGAAAGGAACCCAAAAGTACACTGGTGGATGAGTGGATAAACAAAATGTGGTACATACATACACTGGAATATTATTCAGCCTTAAAAAGGAAAGAAATCCTGTCACATGCCACAACACGGATAAACCTTGAGCACATTACCCTACGTGAAATAAGTCAGTCACAAGAAGACAACTACTGTGTGATTCCACTTATACGGGACATCTAAAGTAAACAAATTCATAGAAACAGAAAGGAGAATGGTGGTTCCCAGAGGTGGGGGAGGGAGGAATGAGGAGTTATTGTTTATTGGAGACAGAGTTTTGGTTTTGCAAGATGAAAAAGCTCTGGAGATCTCTTACACAACAATGTGAATATACTTAGCACTACTGAACTGTACACTTAAAATGGTTAAGATGGTGAATTTTATATTTTGTGTTCTTTACTACAATTAAAAATTCTTAAATAAAGGAAGGAAATTTTGACACATGCTATAACATGGATGAACCATAAAGACATTATGCCGAGTGAAGACAAGCCAGTCACAAAATAACAAATACTATATGACTCCATTTTTATATGCGATACCTAGAGCAGTCAAATTCACAGAGACAGATAGTAGAATGGTGGTTGCTAGGGGCTGGGGGGAGGGGAAAATGGAGAGTTATTGTTTAATTGGTAGAGTTTCAGGTTCGAAAGATGAAAAAGTTCTAGAGGGACTGCACTTCCCTGGGACTGTCCAGTGGTTAAGAATCCGCCTGCCAGTGCAGGGGACATGGGTTCGATCCCTGGTCCGGGAAGATCCCACATGCCACAGGACAACTAAGCCCATGTGCGCCACAACTACCGAGCCTGAGCTCTAGAGCCTGCGAGCCACAATTACTGAAGCCCATGCGCTCTGGGGTCTGTGACGAAGAGTAGCCCCTGCTCACCGCAACTAGAGAAAGCCCGAGTGCAGCAACGAAGACCCAGCGTAGCCAAAAAAAAAAAAAAAAGAAAAAGTTCTAGAGATGGATAGTAGGGATGGTTGCACAACAATGTGAATGTACTTAATACCACTGAACTGTACACTTAAAAATAAATAAAACAGTAATTGTAATGTTATGCATATTTTACCACAATTAAAAAAATAGAAAAAAATGGTTCAAATGGTAAATGTTATGCTATGTATATCTTACCACAGTATTAATAAAAAAAGCAACATCAAGGTCAACAGTCACCTCACAATTACCCACCAAGGGTTTAGAACTGGACGGCCAACATGGAACACTCCAAACATCTGTTTAATTTAAAATAGTTCTGTAGCACTTTCGTGGAGCTCTGTCTCAAAAAGATCAACAGACACACACAACTCAGAGATATGCAATCTGCCCCAGGGAAAAGGTGAAAAAAAATGCAATATCTCCCACTCAATCCCGTTTAAAATTCTTCTCTGCTGAACATGTTCGGCATCCCTACTGCACAGACTGATAGGGAGTTCAGTCCTCTTGCCTTATGCCCACTATTCCCGTGGCTCACATCTTCCCAAGGTTACAGGAAATTAATAAAGAACCCCCTCGAAATGGCCTGCAGAATGTATAGGTGGTTGGAATAAGGTGGAACAAAAAATTAAGACAACTCCTACGTTGCTTACTTTTTCAGGAAATAGAAAGCCAGAGTACGAAAATCACTTAACACTAACACTAAATCAAAAAATAGTAATCATGACTTCCCTGGTGGCGCAGTGGTTAAGAATCCACCTACCAATGCAGGGGACACGGGTTCGAGCCCTGCTCTGGGAAGATCCCACGTGCCGCAGAGCAACTAAACCCGTGTGCCACAACTACTGAGCCTGCACTCTAGAGCCCACGAGCCACAACTACTGAGCCCGTGCGCCTAGAGCCCATGCTCCGCAACAAGAGAAGCCACCGCAATGAGAAGCCCGCGCACCGCAACGAAGAGTGGCCCCCGCTCGCCGCAACAAGAGAAAGTCCACACGTAGCAACGAAGACCCAACGCAGCCCAAAATAAATTAGTTAATTCATTTTAAAAAATAGTAATTATGGTAGAGACCTGGAAGAAACGTCTTAGAAATCTACTCCAACCCCATCACCAAGCTTCCTTGGACCTAAGGCCACCCTGCAAGTACTGAGAACCCTACAGGACTGAGGAAGTCCTCAGTCAACACTGCACTTCTTCCAGCTTTACTTCTTCCAGCCTTCTACTTGGAAAAAAACAAGCCCCAGGTAGTTAAGAGGCTCATCCAAGGTCAAGATGTTGTACAGTTAGGAGCAGATCCCCATCCAAAACTCTTTCGAGGACACCAAGCTGACTTTCAAATTCTAAGTGCAAAAAGTGAAGGGCTCTCCAATCCTACACAGGCAGTGTGGTCGCTCCGCGCGGCTCCTGGCAGCCAGTCTCACAATGCTGGTACCTGAGGGGTGACCATGGAGACTTCAGACACCAATGTCACACCACCTGCTTCCATCACAGACATACTGTGGGTGGGGACATCCGTGTGTGCCGCTGGAACTCACCCTAGCCTTCCTGCACTCCCACAGCCTTCTGTCACTGTGAAGTCACCACTTAAGAATCTGCACTTATTTCTGAAGAGAATCTGGACTTACGCAGGGACACACCACTCATTCGCCACACAGCTGACTAGTCATCCATCCAACAGAAATTTACTGAACGCCCATGTTGGGGCAGGCTCTATTCTAGGCATCGGGAATACAACAGCGAATTTGGCTCATGGAGACTACATTCTACTCTTGATGACCCACAGCCACAGTAAAAGCAACCCTGACATCTGTTCAGCAGTTTACCAGGAGCTCTCCCATAACCCCCAGACCAGGAGAATCCCAGGCTTCTGGTCCTAAGGCTGGTTCCACGCTGCATTACTCACCACACTAACAAATGCTCCTTTTCTCCTACCATGCATTGTCAAATAGCAGAGTGAAGTAGTTACTGTTTTCATTATTTTGTAGAGAGGGAGATAAGTTCAGAAAGGTTAAATGCCTTGCTCAAGGTCTAAAACCTAGTGAAATCTGACAACCTCCAACCACCCCACTCCAGCAATGACCTCATCTGCTAATTGCATCATCACACCAAGATGAGACCACATCCTGGACATTCACCTGCTGCTTTACCTGCACGACATCGTTTCTGCTCTTCTTTTTTTGGAGAACTGCTTCTCCCCATTCTAAAGAACCACATGATACTGGTACTAGCTGCCAATCACCCTACCCTATTGGTTGGGTCCACTGCTGGGCCCATCTTAGTCCTTCAGCCCCAGCCACGGTGACTGGGTCTCACACGGACGTGTGACCCTAGTCAGGCCAATCAGAATCCTCCCATGAGATTCTTCTGCCTGGTTTTCTGGATACGGCTCCCTTTATTCTCTGGTCAGGGGCTGTGGAGATGAAGCCAAGAGGGGCCTGAGGTCATGTTCCAGGCCCACGGGAAAAGCCCGCGGCATTCAGGATCAATCATCCCAAGGCCAGTTACTCCAATTCATCCCAAGGTTTTGGAATATTATACAATAAGTTTCTCTTTTCTGACTAATACAGTTTGAGCTAAGTTTCTGTCACTGCAATAAGGGTGCCTGAACTAATGCACAGAGGGATAAATAAAATCTGCCTTTCTCTTAGAAACCTCTTTTCAACCATCACTTTCAAGTTCCTCCACTGCTTCCTTCTCAACACAATTAACAACCAAAAGAAAAACCACAATGGCTGGAGCTTTTACTTCTGACCATCAAGGACAGAGTGGATGAAGAAAAGGTGGCTGGTACCTGAAGAGAGCAGGGAGAGAACAAAAGGCCCAGGTAACCTCTAATGAATAATAGATAATCCACACCTGACGATCAGCAGCCAACTGCACTCATCCCACCGGAAACGCCTGGGGTTATTCTTTTTAAAAAATTCCTACAGCTTTAACTTCTGACAAGTTCAGCCCCAGGTGGTGTATAAACCCCTTGCTCCGCCTAGCCATCACGGTCCTTCAGATTACCTCTGCATCTCCACCCACCCAGAGCCAATGCCCTGCTCACTCAGGCTGGTCTAATTTCTGCAACCTGAAAACACACTGCTCCTCTCATAGCTAGGAGTTTGTTCTTGCATCTCCCACCCAGAACATCCTCCTTTTCCTCTGCACACTCAGAGTACCCCTTCAACACCCAGCTCAAGCCCCAGTCCCTCCTCGAAGCCTTCCTTGGCTTCTCCAGCAAACACTACCGTCTCCATCCTCTTAACTGTAGCGAAGCCAAGTCAGCCAGCTCTCCAGGAAACTAAAGAGGAGGCACAGAGGGGACGAGGAGGAGAAACTCAGCTCTGAGCACGCAGTAGAGAGTGCCACCAGCAGTCACCGTGTTCTGCCACTTCTGCTCCACGAGAGAGGCCTGTTGTGAAAATGGTTTGGGGAGCCCTCCACACTTAGATGGTAATTAGAGCCACTAGGGGTGGATGAGAGTATTTGCGGAAAGCATGTAGTGGCGCTTCAAAAGGAGGAAAAAGCCTGTTTGTATTTGTATCACTCAATTGATCTGTCTCATAATGTCACTCTCCTGAGTGTCCCATTCCCCCAACTAGGCAGCTGCAGGCTGGAATTACATCCTATGCACCCCGGCCCCACGTGCACCAAGAACAGGACCAGGCACCTCAGGCCTCCCCAATCTCATTTTGCCTCCCAGTGGCTGAGACAGGCCATGCAGCACCCCCAGCCCCATCTCACAGATGAGGACGCTGAGGCTCAGCGCCAGGAAGGGGCCCCTCACTCCAGGGGCAGGCGGTTGAGGAGCTACAAGTGAGAAAACCCAGATGTCAGCAACTGAATCAAAGAGAAAAAACAAAGGACCTCGTGGGTTCCGAGTGAGCAAACAAGATCCTGGTACTACCATGGAAGAAACTCGAGAGACCTGAGCCAGTCAGAGGAGAACAGTTCTCTCCTCTCTCTACCACCAGTGGGGACAAAGGGGCTCACTCCTTCCCTACAGATGCATGAATTGGGACAAGGAAAGGCTACAAAATTCCAGAGTTCCCCAATGCAGGCAACAGCCTAAAACTGTAATGGGAGGGCCAAACCAGGTAACAGGAAAAACCACCCCCAACATGGAATCAGGAGCACTGCACTTCGCCTGACTCCAGCTCCTTTCTGCCCTGCAGCTCCTGGCCTGTCCTCAGACCTCACAGATGGCGGGAACGGAACCCAGCGTCACGCAGAAAAGGCACTAGGTGCCGCAGAACTAAGTGAGACATTCAAGTATGCAATAAGATAGAAAGGCTCAATAGCGATGTACTATCAATTCTGGTAGAGAAGTCCCCCTGCCCCCAAAATAAAACAACTCTGTGTCTTCTTACTCACCCTCATACCCCAGGCCTGAGCATGGTGAGTTATAAACGTCTGGGGCTCTAACTGAGCCTGAGCAGAAGAGATGAGCTTGGTTTGCTTACTGCCCCGTACCACCTAGGCCAGTTTCCTCCCAGTTCCAGGCCCCACGTGGGGAGCGGCCAGACATCATCTGCGTGCAGCACAACAAACTCCCACAGCACACAAGTGCCAGCCACGGGACGGGCATTCTAGACCAGGGGCCCACATGGGATGTGGAATCCATCAAAGGAGCCCCTAACTGGGTGATGGCAGCACCTCCGATGTAGAAACAGTGACAAAGGGGCCTCCCCTTGAGACTACGGATCCTTGGGAAGCCAACCGGTTCCTCTCTGGGGCTCCCACAAGACGCTTGCACTAAGGCTGACTTACAGGCAGAGGTGTGCACCTGTGTGAGGAGTGGAACCTGCTGGGAGAGCAAAGACCAGGACACAGGGCTGAGTTTCCCTGACTTCGGCTCCTCAGGGATGAAACGGGTGCTTCCATTCCTTCAACCTGAGCAGTCCTTTTAGTCACTGAGCTTTGCGCCATAAAAGGGGCTCCCTGGCTAACAGAAAAAAGGCTGCCAACCACTGCACAGTAATTCATCCTTTAGAAGATCCCAACGCTCTGTGGTTCCCTTGCACACCGTGTCACCCCCTCATCCCCAGAAGCTCTACATGGCATCTTGCCAGACCAAATGCTATCCTAATTTTTTCCTAAAGTATTAACTGAAATGAACTTAACTTCCCTTGAAAACCTACACAGCTCTGCATTGTGGTAAAACTAGGGTTTGAAATCCCGCCCTTGAGGATAAAATCCAAACCCTATTTTATCTTTCCCTTAGATGTCAGGACCAGCTTCCAGAACTTCAGCTCTGTGAGGCCCCACCTTCTCTACCAAGCAAGGAAAAGGGAGGGCCCTAATTAATGGCAATTCATTTATCTATTCCAGAGATTAAAGCTAGCGCTGATTCAAACACATCCCATTGAAGACTTAAGTCTGCACTCAACTTCTGCGCTTCCTTGATCAACCTCCTCCTTCAAGCACAGAGAGCTAGGTAGACAAAAAGACAACTAAGAAGAAAAAAAAGTTACCCCGAAGAGATTTCCCTCTGACATTATCCTCAAGGGCACATCTGACAGCTCTTAGCATCATCCCAGGAGAGGACCGGGCTGCCCAGCAACTCAGACACGATCATAACTGGGGGACAGCGTAGGTTTGAGGAACAGAAATGCTGAAGAGTCAGAAACCCATAGTGGAGACAGAAGGGCCATCAATGAAATGATATGCTGTGTGGCCAGCAGCTTAGTCTCTCTGTATGCCAGTTGCCTTCACTACCAAAAAAAAGGTGGCCAATATCCAATGGAGCTGTTATCAGGAAGAGCTTATAAAACCATCTCCTTAATAAGTGAGGCTTTTAACGGCCAAATAAACACGTTTCATCAGCCTGTGGCCTACAAGTTGTTAAAGGCAGTTCATCAGCCCTCTCTGTTCACTTTTAAAACACGGACAAGACATAGAAAAGCAGCACTTGTTGCTCCCTGGTTCCAAATGGGTTAAATAAAACAATGGGTCATAATTGAAAACTCCTGGTGCCCAATACTTTGAGCAATTTAACCACTCCAAGCTGGAGTTTTCTCTCTGGCAAAGTAGGAATAATAGCGCAGAGAGTGGTAAACGAACGTGATACAGCAGAGTGCCTGCCACAACAGTAGGTGCCCAATAAATGCTGGCTCTTCCTTCCTCAGTGCTATGCCTTCTTCTTCAGCTTCCTTGTCTAAAAGCCTGGCTTTCCACACTCCCCAACCAGGCCACACCAAACCTACCACTTGCCACAAACTCCCAGCAGTACCCCCCCACACACACACACACACACGAATACTCACAAATCCATCACCACCACCCAAGGGAACCCGTCACCAGCCTTCCCTCCTCAGGCAGCTCGGCACCCTTAGGGAGGGAACTGAGCCCCAGCAGCTACTACCAGGATTTTCCCATGGTGCAATGCAACTTCCCCAACTTTTCCCGGCCCACAGTTTCCAAAGAAACCTAGCAGGCATTGTGCATAATCAACCACAAGCCTGGGCGAACAAACAGACTGAGCTTTGGGCAGAGGGAGCTGAGAAAATCAAAAAGTGAAAAGGCACCAGTGGTCCCGAAACGGGGTGCCAGGGACCAAAATTCAGAAGTACCGGCCCTGGCCCAGGTTCTATTCTTCTAGACCTTATCACTGATTGAAGGCTAGCAGAGGCTCTCAAAGGACTGGTGGATGGTTAAGAGTCTCAGAAAAGGGACTGACGAACATCCCTCCGAGATCGCCCCGCGGCTAGACCTGGCGGTCTCGGGAGGGCCCCGCTGCCGCGGTACCTGGAGGATCAAGGCCTGCAGTGCGGGGCATTGTTCACAGCAAGGGTGGGATTGGGGGAGGAGGTGTGAAGTGGGGGTCCGCGCACCGGGCCCTCCCCAGGCAGGCTGAAGGAAGGAAGGTTCTCCTCGCGGCAGGCGCCAGGTAGATGAATGGCCCTCGCGACTTCCCCCTCGGAGAACCGGAGAGAGAAGTCGTGGAAGGCGGATCCGAGAGGCCGGGTGGGGGTCTCACACTCACCGGCGCCCTCGGCGGGCTGCGGCGGCCCGACCACGCCGTTCAGGTAGAGAATGGGCAGCAGGTGAGGCTGCGTCTTCTCCAGCGCCGCCCGCAGGTCCTGGAAGTGGTCCCGCTCCTTGGCCAGGAGCAGCTTGAGCAGCAGCTCCGCCTTAGCGCCTCCCGCCTCCTCGTCCAGCTGCCGCCGCTCGCCGGGGCTCAGCGCTCCTGCGGCCTCGAGCAGCCCGAGCACCGCCTCCACCTCTGTCATGGCCTGGGCCAGGCTCTGCTGACACTGAGCGAGCAGCTCCCGGCGCTGGGGCTCCATGGTGGCGGCCGCCCCGCCCCGCCGGACGGCTACCGGACTCCCGGAGGCCGGCGGGCGCGCAGGCGGGCGGGCAGGCAGGCGGGTGGCGACGGGCCCCGGGCGCCTCGGGGCGGCGAGCGGTGGCGGCAGCCCTAGAGCGCCGGGGGCCGCGAGGCCGCTGGGGCCATGGGCCGGGGCCTGGGCGGGCTGGGGGCCCGGGCGGCGAGCGGCGCTCAGCAGCGGCCGCCTCCCGGGCTCAGTAGCGCAGCCATGTTGGTTGCGGCGGCGGCGGCGGGACTGGAAGAGGAGGAGGAGGAGGAGACGGAGGAGGAGGAGGAGGAGGAGGTGGGGACGGCGGCCGGGGCGCGCCCCGAGGCCCGGCTCCAGCCGGGCATGCTCCCCCTCCCCTCCCCCTCGGCGCGCGCCGCTCCCCCGCCCGCCCCGCGAGAAAACTCTCCCCGAAACGCCGGCCCCGGCGCCGCCCCCCGAACACGATTACAACTCGGAAAGGAAAGTGGCCCGGCCGTCTTCGCCAGGCCCCCCGACGGCTCGGGAGCCGCCTCGCCCCGGCTCGGCTCACTGGGGCCCCGCGGCCGCCGCCGGCTCCGCCTTGCCCGCGCCCCAGCGTCGCCGCCGCCGGTCTGTCCCTCCGCCCTCTTCTCTTCTCCTCTCCTCTCTCCCCTCCCCTCCCTCCCCCCGGCCGGCCTTTCAAGCGCACGGGCGGCCGGCCCCGAGGGGATGGGCGAAGGGGAGGGGTCCCCACCTCCCCGCCCCGGGCCCGCCTCGGAGGCGGGGACATCGCGCGCGCTGGCTCTCCGGGTCTCCGAGGCCCAGGCGGAACCGGCGGTGGGGGATTCGGAGTCAGGGGCCGCGCGGGAAGCAGCCCGCACCCCCAGCCCCCTCGGCCAGGCACACGGCCAGACCCCGAGCTATTGGGAGACCCTCTCAAACAAAACCCTGCCCCGCCCCCATCCAGGGTCTTCTAATCTGAGAACTCCAAAATCAGGCCTGGAGACAATAGAGAGGACGTCCCCTAAACTTAGCCATCTCCAAATTTAGACCTCCCTCAAATCTGTGAGATTTCCCCACTCCAAGGAGCTATTATATAGAAAATGTCCCAGTATAATCCTGAGACTCGATTAATCAGGATCTTTCCCCTCACTCCCATTTTAGATGGGTTGGTTCCCAGTGTCTAAAGAGGCTTGGATGTTGGGGAGAGGGGGAGGGGATGTGTTACTGGAGGAGGAAGAGAGCCGTGGGGTCTGCAGTGGAGCCAGTTCATTTTTTTTGGCAAGAGAAGTGCTCTCCTCCCTAGACGTCATCCCAGATTCTAGTCTCAGGAGAAGGTAAATCAATGGGCTTGCTCCCCTGATACCCTCAATGAGGATCTACAGTTGGGCTCCAAGTCCAAGAATGCCTCCTGCCTTACATTGTAGCCCTTTGTGGACACATAACCACTTACCTCCTGACTGCAGGAGGAGGTCCTTAAAAGCTGGAATCCCAGCTGATGACTCCCAATAACCCCACCTCGCCAGTGTAGAGTGGAAATCCCAAGGCCATTGCAAATGTCTGTGTTCCATTGAATGATGCTCAATTACAAACACTGGGGACCACAGGTGCCTTTTCTGCTGTCACTCCCACCCCACAACTTCCAGACCTCCCCGCTAAAGAAGTTTTCTTGGAGTCTGCTTCTGTAAGGGGAGGAGTCATTTTTTTATTTAGTGGAAACAAACTCTATATATAGTGGTTAGAACAAAAGTAGCAGTTTGCACTTCAGTTCGGATTTCCCTTTAAATAGCTACACATGTGGGAACAAATCAATTACCCTGGCTGTTCTCAGTTTTCTCAGGAAAATAGGGTGGGGAGAGTGTATTCCACCAGGGGTTATGAATAAGCTCGAGGGTGTCAGTGAAGCTTTTGAAATTATCTGCACTTTTCTGTAGACATGTATGTATTTTTCTGGGATGGAAGTCCATAGCTTTAATCAAATTCTTTAAGGCCTCCATGACCCAAAATGGACTCCAAAATGGTGGAACTCAACTTTTTTCAGAGATCTCCCTGCTTAGGTAGTCTGGGCTTCTATGGCTGAGTGAGGTTCTAGGGGAGGTGAAGGCTGGCTATTGCACAGTGCCAGGGGTCTAGATAGGCTCCCTTGCTGTCCCTCCCACTCCTGCCCCTGAGAGATGGTTCCCCCTTCTGGCCACCTGTTCCCCTACATCCTAAATCACCTACAAAAGCATCCACTCTTCAGTACGCACTTGGACCTCTGTTCTTAACTGGATTAACTAGAAATCTAGGGGTGGGAGGAAGGTGGAACGGAAGAGAAGTTGGAGACTAATTTGGTTTGTAGTTAAAACAAATTGTGACTAACTCCTAGGTCCAAATGGTGCCTGAGATAGGAGAGGGCAGGAGGAACGCATCATCTCCCAGTGACCCCTAAAAGAGTGGTGGGGAGCATGGATGTTTTGCCCAGGGAAGCCTTCCTGGGAAGCAGTGAGGAAGTCCATTTGTTAAGAGTGCTTTCTCTCAGGGGCTGCAGATTGATAGATGACTACTTTCAGCAAACTCTTTATTGGAAACTCTGGGGTTTTATGCAAAACATAAATTCTGGAGGAAATTGTTTACTTTATAAACATATTCGACCTTAAGTGCCCTTTAGCCAGTGACCTTGATATGACCTTGTGTTTCTGTGTACCATTTTATATCCTTCAGGGCACCTTTTCTCATACTATCTCCTTTGTGCCCTGTTCTACGTTGAATTGTGTCCCTGCCAAAAGATACGTTCAAGCCCTGACTCCCAGCACCTGTGAATGTGACCTGATTTGGAAATAAGTTCTTTGCAGATGCAATCAAATTAAAACAAGGTCATATTGGATTAGGTGGGCCCTAATCCAACATCTGGTGTCCTTACAGAAGAGGGGAATTTGGACACACACATGCACACAGGGGAGACTACCATGTGAAGACAGGCACAGAAGTTGGAATGATGCACCTACAAGCCAAGAAACGCCAAGGACTGCCAGCAACCTCCAGAAGCTGGGGAAAGAGGCCTGGAAGAGACTCTCCCTCAGAGCCTCCCAGAAGGAACCAATTCTGCCAGCACCCTAATTTCTGACCTCCAGCCTCCAGAACTGTGAGCTGGTAGGTTTCTGTCATTTTAAGCTGCCCCAGTTTGTGGTAATTTGTTATGGCAGCCCCAGGAAACGAATACAGTCTCATCACAATGGACAAAGACGGGTGTCCCCATTTTACGAATCACCCTGTCACCTCACTCTTCCACTGCCTAAGAATTTCTCTGTAGATTTACGTACCTTTCCTCCTTCCGATCTTAGAGAAACAGCACCTCTCCACCTTCAGAACAGCCCTCCGTCCTATGGATAGAATCTTTGCACCCCCTCCATGCACATAGCCACACACACACACACACACACACACACACACACACACACACACACA
This sequence comes from Lagenorhynchus albirostris, assembly GCF_949774975.1. Classification (NCBI taxonomy): domain Eukaryota; kingdom Metazoa; phylum Chordata; class Mammalia; order Artiodactyla; family Delphinidae; genus Lagenorhynchus; species Lagenorhynchus albirostris. The sequence goes on from NC_083110.1 coordinate 29,353,910, forward strand.
CACACACACACACACACGGTCTCCCTCTGTGCTATGGCTCAGGCCTCCCTCCCCTTTGCCAAAAAACAGGCCTGCATCTCCCCATTCTCAAAGGCCCCCTTTCCCTCTCTCATGTCCTCAGGAAAGAACCAGTGCCTGGCACCAGAACCTCCAGATGCTCATGGACCTCATAGCCCGTGGTTGGTGCTTTGCAATCTGCCTTCCGAAAACAACTCCCCCTAGAAAACTGCTTTCCCCTCCCTTAAACCTCCTGTTGCCAGCCCAAGGCCTTTCCTTCACACCTCCTCCAGCGTCTTCCACCCTGCTCTGCTTCACCCCACCCTGAGAACATCTTCTCTCTCCCCCACTGGCTCCTTCCTCTCCACAGTGGCTCTTCACCCCTCTTCTCCGCCCACACTCCCTCCCTTTTAAAGGGTAATCACTTTGGAGCAGGACAGACATGAGCTCAGATCCCAATGCTGACACTCACTCCCTAGGTATCCCTGGGCTAGTTACTTAACTTTTCTGAGCCTCCATTTCTGCATCTCAACACTGGGAATAAGCATCACCCTTTGGTGGGGTTACTAGGAGGATTCAGTGATAGGATTTATACGAAGCCCTCGCTCAATGCCCAGTATGTGGCAGGCATATAAACCGCATAATGTAGTGCTTGAGCAACTGCTGCAGTCAGAATGCCTGATTTAAATAACAGCTTTGCCCCTTATTATCTGGGTAACGTTGGGTAAACCTTTCTGTGTCTGTTTCCTTGTCTGTAAAATAGGAATATTATCATCAAGAATAATATCAGAGGAGTTAGTGCTCTATCAATGGCAGGTGTCACTGTTCTTTTGGCTTCCACTGTCTCATCCATCTGAGAGGAAAGACTCCCCGTAGCATGTAGCAACTGGTTTTCGACAGATGTTTCTAGGCTCCTGAAAGAATGGTGCGGGCTCCAGCTGAAAGACATCTACTTCACTTGTATTCAGACGACAGGTAAGGGCAGGGGCCCCTTCTATGTTGTTCTCTGCTGTATTCCCCTCCCACAACGCCTGGCATGTGGTAGGTGCTCAACAGATACTTTTTAATTAAGAAGCGAACATAATGAATGAATGAATGAACAAAAGAGTTTTGCACTGAAGCCCTGCTTCACAAAAATATCTGCTAAAAATGGAAAGATGGGGACGGGGAGCATCTGAAAAAGGACCAGCATCAGAAGCAACGTGAGAGATGTTCACACCTGCACATGGGGGACAGGCTGGGAGCTCCAGGCAAGGCCTCTACCCCCTGGGGGGCTAAGCAGCAGGACCCCCACCCTTTCCTGCCTTGCCCTGCCCTGCTACAAGCTTGGCCCACCAGACCCAACTAAAGATGCCTCTGCTCAGAAATACATTCCCCAGCTTAGTGTAGCCTTGAGGGAGGTCACGGCCCCCTCCCAGTTTCTGCAAGCACAATCCTGCCGGGAGGCTTAACCCTTTGATACAGAGCCCATTCTTCACATTGCAACTTAAATGTTACCTGCTTTAGGAAGCCAGACATGCCTTCCTGATCTCCTCTCAAAAGGGCTAGATACCTCTGCTCCTAGCTATCACTGCGATGCTTTATCTCCCCTTTATTGACATTTATCAATGTGTATTCCTAAAGTTGCCAGTTTACTTCTCTCTAACCCCTTGGTGCACAGAATGCACCCTCGCAAAGATGTCCATGCCCTAGTCCCCAGAAGTTCTGAATATGAAATGTGTTATGTTACACGGCTAAAGGGACTGTGCAGATGTGATTAGAGTTACAGACTTTGAAATGGGGATCGCAGCCTAGATTATCCAGGTGGGTCCAATCTAATCACACAAACCATTCAAAGCAGAGGATTTTCTCAGCCTGGAGGCAATAGAAGGGGAAGTCAGAGAGATATCCAAGCACAAGAAGGATTTGACATGCCATTGCCAGCTGAGATGTAGGAGTCCACATGCAAAGAGGGCAGAGAGAAGGTCTAAGGAGCAAAAGGCAGTCCCCAGACAACAGCTAGCAAAGTAAAAGGGACTGCAGTCCTGCAACAGCAAGGAACTGGATTCTACCAACAATCTGAACCAGCCTGGATTCTTCCACAGCCTCCCGATTAGAGCCCAGATGGCCGACACCTTGATTTTACCCTGGCAAGACCCTGAGTGGGGAAAACCAGTCCAGCCATCTGGACCTCAGACCTACAGAGCTGTGAGATCTTAAATGCAGGTTGTTTTAAAGCTCTAAGTTTGTGGAAATGTTATTATGGCAGCAGTAGAAGACTAAAGATCCCCAAAGACTATGAGCTCTTCAGGGACAGAAACAATATCAACTGTTCATTGTTGAACCCCCAGTTCCTGCCAGAGTGCCTGCCCCGTGATAGGCACCCAAAAAACCCTGTTGTATGAACCGATGGAAACCTACTCCTCCGCCAGGACTTGCTTTGGGAGTAATTATTTATGGTATCTTTGGAAAACAGAACCCAGTTCTCCATCAGCAATTGGAGGGAAAGCTTTCAAAGGAAAATACCTAGAAACTGGGCCTCCTCTGCAGGCTGAGTGAGCTGGGGCCCCAGGGGCCTCTTGACCCTGGGCTTTATGTCTTGACCCTGGGCTTTAAGCAGCAGCTGCTCCCTGGAGAAGAAACAGATCCTGGTGTCTGCTCCCCGTGTGTGGCTCCTTTGGCGGCAAACAAGATTGCCTTCAAGAGTGAGTGTGTGCACATGAGAGCTTGCGTGTGCGCACATGCACAACAAGGGTGAAGGCGTTGTGGGCAGGAGTAGGGCTGTTTCAGCATGAGTGTGGGTGTCTGTGAGGACAAACTGCGCTAGTACCAACACTTGGATGTGTGTGAGTGGAGAAGCAAGCCTTCCTAGGATCCTTTCACTGTTGCACCCTGGAAATTGCAGGTGGCCCAACATCCGAGATGTGACATTTAAAAGGATTTCCTTAGAGAGTTCGTTAAAAGAATGAACTCCCCCAGGATGCTGAAAATGGAAATGTTTGTGAAAACGCCACTTTTCACACAACTCTTTAGGTTGCTATGACAATGAAATGAACTACACCTGTTTAGAAAAAACCGGCTTAAGCTTGGCTCTTGGTAGCTTCTCAAATAATGAAGACATTTTTCATCCAGACTGTTTTTGTTCTTAGTTCAGGAATAGCTCAGAGGCAAGTGCCCTAAGATTTTTTTTTTTTTTACTAAATGTATTTATTTATTTTTATTTTTGGCTGTGTTGGGTCTTCGTTGCTGGATGCAGGCTTTCTCTAGTTTCCGTGAGCGGGGGCTACTCTTCGTTGCGGTGCGTGGGATTCTCATAGCGGTGGCTTCTCTTGTTGCGGAGCATGGGCTCTAGGCGTGTGGGCTTCAGTAGTTGTGGCACGCCGGCTCAGTAGTTGTGGCACACAGGCTCAGTAGTTGTGACACGCGGGCTCTAGAGCACAGGCTCAGTAGTTGTGGCACACTGGCTTAGTTGCTCCGCGGCATGTGGGGTCTTCCTGGACCAGGGATCGAACCCGTGTCCCCTGCATTGGCAGGCAGATTCTTAACCACTGTGCCACCAGGGAAGTCCCATGCCCTAAGATTTTAAAATAAGACATCTGAGAGAGGCTCATACTTAGTGATAAAGCTTGCCCAGAGTACCAGGAGAGGGCAAAATTCTGAGTGAGGCAGAACATGCATTGTGTACAGTTTTAAAAGTGCCTGCTTACCCAAAGCCCTCTCCTCTGGAGGTCTCTGAGAAACCAGTCTCGGTCTTCAGTTTCTCCCCTCTGACTTCCAGACTCCAACAGCAAGCACATGAGCCCGTTCAGGAACCCCACAGGTGTCAGCTTATACCTATGGTGAAACTGAAGCTGCCTAAAGAGGGCAAAAAGCCACCCAGTAGTGAGTTACCAGGAGCCACAGAAGCTTCCCAACTAGGGAAGGCCAGTCGTGGCCTGTACACAGAGCTCTGCCCTCTGCAGGGAGTTTTTCCTCCTAGGTTTCAGGGTGCCCCACCCAGCCTCTCCGAGAGCCTGTTTTATTCTGGGAGGCCAGCTGGCTCCAGATGAATTCCTTCTTTCCTGAGGTTGGCTCCACCCGAGGCTAGCCCCACCTTCTCACCGCAAGACAAAAGCCAGAAAAACACAATAGTAATAGTTACCAATCTGTATGGACTGTATTAATCCTCAGAACAACCCTCTGAAGTAGGTACCACAAATGGGGAAACTGAGTCACGGAGCAGTCAAATGATGTGCCCAAGGTCGCATGAGTACCAAGTAGGAGAGCAGCAATGAGGGCCCAGGTCTGGAGGTAAACTCTGCACCACCTTGCTGTACTGCCTCTGAATGTTTTCAGATGGACATAGATGCTCATAGAAGAATCTTTGGGGTGTTCCAAAGTTGGGAGCAAGATTCATTTACATTTCAGAGAAATGCTGGGTTCTCTCTCATTTATTACTTTTGGCTCCATAAACATTTGTTAACCCAAGAGAAATACCAGGAGGACAGAAATGAAGACCCTGTCCACCTCAGGTCTAGCATGTTTCTGGGAATGACCAGGCTGCCCTGCTAATCACCCCACCAATCACTTTCAGGGCCTCCCAAATGGGGAAACACATCTTACATTCAAAAGAGAGAAGAATGTACATTTCACTAGCCGGTACATGTGACACCAGAGAAGTGAGTTTGACATCCAGTTTCCTGGGACCCCACCCAGAACCTGCAAGGCCAGGCCCTCTAGGGCAGAGGTGCTGAATTTTTAACCCCACCCCAGGTGAATCTCATCTGTAGTCTGGGAAACAGTGAACCCAGACCCGGGACTCTCTGAAGTCCCTTCCTAGGGGTAGTCGTCGCCACTTGTGTTGCCCGCTGACTAGCATGCCGGCCCCAGCCGACACTCCCTGAGCACCTCGCTGCTGTGCTGGGCGGGCAGAGAGCCTGCAGAGCTGCAGGCAGGCCCCTCTGGCCCTCAGATAGTCACCCCCCTCAGCTCCAGTGCTGCCACTTCTATCAGAACCCAGACCCCGAAGGCACAGGACCAAATGAGGCCACGCTGTTGGAGATTTGTCTGTCTCCCTGAAAAGTCTCCAAGCTGCGGGGAAGAAAGAAGCAGGGTTTACTCATTTTTATTGGTTAACTCCCTCCTGTCACCCCTCCCTCCTGCTGACACTTTGGAGACTTTCAGTAATTGTCAACTGAATGAATAAATTAATGACAGAGGGAGACAGACGTGTTAACAGCTAACAGTAATTCAGGCAGAATGGAGTAAGTACTAAATGGTGGTGGAATGAGTCATTATTGCTGACGGGGAAGGAAGAGGGGGAAAGGCATTCATCCTCTCTCCCCTGCACTGTCAAAACAGAGCCTTAACTCTTCCTCCCTTCCTGTCTCTCCCGCATTCAGAAGACGGCAGAACACGCATTGTGTACAGTTTTAATAATTCCAAAGCAAACACCCGCATCGTCACCCACTCTCCAGCTCCCCAGGGTAATTATGAAATAGAACCTTGCCAGAACCCCAGGGGCCTCCTGTGTTCCCCACCATCACCCCCCGCACCGCCTCTTCCCCTCCTCCAACCTCTGTCCTGAATCTGGTGTGAACCAGTTTCTTGCTTTTCTTTATAGTTGAGCCACGAATGCATATACCACTGGACAACACATAGTCTAGAGTTACCTGGTTTTGAGTTTTCTACACCTGCACATTTTCTTCTGTGGCGTGCTCCTTTTGTGCAACATGATTTTTTGGAGTTTTGCCTGTGCTGTTGCTTGCGGTGGTAGTTCATTCCTCCTCACAGCTATGTAGTCCATTCTATTGTATAAACACCCCCCCCCCAGGGGCTTCCCTGGTGGCGCAGTGGTTGAGAGTCCGCCTGCCGATGCAGGGGACACGGGTTCGTGCCCCGGTACGGGAAGATCCCACACGCGTGGAGCGGCTGGGCCCGTGAGCCATGGCCGCTGAGCCTGCGCGTCCGGAGCCTGTGCTCTGCAACGAGAGAGGTCAAACAGTGAGAGGCCCACGTACTGGAAAAAAAAAAAAAAAAAATGTAGAAACACCCCCCGCTCCCCATTTACTTGGCTCTTCTTGTGTTGATGGTCAGTAGGATTGTGTCCAGTCTTCGCTGCTGTATGTAACTCCTACAGTACTATGGCATGCGTACGCAAATCTCTTTAATATATTTAAGAGGAATTGCTGAGTCATGGGGGTATGCGATTTTTAACGTTACCAGGTGATGCCTGTTTTCTGAAATGGTTGCACCTAAGTGTAGGCATTCCCATCTGGAGCTCATTCCACTCAATAGGCCAGGGTAGTCTCTTTATTTTTCTTTTTATTTTTTTGCGGTATGCGGGCCTCTCACTGTTGTGGCCTCTCCCGTTGCGGAGCACAGGCTCCGGACGCACAGGCTCAGTGGCCATGGCTCACGGGTCTAGTCGCTCCGCGGCATGTGGGATCTTCCCAGACCAGGACATGAACCCGTGTCCCCTGCATCGGCAGGCGGACTCTCAACCACTTCGCCACCAGGGAAGCCCAGGATAGTCTCTTTAAAACAGACCTGTAACACCAGTTGAACTTCCCTGGCTTCATCAGGCTGAGAGTTTGGGGGAAGCTGAAGGCAAAAAATGGTTCAGAGGCCACTGAAGGGAATAAACCCAAGGTTTATTGGCTACTATGACACTTACGATTATGCTTTGCTGTGAGTGACAGAAACCCCAAAATAACAGTGGGTTAAACAGGATAGAAGTGCATTCCTCTCCCACATAAATGAAGACCCCTAGTCAGCTAACCAGGCTGGTGTAGTGCTCCACAGTGTACGTTCCTTCCATTGTCTTTCACTCTCCTCTGCACAGGGCTTGAGCTGCTTAAACTCCCAGACGGCTGCTTGAGTTCCAGCCATTACATCTAGATTCTAGTCAACAAAAAGGAGGAAAGAAAAAGAAAGTTTCACCCCTTTTCTTTGAATACACTTTCAGAAATTCACACAAGCCACTTCCTCTTATTTCCCAATGGCCAGACTTAATCTCATGGACACAATTAACTGCAAGTGATACTAGGAAATATATAGTCTTTATTCTTGGTGCCCATATGCCCAGCTGAAACTGTGGGTTCCATCATTAAGGACGAAGAGAGAATGGATTTGTAGGACAATGAACAATCTCTGCCATAGACTGGCCTTGCTCAGAAGAGCACTTCTAAGCAGATCTGCCTAATTCCCTCACCACACAAACATACACACACGGACATAACCACCAACACAAAATATTGGAGAGTAAAATACATATTCAACAAGGCCACTTTCTTAAACACTGCAAGTTATACTATCTGTTCACTTAGGAAACTGTAATGCCCACATGGTCAGTTTCAAAGTACTTTTTTTCTCTAGTTATAATTTTGCCATTCTCCTCTCTGGGTCCTCTCCTCCTGATTTTTTAAGGCTAGAGCTTTTCTCCCAGACGTCTCCTAATTAACTGGTACTTAAAGCCCCTTGACACGTAAACAGTGCATTGAAACCCAGATGGGATGGCCTAGAAGCCCACACATCCAGCCTAGGTAAATAAGGTAAATATGTAAACTTAACCGCAAGCAAATCCATTTTTAACATCCCAGAAAATCTCTGCCTCGAAAGTCTTCCAAGGCTTCTAATGGATAGAAAAATATGACCAAACTTTTGGCTCGTCCCAAATAATCATCAGATTATTTGGCTCTTCATAATCTGACCCTGACCTACCTTTTTAGCGTTAACTTACAACCATTGTCCAACATGGCCAAAATATAATAATGGCAATAATGATGATAAGAACAATAAAAACAGTGATACTAGAGGTTACCATTAAATAAGTGTACATTATGTGCCCGTTACCGTTAGTCTATTGACGTACATTCTCTCATTTAATCCTCACTGTACCCTTACAGTGTTGGTATTTTTGCCTTTTTACACATGAGGAAACTGAGACTCAAAGGGAATTTCCCCGAAGTCCTAAAACTGATGTGATAACCAGAATTCTCTGGTCTGGTCAAACCCAGTATTTGAGAATGCAGCTCAAATGTCCTTTCCTCCGTAACCCACCCCTCCCCATCCCAAGCAAAATGAAATGCTGCTTCCTGTGTGCTTCCCTATAATACGTTCATTCTTGTTTACAGCACTTTCTACCAAGTATTCAACAAATTGTCTCTGGGCGCCTGTTACGTGCCAGGTGTTATGTTGTGTGCCTGTGCTCCTGTCCCTCTACCCAGCTAGATCTGAGTATGTTAGTGGAGGAATTGTGTCTCTTTTCTAAAATAAAAAATTAGAATTAGTATTATTTTAATTGTGCTTAAAACGTTCATAACAAAAATTATCATCTTAATCATTATTAAGTATACAGTTCCGTAGTGTTAAGTATATTCACATTGGTGTGCTATCAATCTCCACAACTCTTTTCATCTTGCAAAACTGAAACTGCACCCATTAAGGAACAGCTTCCCAATCCCCTCTTCCCTCAGCCCCTGGCAACCCCCATTCTACATTCTGTCTCTGTGAATTTGACTACTCCAGGTACACTACATCATGTAAGTGGAATCATACCATATTTGTCCCTTTGTAATTGGCTTATTTCACTCAGTGTAATGTCCTCATGGTTCATCCATGGTGTAGCATGTGACAGGATTGCCTTCTTTATACAGCTGGATAGTATTCTGCTGTATGTATTTACCACTTTTGCTTATCCAGTCATCTGTTGATGGACACTTGGGTTGTTTCCACCTCTTGGTTATTGTGAATAATGTTGCTTTGAACATGGGGGTACAAATATCTCTTTGAGATCCTGCTTTCAATTCTTTTGGGCATATACCCAGAAGCAGAATTGCTGGATCATAGGGTAATTCTCTGTGTAATATTTTGAGGAACGCTGATACTGTTTTTCACAGTGGCTGCATCATTTTCCATCCCCACCAACAGTGAACGAGGGTTCCCACATTTCCACATCCTTGCCAACACGTGCTATTTTCTGGGTTTTTCTTTTTATAATTTTTAATTGAAGTAGAATGACTCTTGAACAACACAGGGTTAATCCTTGTGTAATTTATAGTCAGCCCTCCATACCCCAGGTTCCTCTGCATCCTCGGATTCAACCAACCATGGACCGTGTAGTAACTGTAGTATTTAACATTGAAAATTTTTGCATATAAGTGGACCCGCACGGTTCAAACCCATGTTGTTCAAGGGTCAATTGACATTTCTTTTAAACGGGAGCCATTCTAATGGGTGTGAGGTGGTTTATTTTTTAAATTCTTGCTAAATGAGCACAGATTCTGGCATATCAGAGTGTTTGTGGAGTGAATGAATGAGTGACTTCACCACAAACTAATGGGGTCGTCTTGGCTACCAGGGTTTGTTTGATGAAGAAACAGTCTCTAGTATACCAGTGTCTCGACGAAGGTCAAGAACCTGAATTTGAATTAACTTCAAGACATGTGCACTCTCTACAGAACACTCCCTGGGGCTCTCCTCTGAGCCCCAAGGAGATGGTTCCTGCCTACCAAGCCCCAAAGGCCCACCCTTGGTCCCCTTGGTGGGCAGCTCCTTGAGGGTGGGGGAGGTGCAACCCCTCCGTAGGGTCACCTCTCCAACCTGGCTCCACTCTGCATAAAGCAAACAAGTCCAGGAGAAAGAAACTCGTGGGCATGCAGCATGCAAAATCCAAGGACCCCCAAGCCCATCCCCACCCCACCCCCTCCCCTGCTCTGGGGGTGGAAGAAGGGAACAGGAGCCCAGCCAACTTTCCCCTCCCACCCTCAGTGCTCAGTGGGGCAGGGAGAGTCACATTTCAGCAACACTCCCAGGCCGACTTGAAGGCTGAAGCAAGCGGCCACACTGCCTTGTGAGAGCTCTCCGGATGCCTGCAGGCTTATGCTGGACTGAGTCACTTCCTCACCTTAATTCTCCCCTAATACCTTCCCTTTCTCTGCAGGTTCACTCCTGGCACCACTGTCCCGGTGAGGAATGTCTGGGGAAGCTGCACAGGTGGGTCAGCTGAGCTGTCTGCCTAGATACTGCAAACATGACCATGACTGGGGACAGAGGATGTGGGGGGGGGAGTGGGGCACAAAAGCAAAGCCAGGTTTGTCTGCTGGCTCTGAGGAGCACCCTAATCCCTTCAGCCAGTTTGATCTCTGCAAGTCTGAGCACAAAGTTGTCACCTCCAGGCAGGATTCCTGAGGGGCCTGAGCAGGGGCTGGTGGAGGAAGGAGGAGAGGATGAAGAGGAGCAGAGGAAAGGGTGGGGACATGGCTGCTTCGCGTTCCAGGGACCTCCATCCCGTGCTACCTGCCCTGGAGAACATGGCTGCCTCCTGGAAGGTCAAGTTCAAAGGTCGTCTTCTGTGTGCCAGTTCGCTGGATGAGTCTGCAGAGGTCACGATATTAGCCAGAGCCTGCTTGTTTCTGGAAGTACTGCTGTTCCTTTTACCTGAATGTACTCTTTCCTTCCCTGTCTACAGCTAAAGTTTTCTTTTAGGATCCCGGATTCTTCGTCTGTATCTCTTTACCATTGCTTCCTGTGTCTGCCTGCCTCAGCTTGTACATCCTAAGATAGAAATCAGGGCACAGTTTTAATTTTTATTAAAGTTATTCATTCACATAGCTCAAAGAGTCAAATAGTGGTGCAAAATTTATGAAAAACTCTCCCTCATCAGAGCTCTCCCCTTTCAATTTTATTTTATTTTTCGCGGTACGTGGGCCTCTCACTGTTGTGGCCTCTCCCGTTGCGGAGCACAGGCTCCGGACGCGCGGGCTCAGCAGCCATGGCTCACGGGCCCAGCCGCTCCGCGGCATGTGGGATCTTCCCGGACCGGGGCACGAACCCGTGTCCCCTGCGTCAGCAGGCGGACTCTCAACCACTGCGCCACCAGGGAAGCCCTCCCCCTTCAACTTTTATGGCTCATTCTTTGGGCATCTGCCATAATTTCCTAGATAATATTGTTTTATTACTACTTCATGATTTTTCAGTTTCAGGGACTATTTATTATCGTCTTCCCCACTCCAACAACCCACTCACCCTCCTGGCCCCCATCCTCCCAATATAACGATATAATAATTTGGTTAGAGCAGCAGTCAGTGTTTACATTATTACCTCCAGGTAAACACTATTCCCATGTGTTTACACTATAAGCTACGGGATGTACTATGATTTCTTCTTTTCATGCATAAGTTTTTATTTTCCCTGGAGTTAATAACCATGCCCCCTCACCCCAATTCACTTAGTATTCTTTGTACTCAGTGCCAAACTCTTCCAGTTGTTGAAATCTCCCCTCAATACCTTTAGATGATGTTCTTCCAATTTCATTTTCTTGAAGCAATCTCTCCTGGAGCTTCCTGACCTAATTGGATTTAGGCTGGGTGCCCTCTAGGCCTGTTGTATTGTTTTTAATCTGGCAATCTCCCTTCGCCAACATCCTGGGGGATTCTCTACACCGCTCTCCTGAGTCAGATTCCTCTTTCCTGTTTTCAGCCTTTTGCTTGGTTTACAAACTTATTTTGGTGAAACACATCCTCCAGTAGCCTCTAAAGTACATGAAAAAAATTTTTTTGATCAAAGATCATTTAAGTGACATAAACTTTTTTTTTTTAACTTTCAAACTTGATTGATAGTTTGGTTGGATATAAAATTTTAAGTTGTGGGGTAATTTTCTTTCTTTTTCTTTTGGCCTTGCCACTCAGCATGTGGGATCCTAGTTCCCCGACCAGGGATCAAACCTGTGCCCCCTGCAGTAGAAGCGCAGAGTTTCAACCAATGGATCGCCAGGGAAGTCCCAAGTTGTGGGTAATATTCCTGCAGAATTTTGAAAGCATTGCTTAAGTGTCTTACTTCCACTGCTTCTGTTGAGACATTCAAGCCACTTTAATTCCTGACCTAATCCCTCTCCCTTTGGTGAGATCTCTTTGTCTTCCATGTTCTGAATTATAACGATTTGTCTTGATATGGGTCGTTTATTTTCATCCATTATGTATTTTGTATTATGTATTATGTATTCAAGTATTTATTTGATCATTTTGTATTCAAGTATTTATTTGATCATTTCCTCCACTCCATTTTCTCTTTTTTCTGTTTTTTCCTAGAACTTGTTTTTTTCATTTATGAAACAGCGAGAGTGATACCAACCTCAGACGACCATTGCAAGAGTTAACAGACATAGCATTTAACAGGTTCAGCAGGGTGCTCCCTACATAGCAAAGCTCAAGAAAATGGTGACCACTGACCATGATTTTTATGGACATGAAGATGCTTTGTACCCTGTTAAGTACTTGGTGGGCATCACCTTTTGGACAGCCCAGCATCTAAATCCCCCCTTCCTCCATTGACTGAAGGCTTCTCCTTGCCTCCCATTCCTGAGGGCAGGACTTACAGACCCTCACTATCCCTGTCCCCTGGTCCCTGGTGGCTGTCATGACCAACTGCATGCTCCTGCATGCCCTCCTTATTTTGGCAGCAGGGACTAAGGAAGCACCAGACCCACTGGCACAGTGCCTCGGATCCTAATCAGACCCAACTGGCTCTCTGCTGCCATTCGTCCTTGGGCTTTGCCACAATTTTCTCATTGTGGGTTTCCAGCCTTCGTGATGATTCTGTGAGCTGCCTGATATGCTTCCAAAAACAAAACAAAACAAAACTTTTCCACGTCATTAGCAGGATTTGGTTTCTATTTCTTGTTACCAGGAACTCTGATGAATAAACCTGATTTATTCAGGTTTAAGGCAAAGCAAGTTATCAAAACAAGGGCAATGAAGTTTGAAACGCCAATGGGACTAGGAAACAAAGTGGTCCCACCTGCTCTCCTGGTTAATCTCATGTGTTAAGAACAGGCAACTTGTGAAAAGTGAAAACAAATGGTCAACAAGACGTTGAGCCTCAGGAGAAGACAAAGAACTCCGAATTAAAATAGATGTTTTCTCCTGTCCTATTAGCAAATGCACCTACATACAAGGGTGTGTGTGTAATTAAAGTGTAATAGGGACTTCCCTGGTGGTGCAGTGGATAAGAATCCACCTGCCAATGCAGGGGACATGGGTTTGATCCCTGGTCCGGGAAGATCCCACATGCTGCGGAGCAACTAAGCCCAGGCGTCACAACTACTGAAGCCCGCGCACCTAGAGCCTGTGCTCCGAGACAAGAGAAGCCACCGCAATGGGAAGACCGTGCACTGCAATGTGGAGTAGCCCCTGCTTGCCGCAACTAGAGAAAGCCCACGTGCAGCAACGAAGACCCAATACAGCCCAAAATAAACAAAACTAAATCTTAAAAAAAAAAACCCAAAACAAAACAGAAAAACAAAAATAAAAGTGTTATAGCGGCTGTGGGCAGGGGAGCAAAGTGTCCCACCCACGTCACAGACAGTGCTAGCCCACCATCCCAAGGGAGTCTAAACAAGGGTCGTGACCTCACCAGTGGAGAAACACTTTAAAGATCACTTCCCACTGCCTTGAGCAGTTTTGCTATAGGACAAGATGGGGAACAGTAATCACTACCACGTGCATGGATTTGTTGGGAAGTACGACTTGGCTGTGCCTTTAAAAAAATTGTGATAAAATATACATAACATAAATTTACCATTTTAGCCATCTTTAAGGGTACAGTTCAGTGGCATTCCATACACTGACGTTGTTGTGCGGCCGATCTCCAGAACCCTTTCATCTTGCAAAACTGAAATTCTGCATCCATTAGACAATAATTCCTCATTCCCCACTCCCCTCAAGCCCTGACTACCGTAATTGTACTTTCTGTCTCTATGAATTTGACTGCTCTAGGTACATCCTGTAAGCAGAAATCATACAGTATTTGTCTTATTGCGACTGGCTTATTTCACTTAGCATAATGTTCTCAATGTTCATCCCTGTTGAGGCATATGTCAGAATTTCCTTTCTCTTTTTTTCTCCAGTTTTATTGATTTAATGGACACACAACACTGTATAAGTTTAAGGTGTACAGAATAATGATTTGACTTGATGAAATGATTCACACATGATGAAATGATTTCCTCTGTAAGTTTAGTAAACGTCCATCATCTCATATAGACACAAAATTAAAGAAATAGAAATTATTTTCCTTGTGATGAGAACTCAGGATTTACTCTTAACAACTTTCATATGTAACATACAGCAGTGTTAATTATCTTTATCATGTTGTACATGACATCCCTAGTACTTATTTATCTTATAACTGGAAGTTTGTAACTTTTGACCACCTTCATCCAATTCTCTTTCCCCCACGCTCTGCCTCTGAAAACCACAAGTCTGATCTCTTTCTCTATGAGTTTGTTTGTTTGTTTGTTTGTTTTTTGCAGTAAGCGGGCCTCTCACTGTTGTGGCCTCTCCCGTTGCAGAGCACAGGCTCCGGACGCGCAGGCTCAGCGGCCATGGCTCACTGGCCCAGCCGCTCCGCGGCAGGTGGGATCTTCCCGGACTGGGGCACGAACCCGCGTCCCCTGCATCAGCAGTCGGACTCTCAACCACTGCGCCACCAGGGAAGCCCTGTTTGTTTGTTTTTGAAGCATAATTGACCTACAACACTATGTTAGTTCTTGGTATACAACATAGTGATTCCATATTTCCATGCATTTCAAAATGATCACCATGATGTCCAGTTGTCCTCTGTCACTATACAAAGTTATAACATTGTTATTGACTGTATTCCCTACACTGTGCACTTCATACCCATGACTCATTTATTTTGTAACTGGAAATTTGTACCTCTTCATTTCCCTCACCTTTTTCTCTCCTCCCCCAACCCCCCTCTCCTCTGGCAACCACCTATTTGTTTTCTGTATCTATGACTCCATTTCTGTTTTGTTACATTTGTTCATTTGTTTCTGTTTTTATTTTTTTAATATTTATTTATTTATTTCCCTGCACCTGGTCTTAGGTGCAGCACGTGGGATCTTCGTTGCAGCATGCCGGATCTTTAGTTGCGGCATTCGGGAACTAGTTCCCTGACCAGGGATCAAACTCGGGCCCCCTGCATTGGGAGAACCAAGTCTTAACCACTGGACCACCAAGGAAGTCCCTGTTTTTAGATTCCACATGTAAGTGAAATCATACAGTATTTGTCTTTCTTTGAATTATTTCACTTAGCATAATATCCCCTGGGTCCATCTATGTTGTTGCAAATGGCAAGATTTCATTCTTTTTATGGATGAGCAGTATTCCGTTGTATAGATACACCACACCTTTATCCATTCATCCATCACTGGGCACTTGGGTCCCTTCCACCTTTTGGCTATTGTGAATAAAGCTGCTATGAATGTGATCATACAAATATCTGTTAATTCATAGCCTGGGTGTCAACTCAGATCATCTTCCTTTGAGACTTAAATAAAGTCAACTTGAGGTACACCTACAGCCCTCCACCCCTAAAAGAAAAAAGAATGGACGCCTTCCTTGATGTTGTCACAGTACCTAGGAGCCCCCTCCTGCCTTCCAGAGACCACAATGACACCATTTTTGGAGTGCTAGGTGCTGTACTAGGTGCTAGGAGCTTCACAGCTCTTACCTCTTTTAGTACTGATGGCAGCCCTGCAAGGTGGAGAAGGACCACTGCTGACCCATTTGGGCCTTTTTACAAATTAGGTCTAGATGCTCCTTCTTCCTGGCAGATCCATAGATCGGCAAGCAGAGCAGGGTCTAGATGGAAGTGTCCACTTGGGTCTTCAGCATGGCCCCCTTGTGCGAACCACAGCCAATTATATATACAACACAGTTATATATGAGGGCCCTGAGGCAGGTACAGTGGGTAACGGGGTAAGCCGGGTTTATGGATGAGGAAAGTGAAGCATGGAGGTGAAGGAGTTTGCCTGTGGTCATAGGGAGCCAAGGCAAGCTTAGAGCAGAATGAGGCCTGCCTTAAAATGTAGACTTTATTTAGGTATGATGAGGCCAGCAGATCAGGAGACGATTGTCATTGAAAAGATAGTACATGTACAGCACGGTGACTATTCTTCATAATACTGCATTGCATACTTAAAAGTTGCTAAGAGGGAATTCCCCGGCGGTCCAGTGGTTAGGACTCCACGATTCCATTGCCGGGGGTTCGGGTTTGATCCCTGGTCAGGGAATTAAGATCTCACAAGCTGCGCGGCGCGGCCAAAAAAAAAAAAAAAAGTTGCTAAGGGAGTAGACCTTAATAGTCCTCATCACAAGAAAAACATTTTTTTTGGTAACTATGTATGGTGACAGATGTTAACCAGACTTATTGTGGTGATCATTTTGCATACACAGTCATCCCTCAATATTTCCTGGGGATTGGTTCCAGGACCCCTGAGGATACCTAAATCCACGGATGCTCAAGTCCCTTATATAAAATGGCACAGCATTTGCATATAACCTACACATATCCTCCTGTATACTTTATTATTTGTTTATTTATTTAAAACATTTATTTATTTATTTTTTTGGCTGCGTTGCGTTTTCGTTGCTGTGCGCGGGCTTTCTCTAGCTGTGGTGAGCGGGGGCTACTCTCCATTGCCATGCACAGACTTCTCATTGCAGTGGCTTCTCTTGTTGCCGAGCGTGGGCTCTAGGCAGGCAGGCTTCAGTAGTTGTGGCACGTGGCTCAGTAGTTGTGGCTCGTGGGCTCTAGAGCACAGGCTCAGGAGTTGTGGTGCACGGGCTTAGTCGCTCCTCGGCATGTGGGATCTTCCGGGACTGAGGCTCGAACCTGTGTCCCCTGCATTGGCAGGCGGATTCTTAACCACTGGACCACCAGGGAAGCCCCTCCTGTATACTTTAAATCATCTGTAGATTACTTATAATACCTAATACAATGTAAATGTCATGTAAATAGTCGTAAATACAATGTAAATGCAATGTAAATAATTGCTGGTGCAGCAAATTCAAGTCCTGTTCTTTGGACCTTTCTGGAATTTTTTTGTGTGTGAATATTTTTGATCCATGGTTGGTTGAATCCATGGTTGCTGAACCCTTGGATACAGAGGGCAGACTGTATACAAGTATTGAATCATTATGTTGTACACCTGAAACTAATATAATGTTATCTGTCAGTTAAACCTCAATTAAAAAAAGGAAAGAAAAGATAGTATGTTACTCACAGTTCCCAAGAGGAGGGGCCACACCATGCAGGGTCACGCCAGGCAGCACCAGGGTCAGTCAGTCAGGAGGCAGGATGGGGGAGGGAACATGGGCAAGAGCCTTTATTGTGGTTTCTGCAGGAAACACAGGTGAGACAAATATACAGGCATAGGACTGACTAGTTTGAATAATTTCAGTGGGCTCTGGGGCATAGGGCCACCCCTAGTTGTCTGATACCTGGCTCTGGGATGATTAGGACAGGGAAATAGTCACCTAGAGCGTGACAGTTTGTAAGGTCTTGATAAAGAGGATGGTTGGTGTATGGGCTCTGAATTGACTAGTTTGCACATAGAAGGTGTACTCACTGGAGAGCCCTTTACTATCTGTCGGAATTGGCTACTCCTGAGAAGCACAGTCTCTTCAGGGTCAGCATAGGCCCCATGATGTCAAAGCATCAGAATAAGAAGAGATGGTTCCTACAAGGCTGATGCCCAGGGTCTTAATCACTTTGCCTTCCCTCCTTAATACCTTCTCTCATTGATGGTTTTGAAATTTTACTTTTTTTTCCTTTTGGCTGTGGAACTCTTTCTCCAAATGAAATCTTGAGGCTGTCCAATTTATTAAAGACTGCTACTCTGATGCGGACAGATGGTAATTAGACTTATTGTGATCATTTCATAATGTATAAAAATATAGAATCATTAGGTTGTACACCTGAAACGAATACATTGTAAGTCAATTATATTTCGATAAAAAAAAAGAATGCTGCTGTGGCTGGTGGGCAGGGGTAGGAGGGCGCAGTATGAAGCCCCCAGTACTTTACACCTGCTCATTTCGGAAGCAGCCTTAGAGGCCCTGCTGGCCCCTCTTATACAGAGCAGAAGGGGTGAGAGGAGGCTGGCCAGGAGGCAGATCCTAGAGTGGCCACTAAGGCTGTGTGACCTTGGGGTAATAATTTCCTTCTCACTCTTTTATTTATTTATTTATTTATTTAATTTATTATTTAGCTGTGCCACGCAGCTTGCCGGATCTTAGTTCCCCGACCAGGGATTGCACCCTGGGCCATAGCAGTGAAAGCGCCGAGTCCTAACCACTGGACTGCCAGGGAAGTCCATCTCACTCTCTTCTTTAAAACAGCTTTATTGAGATATCATTCACACACCTTACAATTTACCCATTTAAAGTATACAATGAAGTGACTTTTAGAATACTCAGACTTGTGCATCTATCACCGCAATCGATTTTAGAATATTTTCATCACCCCAAAAAGAAACCTCATACCCATTAGCAGTCACCATCCAACCTTCCTACCCCCTCAGCCCTAGGCAACCACTGATTCACTTTCTGTCTTTATAGATTTCCCTATTCTGGACATTCCATATAAATAGAATCATTTAATATGTGGTCGTGTGTGATCCTTTGTGAGAGGCTTCTTTCACGTAGTGTAATGTTTTTGAGGATCATCCACATTGTACCATGTGTCAGTACTTCATTCCTTTTTGTGGCAGAATAACACTCCACTATGAGTATGTCACATTTTGTTTACCTGTTCATCCACTGATGGACATCTGGGTTCTTTCCACTTTTTGTCTATTACGGATAACGCTGCCATGAACATTCAAGTACAAGTTTTTGTGTTAAAATATTTTTGAATTCTCTTGGGGATATACCTAGGTGTGGAATTGCTGGGTCATGTGGTAAACCTATGTTTAACCTTTTGAGCAACTACCAGACTTGTTTTCCAAAGTGCCTTGTTATGGACTGAATGTTTGCCTGCCCCCCACAATTCATATGTCGAAGCCTTAACATATTAGAAGGTGGGGCCTTTGGGACATAATTAGGTTTAGATGAGATCATGAGGGTGGTGCCCCCATGATGGGATTACTGTCCTTTTAAGAAGAGGAATAGACACCAGAGCTTCCTCTCTCCACCACGTGAGGACTCGGCAAGAAGGTGGTTGGTTGTCTGCAAATCAGCATGACGACCCTTATGAGGAACTGAATATGCTAGCACCTTGATCTAGGACTTCTCAGTGTCCAGAACTGGGAGAAATGAATGTCTGTTGCCTAAGCCATACAGCCTGTGGGTTTTTGTTGTAGCAGCTCAAGCTAAGACACAGCTGTGTATGAAGTTTCCAATTTCCCCACCAGCAGTGTATGAAGGTTCCAATTTCTCAGCTTCACAAACGCTTGTTACCCTTCGTCTTTTTGACTGTAGTCATCTTAATGGGTGTGCGGAGGGATTTCAGTTTGGGTTTGCATTTTCCTGGTGGCTCGCCTTCCCTCTCTTGAGCCACACCCTCCTCCTTTGCTAAGACAGGATCTAGAGGTTCTTCAAAAGTCCTTCTGGGACACCAACGTAAAGCAATTATACTCCAATAAAGATGTAAAAAAAAAAAAAAGTCCTTCTGGGGATTTCCCTGGTGGTCCAGTGGTTAAGACACCGCGCTTCCACTGTAGCGGGTGTGGGTTCAGTCCCTCTGGTCGGGGAACTAAGATCCCCCATGCTGTGTAGCACGGCCAAAAAAAGTAAATAAATTTTAAAAAATTAAAAAAAACCCAAGTCCTCCTGGCTTGACATTCTGAGTTCTTTATGTGTTTCCTTTAGAACCCTGAAGATCCACTGCTGTGGGTGGGATTAGAGAGTGGGGTGAGGGAGAGGAAAAGGAAGAGACAGGCTGTGATAAGAGCGCTTAGAAATCCTCCTAAAGAGCTGTGGTCACAGGATACCAGAGGTAGCATCACGTTTGCCTTCATCCAGTCCAAAGTGCCAAGCTATTTTATAGGTGAGGAAAGTGAGGTCCAGAGGGGTGACAGTTACCTAAAGGTGCTCAGCACGTCAGTGGCAGATCAGAGAATCCAGACTTGCTTCGGGGTGCTGGAGAGCCCTGGGTTTGATTCCCACTGATCTGTGTGACTGTGGGCCACTTTCTGAACCACAGTTTCCCCATCTATGTAATGGGGATAATACCTACTTTATGGAGTTGTTTTGAGGATATAAAATATTTAACATAGTAAGTGCTCTGTAAATAACGTATTTCGTTTTGGAATTTTTTTTTAAAGTAAGTTTCGTTAACATCCATCACCTTACATCATTACAATTTTCTTTCTTGTGATGAGAACTTTTATTTTTTTTGAGATTAACTTTATTATACATCATTACCAAACTTTTATCATTATTTTTTGTTAATTAATTTATTTATTTTTGGCTGTGTTGGGTCTTTGTTGCTGCGTGCAGGCTTTCTCTCTAGTTGCGGCGAGCGGGGGCTACTCTTCATTGTGAAGCACGGGCTTCTCACTGCGGTGGCTTCTTTTTGTTGTGGAGCATGGGCTCTAGGCGCACGGGCTCAGTAATTGTGGCTCGTGGGCTCTAGAGTGCAGGCTCAGTAGTTGTGGTGCACGGGCTTAATGCCTCTGCGGCATGTGGGATCTTCCAGGACGAGGGCTTGAACCCATGTCCCCTGCATTGGCAGGCGGATTCTTAACCAGTGCGCCACCAGGGAAGTCCCTAATTTTGGAATATTTAATATCTACATACCTATAATAAAAGAAATTCAAATAATATACAAAAGAGCATACAGTTAAAAATCTCTCTCCTCCACCCCCTTCTCGGGAGCCACCACTTTTACTAGTTTCCTGTCTTTTCTTTCAGATATATTCTGTGCATACAATAGAAGTTATTTACCACACGGGTCCCTTAGAGTCGGTGGAGATCATTAACTTGCTGCCTTTTTAAGCTGGTCTTTCCCACCCTGGCTCTTCACCACCCCCCTTCTCCTGCCAGCACACAGAACTGTGGGGCTCCCTTATTTGTCCAGCTCCCCTTTCCCAAGCCCCATCCACCTGGTAATGATTTCCTAGAGAGTCTCCCAGGGGTCTCCATGGGGACGTTTCCTGCTCCAATCTCCATGGCAACTCTTCTGGTTGCCATGGTGACACTTAAGTGATTATTTGGAGACCCTTAAATAAATCACCCACAGTGGTATATGCTAGAAGCATTTGGCTCCGGCTCTTATGTTTGGGGCCAGGCTTGGGGCCCAGGCCTGCAGGCAGAAATGGGAGGAGGGGAGGAGGCGGTGGTCCGGGCCCCTCGCCCTTGGTTCTAGCGCTACGAGGGGGCCTCCCTCGGCAAAGGTGGACTTGAGCCTTTGGGAAGTGGTGCAAGGACAAGCAGCAGTCAGGCTCCTGCAGTCCCTGAATAGATCCTGCAGCAAGCAGGAGATGCTTAATGGGACTGGGGGCTCAGGACGAGGAGCAGCTGCGAGGAAGCTGGAAAGTGACAGAGCAGGGATTCAAGTCCACGCCTGCTGGGCTCCAAGGCCCTCACTCCCTGACTCTACTGAGAGGGAATTTCAGATTGAATCCACTCCACTTATTCAAAGAATATTTTTAGGGAATTCCCTGGTGGTCCAGTGGTTAGGACTCTGCAGTTCCACTACTGGGGGCACAGGTTCTAGCCCTGGTTGGGGAACTAAGATCCCACATGCTGAGCGGCATGGAAAAAACAACAAAAAAACCACAATATTTTTAAAGCACCTACTGCATGCCAGGTACTGTGCTAAGCATTGGGGTTACAGCAGCGAATAAAACAAACAAAAATACCTGTCCTTCTGGAGCTTACATTCTACTGGGGGAGATATAATTAGCAAAATACTTAACTCTGTAGGCTAAACGGTGGTCTAAGCGCAGGGTTAGGGAAAGGGGCTAAGGAGTGCCAGGATAAGCGGTGGCATGCACCGCCACAAGGGCTGGGGCTCCTGGGGCCCAGCTCTTGGGACAGCGGTCTTGGGACAATTCTCCCAAGGGACTAAGAATGAGGTTTGAGAAGAAGTGGTGAAGAATGGAGGCTCCATCAGTTGTGACCGGCTCCTTCCATGTGTTCTGGCAGCACAGCTAACAGTTTAGTCTTCCAGTTTCCTGGATGCCTCAGAAGATGCATTAAAGCAGACAGGCATGGCTGAGGGTTTAATGTCCATTTTACAGACTGGGAAACTGAGACCAAAAGGAGGAAGCAGCGTGCCTAAGGCAGTGCTGCTAATGTCAGGCAGAGTGAGGACTACAGCTTGAGTCTTGGAGAGTCCAGGAGTATTTCTGCTGGACCAATGGATTTATCGGCAAACCTGCAAATTCATACCTACCCTGAGTACTGTTTTATAGAAAGCTGAAAAAACCACTTGTCTTGAGCACCTGGGAGACTGGTGGAGTCTATCTGGGGAGTCCGGTTTATTTTATTTCTAATGTCAACCTCAAGTGGTATGTGACGACTCGTTCTTCAGCGGTGGTGCAGACGGAAGGGCGCAGTGGCGTGATTCTTCTCACTCCTGGCTTCCCCTCCTCAAGGAAATGGAGAAGTTTGGAAGCACAGGTCCAAGGCACACAGTGTAGAGAGTGCATACCAAATGTTACTCTGTGCCAACAAGCTTCCTAAGGAGGCGGTGAGACGAGTCCTTCTACACTAGCCTCTCTCTGACTTCTCTGAGCGTAGATTATCCACCTTTAAATAGGCCTTGGGACCAATTCCCTGGCGGTCCAGTCATTAGGACTCTGTGCTTTCACAGCTGAGGGCACGGGTTCAATTCCTGGTCGGGGAACTAAGATCCCATAAGCTGTGTGGTGAGGCAAAAAAAAAAAAAAAAAAAAAAAAAAAAATAGGCCTTGGGTTTGGGGCCAGGTTCAGAGGCAACAGAAGATGATTTCAGGCGAGTTTAAGCCTCAAGAGGTGTTCACTGCAAGTTCCTCGGACAGTGAGTAGAGGAGCTGAGTGGGCAGCTTCAGGAGGGACAGGAGGCCGTGGGCACTCTCTGGGGCCTGGCCTCGGCTCAGACCCCAGGTCAGAGCTCCTGGAGATGAAGTGGCTGGTCTCCCACTGGCGGCCCTTGGGGGGCCAGGCTCCCTCCTTCCACAGGCCTTCCTGCACACTGGCCCCTCTGCATGGAAACGCTCATACCCTTGCTCTGCTCATCCTTCAGGAATCCGCTTTGTCACTGCTCACAGAAGCCTCCTCTTCCTTCTCCATCACTGCAGCTGTCTCCTCGATTCTTAGCGCGGTTTGTAATTGTCCATTTGTTTACTGTCTCATCCAGACTGCTTTTCAATCTGAATACAGTATCCCCTAACCACATATGGGCTCTGAGAACTTGAAACTTGAGATGTGCTGTTAAGAGTAAAACATACACTGGATTTTGAAAACTTAGTATGAAGAGTGTAAAATACCTCATTCATTTTTTTTTTTTTTTTTTTGCGGTACGCAGGCCTCTCAGTGCTGTGGGCTCTCCTGCTGCGGAGCACAGGCTCCGGACACGCAGGCTCAGCGGCCATGGCTCACGGGCCCAGCCGCTCCGCAGCCTGTGGGATCCTCCCGGATCGGGGCCCGAACCCACGTCCCCTGCATCGGCAGGCGGACTCTCAACCACTGTGCCACCAGGGAAGCCCCATTCATAATTTTTATATCGATTGCATGTTGAAATATTGTGGATATGTTGAATTATGTAGATTATTAAAATTAAGTTCACAATTTAAAAAATGTGGATACTAGAAAATTTTAACTTACATATGTGGCTTCTATTATATTTCTGCTGGATAGTGATGTGACTACATTAATTCCGTAAGGAAAGGAGTCATGGAAGTGTTCACCACTCAATACCCTGCACCTGGTACTGGGGCCAGGGCATAGTAGGTGAGCAATAAACAGTGTTATTTATTGAATGAACGCTTGACCGTTACATTTTCCATCAGTCTAGAGACATTTTGAATAGTCTGCTAAGGAATGTGATCTAATTTAAATGTCAGATTTTTTTTTTAATATTTATTTATTTGGTTGCCCCGGTTCTTAGTTGCAGCACACAGGATCTTTGTTGCCACGTGCAGGATCTTTAGTTGCGGCATGTGAACTCTTAGTTGCAGCATGTGGGACTAGTTCCCTGACCAAGAATCGAACCTAGGCCCCCTGCATTGGGAGTGCAGAGTCTTAGCTACTGGACCACCAGGGAAGTCCCTTAAATGTCAGATAATTAAACAACAAAAACTCAGGCATAAAATTTGCAAGAAAGGGAAAAGAAAGGGGAGAGTGAAGGGCCGGCGCAGGGGGGGTAGGGGTGGTGTCTCAGTCCCTTTTGAAAAGGAAGAGGTTCCATGGTTGCACCCCCCAGCAACATTCCAGTTCTGAGGGGTTTAGGGAAATTTCCCAACTTTTGTCAAGCAAAAACAAAAACAAAAAGTCCTGATACTCCACAGGCAGACACAATTGTTGCCCACTTCTGCTCCTCTCCATGCTTTTTGCTAACAGAAGCCCCTACATGGCCACCCAGAACCCAAAGACCATCTTCCAGCCTCCTTGGGAACTCGGTTTGTCTAGTTCCACCTGAGGGGATGTAAACAGAAATGCCAAGTTAACTTCTGGGAACTTTCCTTCAAGGGAAGTGCTACGCTTCTTTCCCCCTTTCTTCTGGCTCTAATGCCTGGTGCTCAAGCAGCCACCTTGGACCATGAGGAAGGAGGGCTGGGCCGTATCCTAGGGCTGGGGAAGGGGAGGTTGGGAGGGGCCTGGGTCCCCCACAGCTTTGTGAAACTGCTTTATCAACCCTGGAACGCCCTCTCTGGTCTTTTTATGTCGGAAAAGAAAATCATAAGTATTTAAGGCAGTGTTAACTTTTTTTTTTTTTGGCCACGCCTCACGGCATGTGGGATTTCAGTTCCCTGACCAGGGATGGAACCCGACCCCCTGCAGTGGAAATGCAGAGTCTTAACCACCAGACCGCCAGAGAAGTCCCAAGGCTGTGTTAACTTAGATTTTTTCTGTCAACTTATCCTGATAACGATGTCCTCCTCCCTGAATATCTGGTGCCTACTTGATTTATGTTTATATAACTGGAAGGGATCACTCAGCTATTTTCAGGACAGGACACTCATCACTTTCCAGAACAAAGTCTGCTCCGAGATGACTTGATTCCTTTACCATCAGATATCGATTAAAAAAAATAATAAAAAAGGCAATACCTAAGTACTTAAGTACCTAAGTACAACAGTAGAAAGGAGCGGAAAGTAAGTCCCTCATGCCTCTACCCGTCAGTCTTCCAGTTTCTATCCCCAGAGGTGGCCATTATTACCAATTTCTTAATATATTCTTTGCTGATGATTTTTCAATGGCAACCTCTCTTTTAAAGAGAGGGACACCCTGTTATACAATACACCTATGTAAATAAATATGTCAATATCCACATCTCTGTATAAAAAGTCTGAGTTATTTTGGTCTTACTACCCACAACCCTTCAAATGAGATCACATTTACTTCATGGCCTAAATGCAAATGTTCAAGCCCTCAGCCACATGACTGCCAACCGTTTGTTCCCTTCCCTAGCCTTCTTTGTCCCTTGTGTGAAATATCTCCTGGGATCTGACTGAGCAGAGAGTGAGGCAGGAGTTATGTCTAGGGAGACCCTATTTCCAAGGCCGCAAAAGACAGCTCCATCTGAGTGAATTAAAAAGGGTCAGAGGACTGGGTTTTACTCGTGAATTCGCAAATCATATTTTTCAGTAAAAATAGTGATAGTCACCATAATTGCAAACGTACTTAATGAGCATGTATTCTGTGCCAGGCACTGTACTAAGACCTTATATGTATAATCATGTTGAAACTCACAATGACCCTATCAGTTAGGTACCAATAAATGGCATTCCTATCTTATAAATGAGTGAGGCAAAGAGGTTAAATCATTAGCCCAAGGCCACCAGATAAAAAGGGGAAATTTTGATTTGAATTCCGACAGTCTGAACCCAGGCTCTTAACCACAAGATGACCCTGACAACCTGCTCAGACGGTAAACCCCATGCATGCAGGGACTTTCTCTGAGGGCTCAGGACACCACCTGGCACAGAACAAAAGCATAATATCCACTTATTAACTCTATGTTGGGGGTGGGATAAGGATAGCTGCATCCTTTCCCAGTAACTACAGGCTCACATCCTCTGCTCAGGGCACACCCTCCAAAATCCAGGCCCAAGAAAGGCCAGATGGGGCATGGAGGGCCTATATGAAAGGGCTGGAACCTGAGGGCTGGGCTGGCTCAGAGCGACCATTCTCCGCCCTGGTGAGGCCTGATGTACTGAGCCTGCCCAAAGGAGCCAGGCCCTCAATTCTGCATTTAAAAAAAATTTTTTTTTTAAATTGGAGTATAGTTACTTTACACTGCTGTGTCAGTTTCTGCTGTACAGCAAAGTGAATCAGCCATATATCTATATCTATATCCTCTTTTTTGGATTTCCTTCCCATTTAGGTCACCACAGAGCATCGAGTAGAGTTCCCTGTGTTATACAGTAGATTCTCATTAATTATCTATTTTATACGTAGTTATCAATAGTGTATATATGTCAATCCCAATCTCCCAATTCATCCCACATCCCCTTCTCTACATCTGTTTCTGCTTTGCAAATAAGATCTTTACCATTTTTCTAGATTCCGCATATATGCATTAACATACGCTATTTTTCTCTTACTTCACCCTGTATGACAGTCTCTAGGTCCATCCACGTCTCTGCAAATTGCACAATTTCGTTCATTTTTATGGCTGAGTAATATTCCGTTGTGTATAGGCACCCCATTTTCTTTATCCTTCATCTGTTGATGGACATTTAGGTTGTTTCCATGTCCTGGCTATTGTAAATAGTGCTGCAATGGACATTGGGGAGCATATATCATTTTGAACTATGGCTTTCCCTAGATATATGCCCAGTGGGGTTGCTAGGTCATATGGACTTTTGCAGCTTTAACCCTACCCTGTGCTGGACACATTTTTATCAAGTTTGCTCCACCCCCTTCTGCTGAAGAATTCTTTTTAGATGCATTAGTATCAGATTTACCTGTTTTGTCTACTGCTGTACCTATGACAAGACTCTGGACATAGCAGGCCTTTACTAGTCGAATGAATGAAAGAACAGTTAAGCTAGACACCTGATCCTGGCCAGGTGGCATCTTCAGGCCACGGGTGTGGGGGGACACTTTGCTGCATCCCACTGGGTTTGAATTAGCTACACTGTGGGCGGGGGGCGCTGGGTGCTCACTGCTTACCTCTAGAGGCTGGCTTGTGGCGGGAACATTAATTATCTTGGGAGTTACAGCTCACATGTATCCCAGTCACCCTGTTTCACAACCCACAGGGATGAACTGCTACACTTTTTTGTATAACAAGTTTTCTGCTTTTGAGTTTTGGTAGAAGAAGAGAGTTCTGCCAAGAGACAACAAAGATTCAAGAAAAATAATCATTCCATAGTGTCAGATTCAATCAGACATGAATCAATGGGAATACAAACGGATAAACCCTGAAATAGAAACACAGCACTGTAATTTATTTAACTCTGACACAGACTCTGAAAGACTCCAGAATGTCTCTTCCGCCCCCAAAGGCCTGAACAAAGCGGGGAGAATGGGGGGGTAGGGGGTGGGGACTGTAACTGAGTCAATCGCTATTTCGATCCCCTGGTACGTAGGATGGAAAAAGGGTCAAGAACTGGACAGATCACCCGCCAGAAACGTGTGTCTGTTAATGGATGAGACGGAATTTAAATGTTTTTCTTATTTCTTCCAAACAGGCCAGAATAAAACCCTAACCTTCTATTGAGCTCACTCTCGAGAACACACTGCTATCTGGTGTTTGAGTTCGGCGCTTGCATAAAGCCCGAGGCCAGGGCAGGGCAGATGGTCACATTAGGGACAATATTAACTCCCACCCCTGGGATGCACGGTGGGGAACCTGGAGTAGGGTTTACTGGTCAGCGTTGCCTATGGGCCCAGCAGGGCTGGCAGCACCACGAGGGTATCTCACTCCTCACTGGGGGTGTGCCCCTTTCCGGAACCGTGTGCTGGCCTGAACCTGACCCTGGGCCTGCAGCCACTGCAATTACAGGTCTCATGCAGGGAGTCAGGGAGTGCTCGCCGAGGCAGGAGGAGGCTCCTGGCGGTGCTGCCTTTATTTTTTTATTTAAAAATATTTTTTTGGCCACCCACAACGGGTGGCATGCGGGATCTTAGTTCCCCGACCAGGGATGGAACCCGTGCCCCCTGCAATGGAAAGCGCAGTCCTAACCACTGGACAGCCAGGGAAGTCCCAGTACCGCCTTTATTACTCACAGCAGCACGTGGATGCCATGGTCCCCCCGCCACTACACGTATGTGTCAAACAGAGCAAGGTGGGCGTCGGTGTTCCCTCCCGCCACGCAATTCCACCCTCCCTGGCCCTTACGTGGATTCCAGCAGTCCTGGATCTGATCAGTCCTGTGGCTTACTTCCCAGGTGAGTTTTCAGGAAGCCAGCCGTGTGGCTCTGTGGCTCTTGGCAGGTTGGGTGAGAGAAGCAGTCCGTGGTGAGGCTTCATGGCGCAACCCTGAGCGTGTTAATAGACTCAACACTTTGTCTTCAACCAGGCCACCTTAGTTCAGAGATGTGGGGGGGGGGGGGGCTGAATGTGAAAAATGGCCTTTTTTCACATCACTGGCACCCTAAGAGAAGTCTGTAGGTTAACCTCATGGGCGTGGGGATCAAACTAATTTTAACAGAATTTAAGCCTGAGCATTGCCGAAAAGTCACTCAGGTCAGGAATTCCTAACTCAAAATCACGTCAGTATGGGAGGGAAAGCACTCATCCCAAACACAGACCCAAGAACCAAGGGTTACGCTAAGTCCCTTAGTGGCATTAACTCAGAACCTGGGGAGTCGACTAGGGAATGACCAAAGAAGGTAGGTACTTTGTACTGCTTGAATTCTTCGACTCTCCCCTACTTTTTCTTTTACCACATCCATCTCTTTAATCATCCAAACCATCTTCTTGCTCAACAGATGCCCATCTCTTTGGTTTGTGCTGTTGTTTCTTCCAGTGGCTTGATACACGGAGATGAACAGGCTGTCATTTCAGAAGCAGACCTTCCTTCTCAAGTGCACGGAGCCAGAAAGCAGGGTCAAAGCCCCACTTTTCACTATCGTCTCACTTCCAACCAAGCAGCCTTGGTTTTCCAAGGCCTCATGGGAGGGAAGGAAGAGCCAGAGCGATAAAACTTGGCTCTGGGCAGGGAAGGAAGGAGGACAGGATCCATGGAGCGTTCTCCAGAGGGAGTAGATCTGCAGCTGCCGCAGTTCCTTCTGCGTGGCCCTGGGCCAATCCCCAGGAGCAAATTCAGCACAAAGAACCACCGTCTCCAGAAGAAGCAAAACCCTGTGCTCTCTGAAGACAAGCTACACACATTTCTTTCCTATGTTGCACAAAACCCCCTCATAAGCCTTGAAAAACCCACCCGTGATAGTGCAGTCACTGGCAGAAGCCCAAGCAGGCAGTTAAACATAGGTTTTCCCAGGACGCCCTGTTGGTTCTCTCCTCATAGCCCGACATGTGCCTTCTATTGTCACAGATCTCCTCTTTGAGGAGCCTGCTGTGCCACCTGGGCTGCGTCCCCAACCCTAGCTTGCACCCACCCCTGTGCAGGCCTTCGCCCTTCCTGTCTGGGTGACCATTTCAGCCCCGAGAGCTGGTGTCTGCTTGCACCCTCTGGGAGGACCCGCTCCCGCCACTCCCCTGGGACACTTTCTAGGCCCCCAGCTCTGCAACTGAGCTGCGTGCTCTTCGGCCGCAGGTGGCAGGGCACACATGCAGTTTCCGCAGGAGGGTGTGGATGCTGCCCAGGTGGTGTGTGGGTCTGGACCAGCCTCACTCTTCATCTCTGTGTACACGACAGCGCCTACCTCAGCAGGCCCCGCACTCCAGCGAGGCGTCTCCAGGCCATGAAGGATGGGTTTGCCTCTCGTCATGAGGTTGAGCCCCAACTATGGGGGTCGGAAGTAGACAAAAAGAGGGTAGCTGGGAGGTCTGCAAAAGATGTTTCAGAGCAGCGTGGCCTCATGACAGTTTCAGCTCAGTTACAAATCCTACATGGTCCCATTTGCTTAACCAGTTTTTCCAGTGACGCTTCAAAGCTGGCTTTCTTGGTTTCTATAGCTTCTTGGTTTCAAAAGGAAAACCAAAATAACAATAAAAACTCCAAATTCTTCAAAGTGGACAAATAAATAATAGTAACAATATTTACATTAGTATGTCACACTTGGAGATTGCAGCATGACTGGGGAACGGAAGAACTGAGAATGTGCCCTGGCCCTGGGGCTTAGACCTGGCTCCCGGTCGGGGTGGGACACCTCTCTGAGTGGACAGAGGGACAGGTGAGGTGGGAACGAGCAAAGATTCTGGGCTGGGGGATCCTCAAGTCCAGGGAGGTGGAGTGGGCAGGAGGTGCTGAGCTGTCCCTAGATTAATTAGGTTTCAAACAAACAGACAAATCCCGGTTCTCCCCAGCAAGCACTGTGCTGTGGTCTGGGTCACTGGGTGAGTTGCTCCTAGGATGCCGGGGCTTCTCTGACTGCCAGCACGGTGGGGATGGCAGGGCCTCGGTCCTGGGGAGCACAAAGCTCACGCGTCAGCTGCTGGCCTCCAGCCCCTTCCCAGACGACAAGGAGCCGAGGTCAGGAACGATCCCCTCTTCCCTGGACTATGTGACAAGGGGGATGTGGAATTCGTTTGTGTCGAAGATCAGGGGCCTCCTGGGAGGGCTTGGGTCCCTGTCAGCCTTGTGGAGCAGCTTGAAGAGCCCGGTGCCAATGTTCATGGGGATCCCCATGATGATGCATTCAGACACCCCTGAAACCAACCAGAAAGGATGTTAGAGGGCTTCTCGACACACGGGTAGGTTTTCAGGACAGAGAGACTACTGACTTGGGAGTCAGAAACTGGGCTTGGAGTCCCAGCCCCGCTACACATCGACGGATTGAATCCGGGCTGCTCGCTTCACGCCTCATCTATAGACGCTGAAGGCGTGGCATGGCGCTCCTGGACGGGTTGGGGGAATTCCAGCGAAGGGCAGTGCCCGCTCACAGCCCCACTGCTGGCGCAGAGGTCTCTCCATCTGAGCCAAAGGCACCGTGTGGGCCTCACCTTCATGAGCGCTACACTCAGACAGCAAGGATATACTGAATGACACTCGGGAAAGCCCAAGTTTGCCACCCAGCACTTCCTTAACTTAGGGCCCAGGAGACAAGCAAATGGGATCATAGGAAGCAGATGCCAGTCCCCCTGGAGAAAGCAGCAGAGACTTGTTCCCTGTGCCCAGGGGTCAGGGTGGCTTAACAGAACCCCAGCCTCAGAGTCCACAGCCTGAATAAGAGACACTCAGAAGGCAGGGCCCTCGTAGAGTGACAGGAGGAAGGTGACAGTGCAGATTCTCCAAGCTCCTTTCCAGATTTTTAAGATCTAAATGCTGGGCTCTGCGTCAGGCTTCTGGTTTTACAATAAGCAAGTGTGTACCTGCTATGTTCTGGGCTTTGTGCTATCAGGGCACCAGAGAGGTAAACAACCAAACTAAAAACCAACACGTAGTAAGGGCCGACACTGAGTTACAACATTTAAAGAACCAGGAGATTTCAAAGTTGGGGTACGGCGACCACACTAGGTGCCCAGAGGGGTCAGTGGTGGAGAAGGGGCGGTAGGCGGGGCCACAGCAGGGCAGCAGCAAAGACCAGGCCCAGCGTCCTGGTGGTAGAGCTGGGGAGCTGGGTCTTAGCCCTGCTGTCAAGCAGACTCGCTCTTATTTTTGCCTTGGCCTTGCCCTTCTCCGGCCCCAATCTCTGCTCCCTTTTCTTTCCTTTTACCTTTCATTATCTTAAAGAATTATGTAATTTCTCTTTCTCTCTATTTGCAACCTGTGACCCTTGGGAAAGAAAGAGTTAATCTCAGGAGCAAACAATAGGCGTATACCGACTGGGGCCCCACCTGACCAGCCTCTTGGGTGGCCAATCCACACAAGGAGGTGAGAGGGGAAGTGGCCACTAGGAAGCAGAGCTCTGGCGGCGGGGACGAAGGCCAGGCCTGGCGTCGCTGTTGGAGCCCCAGGCCCTCACAAACTCCCACCTCAGGCCACAGGGTCTTGCTGCGGCACGAGAAAGGCTACAGCAAAGTGGGCACTCCGAGTGGGCAGGGGTCTGCTGTGACAGCCGCCCCTCGGGCTCCCTCTCCCCCAGGCCTGTCAGAGAGGCGCTGTGTGGTGGGAGAGGAGGCTAGTGCAGGGCAAGACGCTCACCACAAGCGAGTCAGTTCCCTCGGTCTTCTCACCGAGAAAGGGTTCGATACCTGCGCCTCACTGATGTGCCGAGACGCCATACAAGGTGCCCGGCACAGGCACGCTGGCTGCCTCGCTCAGGAAGTCAGGACAGCGGGTGCCTGGCGCAGGATCGGAGTGGCCGGCTGTAATTCTGAGGACTAGAAAATCCCTACATGCCCAGCGGCGACCCTTTCCCTGTACTGACAGAGAAGCCCTCTACAAATGTGAGGGATGCAGGCTGCCACAGTCAGGCTTTGGAGATAAAAGATAGGTCAGTCCCAATTCCACGATCTGTGACTTTATTCTTAGGTAAAAGCTCTGCCTGCTCAGTTTCTCCACCTCCTGAGAAGCCCCGGCCACGGTCTAAGCTGCATCCACAAAGGCCTCTGGGGAGGCTGCTACGAACACCAAACCTACCACACACGGAGTCCTTCTGCCCGAAGTAGGCGGCGTCAAAGAGGTGGTCGGCTGTCTTCTCAAAGGAGGCCAGCATCAGCACGCTCTCCTTCATCTTGGCCAGGCCAAACCTAGTAATGCCCAGGACTTCACCCTGTGCCACGGGAGAGAGAGCCAGAGTGGTACTCGTGCCACTTACAAAACGCATGCCCCGCCTTCCCTCAACAGAAGCAGCAAAAATCAGCAGAGCCGCAAGTCACAGTCTCAGGTTTAAACAGGATCCTAACAGCTGTGTGTCCCACCTGTGTCCCTCTGAGGCCATCAGCCACTGACAACACAGATTCCCTACACTCACAGCCGGGTGCCACTGGAGCAAAGAATTAAGAACTGAGAAGTCAAGAGTGGATATATGTGTATGTATAACTGACTCACTTTGCTGTACAGCAGAAACTAACACAACACTGTAAATCAACTATACTCCAATAAAAATTAATTAATAAAAGAACTGAAAAGTAGGGAATTCCCTGGCGGTCCAGGGGTTAGGACTCTGCGCTTTCACTGCTGAGGGTCTGGGTTCAATCCCTGGTTGGGGAACTAAGATCCTGCAAGCTGCATGGCACGGTCAAAAAAAAAAAATCCCTGAAAAGTAAAATTAAGAATCTAACTTTTAAAAGTTAGTGTATTTCTGCGCTTCCCTGGTGGCGCAGTGGTTGAGAGTTCGCCTGCCGATGCAGGGGACACGGGTTCGTGCCCCGGTCTGGGAAGATCCCACATGCCGCGGAGCGGCTAGGCCCGTGAGCCATGGCTGCTGAGCCTGCACGTCCAGAGCCTGTGCTCCGCAACAGGAGAGGCCACAACAGTGTACCACAAAAAAAAAAAAAAAAAAAAAAAAAAGTTAGAGTACTGCTGAAGATGTTTCTTATGGTTCCAAGAACTCAAAACTCAAATAATTTAAAAGCCTCAAGGTAGAAAAAGAGTTATGTAAATTTAGGTGCTTTCATTTAAAGGTATGTTATGCCATCATTAAAAAAGTGTATTTATAAAACTATGTAACAACATGGAAACCATTTATAATGTCAGAAAAAAAGTCAGAATAAAAATGACATGCTCGGGACCTCCCTGGTGGTGCAGTGGTTAAGAATCCGCTTGCCGATGTAGGGGACATGGGTTCAAGCCCTGGTCCGGGAAGATCCCACATGCCGCGGAGCAACTAAGCCCGTGAGCCACAACTACTGAGCCCACGTGCCACAACTACTGAAGCCTGCACGCCTAGAGCCCGTGCTCCCCAACAAGAGAAGCCACCACAATGAGAAGCCCGCACACCACAACGAAGAGTAGCCCGCACTCGCCGCAACTAGAGAAAGCTGCGCGCAGCAACGAAGACCCAGCATGGCCAAAAATACCAACCTCAGCTCCCCCCTCAGGTTATGTTAACTTGTTCTTTAACCTGGAAATGGCTACAGAAGAAGTGTGATGAATGGGTTTAACAGGGAATAAACCTCAGTTTGCCATGGAATCCTTGGGCTTTTGGCAATGGCTAGTTTTCTTTTAGGATAAAATTTCTAAAAAGGACAAAACCCATGCTCTGTCTCTTGCCATGAGGTTGAAATTTTCACGCTGGAATTTTACCCGTACACCCAAACCTGACCACTGTACTTCGGTCTTGGGGTAACGGTGGTCATCACAGTTGGGCACGCTATGTGTCCTACAAGCTTTGTGCTCCCGAAACTGGGTTTGCGACGCCTGGCTGCCAGGCCCCCACGAACCTTGTAGGTCATGAGGTCGGAGAGCAGCATCACATGCCGCCGGTCGATGCTCATGCCATGGTTGACCATCGTGTACTGGATTTCGTTGATGATAGTGGTCCGGGCAGCTTCGATGCCCAGGGTTTTCTCCACCTGCGGAGGGCTAGGATGAGCAGAGGCAGCCATGCCCTCCTCTACCCTGCAGCTCCCGGCACCCCGTGCCCTTCCCCAGAGATGGGAGTGCAGACCAAGAGCAAATGGCAGGGTCGGAGGAGCGTGCCAGGAGGGAGACGGGACGACTGCAAGGTGCCCCTGGCCGTAAGCAGTACCTCATACGTGTTGTTAGAGGTAGTTCGGGTGCCCTTCACACCGTGGGTGGCCATGACTGCCCGCAGGTTATCACCCTCCACCAGGAGCTTGTACTTCTCCTTTCCGCTCTGCTCGTCGATGTGGATGACAGCTCGGGACACCTCCGGGATGCCCTGCACCACCACCTGGACTCACAGACAGGTAAGGCTCCAGACCCCGCAGTGCCTGCGGCCCCCACCCACCCAGGAGCCTGGGAACCCACAGTGGCTGTGAGAACTGGGAACGTCATGGCCTGGGTTTGTGACCTTGATCACATCATTTTCAGTGGTGATTGTCAGCAACATGCCAAACTTGGGAGTGCCTGTGTGCTGCCCTAGTGGTTGGGGGGAAGCAGAAGCTCAGGGGACCATGCCCCCTTCCACCACCAGTTTTATGAAAGAACAAAGAGAAACCGAACAGGCAGAGTTGGTTGAGGCAGTGCTAAGAAGGAAACCGGAACCTGCCTGACTCCTTAGGGGTGTAGCAAAGAAACGAAGAAACAGGGCGCCACCCTCAGTCTCAGCAGTGACAACGCCCTTGTGGCTTCCTGACACCCGACTCTTCAGGTTAGAGGTAAGCGCGGTCCCTCCCTTTATGCATCTCCAGGTATTAGGCCAGACGCGGTCCTGGAGAGGTGACCTGTGTCTCACCTTGGGGAGATCCTCTTTCAGAAACTGCAGCACGTAGTACATGGAGCTCTTGCTGTTCTCTCGGGGGGTGACACACACCACAGCCTCACCATGCACGGCCACGTCGCCAGGCTTCACGCGGAGCTTGGACATGCAGATGGAATACCTCACCGTCTCAGCGTTCACCTGCGGGGGACCGCACGCCCAGGACTTTACTAGCAGGGTTTGGAGGCTGCGGTTCCAGTGTTTCTTGGTCTTTTTACATCGTTGCCCCTCTAAGCCTTTTCAGTCATTTTTACCCCATCTCTCTCCACACCACGATATTTTAGTACTGGAGATATACTGTGTATTTATGTACCGTAATGTATACCTCTGCCTTATTCGTTAAAGAGTAGATCCCCACCCCCCAACCCTTTTTTTGCCATTGCTACCTGTACATAAACACCAACGATAATTAAGCCAGGTCAATCCACTCAACCAAAAACATCTCTGAGCCAGCAAGGTACTGTGCTGGGGGCCCACAGGTGAGTAAGACACTGCTGGCACTACAGTCCTTCCAGATGCTGTAACGCTGTTATCACAGCAAATGGGTATTATGGCCTGCACAAAACCTCCACTAATTTCCTGTGTGTCCCTGGGTGGCAATGTCTGTGCTGGGGTCAGGCGTAGAGAGAAAACATGAAGGTACAACAGACTCACAGAACAGACACTGAGTGAAAGCCTCTGCAGGGTTTCCTGTGCCTTGCATAGCTCTTGACCTAGTTTATCAGCGCCTATCTTGGGGCTAAAAGAGGATGACTTCCTCCACGCATTTAATTACGTGACTCACTTCCAGCCTCAGAAGTCTGATCCGTTCCAGGGAGAGCTTGACGAGAATAAAGCAATCGTCAGGAAGAAACACTTCTTCAATATACTCTGAAATCTGTGGTGTCAAAAGATCAGAATGTTCATCAGTCACTTTCCCTTCCCTCAGAGCATACAAGGCTCACTCTATTTTTTTAAGGATACAGAGCAGTGTGGACACACTGACTAGTAAATCCACCACGAGTGGTTCTTACGCTTACTGGCGACGCTGCTGGTTTAGTTTTCTTCTTATTAAGAGGGATTTCTTCTTACCTCTCCCAAGAGGGTTTTCTCAATTCTCCCTTTCACGAGGCGAGCGTAATCTGCATCGTCGTCCTTGTCCAGCTGTGCTGTGATGATTGGAGTGCTATGGGAAGTAAGGGCAAATGATGACAGCACAAGGAATGAGGCTGTTTGAAGAATACCGCTTTGTTAAGCCCGGGTACCACTTGCAGTTGTAATGTTAACAGCAACCGCAATTTACTGAGCGTTTACTGGAGTCAGGCACGCCACTGAGGGCTTCACATACACGTGCTCATGAGGCAGCCCAATCGATCAGTCACTGAGTGACTTTCAGAACATTCTTCCTGGCCAAGCGAACCTACCTTTTCCTCTTTGGTCCTAATGAGTAGTTATTTCAGTTCTGTTCCCTGAGTAAACTGACCCTTCGTGTACTGCAGCTTCCTCCACTTCCACTGCCACCCCTACAATCTCCTCTTCAGGACACCTCCACCTCCTCCAACCACCAGCTAGGAGCTTCCATCCTCGCTATCCTGGACGGCATCCCCCGAACGCACAGTCCTGGGAGATCTGACCAACCTAGAGGAGGCAGGCAGAACTCCTACCACCCTGGACGTCTACAGGTGCTGTTCTAGAATCAAGTACAGCTTTCTTTCCTTTAATGTTATACTGTCATTTCGTTAGACCTGGATCAGAGGTGAAACGTGATTTTGTCACTGAATGCACTGTAAGGTATTTCTATCTTCCCTAGTCTCACATCACCCACAAATCCTATCATGAAATCACCAGGGCGGGGGTGTGGGCGGACAGGGAGTGTGTCACAGAATATGACCATAGCTCAAGTGGTAGACACGTTAGTCAGGCCTAGTGAGGCTGGGAATAATGACATCAAAAGGATGAAATCTACACTGACACATCGTTCCAAGTTTTCCAGGCATTTTTTTTAGGTTTCTCTCTTTCATGTGACTTGTGGCCATAAAGAACCATTGCATCAATTTTGACTCTATCCAGTTTGGACTTATTTTTTTCCAGTTTGGGTTTTTTAAAAGGCAAGCTATGATTAACACAAGCACGCCTCACTCCGGAGTTTGAGAAACTGCCCGCTAGCATCTCTCTCTTTCTCTCTCTCTCTCTCTCTCACACACACACACACACCCCCCCCCCCAAGAGAAACACTGTTTCTCAAGGATCATGACAGGTGAGTGTGAGAACAAGAGGGACACGGATGCGGGCACCTGATGGCCTTGGAAGCGTTGATGATCTCTTTGATGCGGGGCACACCCAGGGTGATGTTCATGGAGGCCACGCCCGCGAAGTGGAAAGTCTTCAGGGTCATCTGGGTGCCCGGCTCGCCAATGCTCTGGGCACAGAGTGCGCCCACGGCAGAACCTGGCTCCATCTGTGCCCTGAAAGGACAAGGTAGGGATGAAAAGTCCAGTAAAATTGCTAAGGAGACGGGGATGAAATGTACAGCGTGGGAAATCCAGACAATAATGATGTAATATCTTTGTATGGTGGCAGATGGTAACTAGGCTTACCGTGGTGACCCTTTTGCAATATATAGAAATATCGAATCGCTATGTTGTGCACCTGGAACTTGCACAGTGTTGTAGA
Source organism: Lagenorhynchus albirostris (assembly GCF_949774975.1). Classification (NCBI taxonomy): domain Eukaryota; kingdom Metazoa; phylum Chordata; class Mammalia; order Artiodactyla; family Delphinidae; genus Lagenorhynchus; species Lagenorhynchus albirostris. The sequence goes on from NC_083110.1 coordinate 29,391,856, forward strand.
TCAACTACACTTCAATTAAAAAGACAAAACCAGGGCTTCCCTGGTGGCGCAGTGGTTGAGAATCTGCCTGTCGGTGCAGGGGACACGGGTTCAAGCCCTGGTCTGGGAGGATCCCACATGCCGCGGAGCAACTGGGCCCGTGAGCCACAACTACTGAGCCTGCGCGTCTGGAGCCTGTGCTCGGCAACAAGAGAGGCCGCGATAGTGAGAGGCCCGCGCACCGCGATGAAGAGTGGCCCCCACTTGCCGCAACTAGAGAAAGCCCTCGCACAGAAACGAAGACCCAACACAGCCATAAATAAATAAATAAAATTAAAAAAAAAAAAAAAAAGACAAAACCAGGGAATTCCCTGGCAGTCCAGTGGTTAGGACTCCAAACTTTCACTGCCAGGGCCCGGGTGGGCCCAGGTTCAATCCCTGGTTGGGGAACTGGAAGTAAGATCCTGCAAGTCTCACGATGCAAGGGGGGTAAAAAAAAAAAAGGGGCCAAAAAAGACAAAACCAAAAACTGCTGGGGAGGCTTCTGATGATCTCCTTTCAACAGAAAAAATACAGATGCCATCACGGCCAGGAAGGAATTGGCAAGGACCCAGGCTAGGCTTGTGATAGAGGAAGAACCTGGCACAAATCAGTTACAGGCGCAGATGAGGGGACATGATGCTCGGAGGGGTCCGATGATGACAGTGAATACTGTGTGGCTACCGGTGGTCAGCGTGGGATGACTGGAGAAGATCTAAGAGCTCTGCTGACAAACGGTACTGAAGGTGGACAGAGCAGCCGGCAATTGCCAAACACATCGGTAGTTTCTCCGTGGGGAGAGGGCAGTCGGAAATTTCTTTGCCGTTATTTCCACATCTTGGAGCACCCAGCCTGTCTCCCCACTGACTAGTAAGCGGTGTGGGAGCAGGATTTTGTTTCCTGGGGAAACAGGAAGCATACAAGAGACCCACGTGACCGCCTGGCAGTCTAAGACAGTTAGCATCCTTACCTCATGTACTTGTCCCTACATGTCTCCAGAAACTTTTCTATTTGGGTGGGGGTGATCCGGTCCAACTGGTACAGCACCCGGGGCTGGAAGGAAAAAGTCCAAGTATGAGTCAGGGCTGGCAGCAATGGAAAATACCTCTATGTCCTGACACATCTGGGAGGGCCGTTACCTCTGTTGTGCCGTTATCGTTGATGCCATATTTATCTCGGGTTTTCTTGATCTTCTCAGAAACCTCCTTAACGAATTTTTTTATCTCCTGAAAGATTACACAACAAACGTCAGATACATATTTCTCAGCAATTTGGATTACATGATTCGTTTTGTAAACTTCAGTAACGTGACGAGTCCGTCCCATTTTAGTGGCAGCTAAACATGACACTGTAAAGGGTACGAAATGGATACAGGTTCTATTACAAAATGTTTTTCCAAGGAACACGACACACCATCCACACCCCGGACACATCGTTCATTGGTTTAGTGTTTCTAAGGCCTTTTTACTCTGATGATGCTTCATATGTATACAGTGAAGGCAGGACAGCCCTTCCCACTTGCCACCTTCTCTTCTCTCCCCTGGCACACCCTGCTGCCCACATTCACGCAGCCCAGAGTAAGTACAATTGAACCACTTGTACTTTTAGTCTCTAGACTGGTAACTTCTTGAGGTTTCTTCTGCAGTTGTTCTGGTCAATTTAAATACTACGAAGTATGGTTTTGTAGACACTATGTACATTTCAAACACTTGCCTTCATTTCGAAGGAAACACTCCCAAGTCCCAGCTTTGTCTCTGACCCCCAGCTCTGCATTGGTCCCCCATCATGCTCCCTTCCCCCACACAGTCAGAACTTTGTAAGTCTCCAGGAAACCACTCTCAAAGCTGGAAATGAAACATCGGCATATCTGCTGTTCCCATTGTATTTAAGAACAGCACTCTACGCCCCGGGACGATGACAAAACGGAGCAAGAAAAAGGTGAGAAGTACATCACGTGGAGGATCCACAGGGCACGGAGAGACGACAGGCCTACGTTTTCTGGAAGCTGCTCTAAGGGGAAAACCCATCTGCTTTGCTATTTATAGTGTGTCTGTGACATAAACCCAGCCTCAAGGTCACTCCTAGAACCAGGAGCAGCTAGCATCTCCTCTCGGGGAGTTCTCACGGAGGGTATGGTACGCTTTAATGAACCACACCCATCCATGTCCTGCTGCCAGGGGGTCAGCACCGTGGGACTGACCCTTAGAGCACTTCTCAGTGAGCTAATGGCACACCCCGCGCAGTAGCAGTGTCCTTCTGAGGCTGCCCATCAGCTGCTCTGGTTTGATCCAGGGGCATGTTTGAGAATGTGGGAAAGGGTGGACAGACTGCACTTCCCCTCAGCAGCCCTCCAGGGACTATAATTCCCCTCCATGGTTCTGGACAGATTGTGAGGGCACTCTGGCCAACTACAGGCAGCCAGCTGCCCCGCGGCAGGCTGAGGGCAGATCCACACACCCGGAGGGACCAGCAGGCGGGCCTGAGGACTGGATGCAGCTGTAGGGGCTGCAAAGCCTCATGAGGTCTTGATCCTTGATTCCGAGGCCGGCTGGGGGGCCCCAGGAAGACCAGCACGCCTGCCCAGACTCTGCTCAATCTATATCACATAGTTGAAAACATCACAAGTTTTGTCTGAAACAAATGTTTCAAAAAGCAGACTGAACAGAAGCCCACTTTTGCAAAAACAAAATCCTCTAATGTAGGGGTCCCCGACCCTTGGGCCACGTACCGCTACCAGTCCCAGGCCTGTTAGGAACCAGGCCGCACAGCAGGAGGTGAGCGGCGGGCGGGCAGGCGAGCGAGCGAAGCTTCATCTGCTGCTCCCCATGGCTCGCATTACTGCCTGAACCTCCCCACCCCCGTCCACGGAAAAACTGTCTTCCACGAAACTGCTCCCTGCTGCTGAAAAGGTTGGGGACTGCTGCCATAAGGCACCTACACAGAGCTTAACACTTAACTAGCCAGGTTTTATCCTAACACTGCAAAAATAAATCTCTTTAGCCTCCCCTAGACCAACGAGCAATTTCTAGTTACTATCTTTTCTGAAAGCAAACCACTAAAACTTCTGAGGTCCACATGGTCCATGTCCACAAGCTCTTCTTAGTCAGCTGCTGCCCAGCCTGGCAAGCTCTCCCTGTGGGGCAGCAGGGCACTGGCCGCATTGCTCTAGAGCAGAGGCCACTCGGGCTGAATAAGGTCAGGGGCTTGGTCAAGACAAGAGGCCCCCCCTGCAAAGTCAAATGCCTTCTCCACAGTCTGCTCTCAGGGCAGGGGTTTTCTGCAATGTCATCTTTGCCCACTGGGCATTTCAGTCTGTCTCCTAGGAGCCCAGGTGATCAGGGGGCTACATGGGTGGCATCCACCACATCTTGGCTGCCCCTTGCTCATGAACACAGGTTTCCCATGACTGTCCTTGTTGGTCAACTCTCCTCATTGACAAAGCGTGGAACTACGTGGAGGGTTACCATGCCGCTCAGCCATCATTCTAGGCAGAAAAGACTTTTATTTAAGAAAGGACTTTTACTAATTTACAAGAACTTGAAAATTCTCAAGAGACTCTTTAAAGAGAAACTCTCCAGGCTTACTTATTAATTGCAGGCTTGAGGCCACGTTTTCAGATACAGTTAGTTATTACAAACCACAGGTGGAAATTAGAGCTGGAGAGGGCAGTGGGACAGTCTCTCCTGGTGTGGCTCTGCCTAAAACTGTGAATCTTCAAAAGCGATAACACCCACTTCCACTTAATTTTTCCCCTGTATTATTCAGTATTAAGAACCTCCTTTAAATGGGTGATGTCCTCCCTGAGCCTACGTTGTATCCTTTAGGGCGAACTTCTGAAAGCCCTCTTGAACCAGATGTTGCCATTCAATTGCCAGGTGTTCAAGGCACAGGCTAACCAGATGTTGCCGTTCGAATGCCAGAGCCCAAGGCCAAGCAGACCAGGGGGTTTTCATCTGAGAAACTCCGCACACGTGAGCAGTCAAGAGCACACACCTCAAACCATTCCCCAGCTCAGGTGCTGGAAAGGACAGTTTTCAGCTGCCACCCACGTGGACATGCTTCTGGTGGCTTTGCTGAAAGGAATGACTTCCCTTACACAAGAGTTAGGGCAGATATTCTGGAAGTTAGGTTAAAAGGAAAAAAGCTCACTTTTTGGAAATGAAAACTGAAATAAGCTACTAAGAATTCAGCTGGACCAACCCATGCATACTAAGGGGACTCAGAACACGGCAGCTGGCAGGCAGTTAATCACACAACTGACCAGCAGCTAACTCTCACACTCAGTCCACAGTGCGTCTGTGAGCACAGCTGTCGGCCTCTGGCAGGGCCAGGGCTCAGCACCACCCAGGAGCTGCCTCTGTCTCCTCGGCTCTGACACGGGCCATGGCCGAACAGCATTTCAGCAGCTCAGAAAAATCTGCTCTGGCCAGTGGATTTCGGACCCTCTTGGCAAATCTGAGCCCGGATTGTGAGCCACTGGAGGGTGAGGACATGTTCAATCACCTCTGTGTCCCTGTGATCTGTGGGGCGTACAGCACAAGGGGACGGCTGAACAAGTGCTCATTGAACCCACAAGTGCTGCTGGTCAGGGGGTTACCGTCAAACCACGTCTAAGACAAGAAAAGACCAGTCCAAGGTGATGAACAGGGAAGCCCTGTTTGCCAGAACCGGGACAGAAATCTGTGGTCCCCGGGCCTGGCAGACAGCTGGGGTGCAGCAGAACTACTCCTCCACGCTCGGCAGCCACAGCACGTAAGCACGTTACCTCGTTATATTTCTCATAGCCTGTCTCAGTTAAGGTCTTCAAGGAGAAACAGAAACATAAAAAAGTAAATATAATCGTGAAGAAAAATCAAATCACACTTCTCATTTGTTACTTAAGAAAAAAAAAAAAAAGAAAAGGAAAAGCTGTGAAGAAACAAAACCAAAACAAAGGCACTCAGCCTAGCCAGACTCTTAATTTTAAATATATTAAGATTTGGAAGAGTCTCTTTTTCACCTTTTCACATCTTGTCATGTTAAAGAACGGAGTGAAGCGCTTTTAACTAAAACATTCTTATTTACGTTTTTTACTATTTTTATTTTTGATATACTTCAAGGGATACATTTGTGCTATATCTGAATCACCAATCAGTACACAAAGGGAACCAGGTATGGATTCCTGTATCCTTTTGCTTTTTGTTTTGGCCACGCGGCTTTTGATCATAACCATGATTATAAACAGGAAGGAGCAGGTCAGTGAAATAAAAATGAACTGAAAAAACCTTAAGAGGATGTCAAGGTAACAGGTCCCTGGAAGAAAATGGAAAAGGCTGACTCTGCATTTATAACCCATTACAGTAAGAAAAAAAAAACCAATTTAAAATGATAATGGTATTAAGTAAATGCTATGACATCATCTATTGTATAAGACACAATAAATGGCATTAAAACAATGCTACTACTATTACAAATGATTGGGATTCAGAACAACCGAGGAAGGAGATGGCCCACAGGATGAAAAAGTGGGTTGTAGGGGGTTGACAGGGACAGGGTTAAAAAAAAAAATCAGTTCTCTAACTAAAGCGCTTTTCTTCTACCAGGGAAACACTTGCCCAAAAGACAAACTAAGAAAGACATGAGATAAGTTCTTTATGTTGACTGCTGAGACTCTGCCTGGGCCAGTCTTAAATTTTTTAACAAGAAACACTCTTACATAAACACCCCCCAGCTTATAACCTGCACTGCTGGCACTTGGCGAACAATTCCTTGGTGACGGCAGAGCCGGGTGCATGGCCCCACGGAGCTCACCTGCAGGAAGCTGTCCTGGCAGCAGAGAAACTCATTCTTCTTCGTGATGGACTCAGCGGTCAGGAGCAGCTCATTCTTACTGAGAGCAGGCTCGCTCTGGCATGGGAAGACGGCCTTGGGTATCAAAAGGAAATAAGAGTGATGTGGGGGGCAGTATTGGAGGAAGGGATTTACAAGAGACAAAACAACCTCACTCAGAGTGAGCTTTTAGCAACGTGTGATGTTTTTTTTCTTTCAAAACAAATTGTAGACTCTACCTTTAATATGAAGGTGAAAACGGGATAAACTGATACTCCATCTTATACAAAGGCTTGTGGGCTATTCAGTGGGTTTCATGCCATTTCTCCCCAACCTTCACCCCACCCCAGATTTGCACTAAAATCAGAAATTGTTGTTTTTTAAAAAGAGCCCCAAATTTCAAGAGTGAAAATATTCCCCCACCTCCAAGCTCATGGGGTTTCCCCTAAAATTTTAATGGTTGCACATCACCCTAATGGACGGAGCAGTCTGTATTATTTTTTGACATGTCCTCCACTGATGGTCTGTGTCTGCTGTAAACAATTCTGGAAGAACATTCTTGGCACATTTAGATCATTTTTGTAGGGCAAATTCCTATAAGTGGAATTTAAATGTTGGTCAAAGGCACCCACATTTAAATTCAGATCAGTGTTGTCCAGCTATCTCTCAAAAAGATTGTTCTAAATTATACCCCCAGTTAAAGCGTGTGAAATGTGCCTGCCTCTCCACACCCATGGCTTTAACACCGTCTCTATTACACTTTACTAGATACAGACAAGAAGACAAAGCCCTCTTCTACTGGCATTTGATTACTACCAATAACTAGACTTTGAAATTGAGAACGATTTTTCCTTTAATACTTGGGGGAAATTATGCAAAGGAACACAAACAGAAAAATATTAACTCAGTGGTGGAGTAGATATGACAGCATTAACTGTGTGCTATGCCAAAGGGCACCTCCATTCTAAAGAACTGGCCTTGAAAACACTGACAGATATGATGCTAAATCTTACTTTGATGTTGTCCAGAACTCTTTTAAACTCCAAGGGTTCATCCTTTCCCTCCATGGCTGCAGGATCTAAGCCATCTCCCCCGTAAATGAACTGGATGATATCGCCCGTAGAGCTTCGCACTGTCAGATCGTACTGTGAGCAAAGATCTTCAAGGGACTTTACGAGTCTCCTCTAAAGGAAAAGGAGGAGAGGAGACAAAAGCTCAGCTGCTGTGAGAAGACTAGTCACGCATAGAGAGGTGGAGATTTGCAACTCTGAGTTTCAAGGTTACCAGCGCTTTAATCACATAAACACATTTTATTAGAAATCCCTTAAGAAGAGTCCCCTGACTGCAAGAACAGGCCCACAAGGGCCTCATTAGCCTGTGCAGTGGGATTTAGAATATGCTCCAGCCTCCAGGACTTCAGTGTTTTAGAATACATGCAATTTAAACCCCATCACCCCCGAAGGACTCTGCAAACACTGTTTTCCTAGGCTGCTTCGCCTTCCCTCTCTGTCTCCCTAAGGTATAAATTAATGCAATTGCTTTGCATTTCTAAACACAACTTAATCCAGGACCCCTGTGGACTTCAATATGAATTACAGAGGATCAGGTGCAGGCCACCTTCTGGGACAGAGGGGGAAGAAGAGAGAACAGGAATGGCATTGCTTTTGAACCAGCAGGCAGCAGTGATTTCTCAAGTCTGCTTAGGGAGAAGAACCTCCCACCAGCAGAACACTCCAGCCAGCAATGTGATGGGGGCTCAGGGAGTTAAAAAGAAAGAAATCTTGCTCCAGGCAACTTCAAAACAAAAATCCCTCATGCCACAACTAATTTGTTCTAGGCTAACACATTGCTCTGGGAAAGCCATACTCTCCACTTCAAAAAAGGTAAAAGACAAAAAATAAAGTCAACAGACATTTGGGCAAGAGTGGTAAAAGCATTTCACAGGCTGTTAGGTTTCTGACAAAAGCAGCACACTCCAAAGCTAAAGGGCAATTTCCCATCAAAAGATGATTGAAAGGGAAGCAGTTATCAGTGATGCTACAGGAGGTCCAGACGAGGTTATGGAAATAGGTGTGTACTGACTCGGGTCCATTTCGCCCTCATCAGCCTTGTGTGCTCTGGCTCACTCATTCGCATCTCTGGTTTATCAGTCCTGGTTTCCCAGTATGCAAAGGGCCGTGCTTCTCAATCCACGGTGGGGAGAAAAGGGACACAAAGCCACAGCAGTTCATGGCCTAGCAACTTGGATTGTTCACTTCATCATGTGTTGTAAGTAGATAAATACATCAAAAAATCAAGAACAAACAAACATAGATTATGGAGTACAGAGCAGAAATGAGAATTAGACACTGGAGAGAAATCCTTTCCTTGTGGTCTTATGGAAGAACAAGGTAGGATGTGTTTTCACTTCTCTGCCATCAGGGGTACTTCTGCGGCAGTCTGAGAAGCACAGGCAGAGAGGAGTGTCTAGCTCAGCCCTGTCCCCGGAGACTACTATCTTACACCTGTACATACAATGGAGAAAAAGCCAGCCCTCCAAGTGTCCAAGCCCTCCTGCGGCACTGGAATAGGTTCTTGGAGTCCCTTGGAGTGATATTAATAATGGGTTATATAAATAGTTGCACAGTGAGAAGCAGAGCCCGAGGTAGGTACTGTCACCCCACCTCCGTGTATTAGGAATCAGAGGCTCAGTGAGGTTCGATGACGTGCCCTGGGATGCACTTGGGTCCAAGCTCTCCTCCAGCAATGCTTTGGTACATGTGGTTCCGGCCTGGTCTTCATCATTCGAAGGACATTGTGTGATTTGGAACATACTACCTTTGTAGGTTGTTTATTTCTAGGGTACCATACATCTCTCAATTTTTCCTTTTAAATACCAAGACTGGATAAATTAGAGCTCAGGTACAGAATAAGCAAATACTCGGCAGTCAAGATCTGCAGACCCCATCCTGCTTCACTGCTAATGGCCTACATTTCTTCAGGTTACCTGCATGTATCCTGTTTCAGCTGTCTTCACGGCTGTGTCAACCAGACCTTCCCGGCCAGCCATCGTGTGGAAGAAAAACTCGGTTGGTGTCAAACCTGAATAAAAGCTGTTAGCCACAAAGCCTTTGGCAGCTGGGAGCTAAAGAGAGGTAGGAAAAAAAGAAAAATCTAACAAAAAAGTTCAAGGTCCACAATTCCAAAGCCCATTCAAATCAGAAAATGCCTCAACTTCAGGTTAGAAATACCCAGCCAATGCACTCTCACGTTTTATGTCCTTTCCTAAAGGAGAAACAATTTAGCCCAGACCATCCTTACCAGAGACAAGGAGGGTGAGGCCCCAGCCAGGGTTGGTGCTGGTGCCACTGGCAGCCAGGTGGCTCGTGAGAGAGAAACCAAAGCTTGGGCTGCTACCCCTAGACCAGGGAGGCAGTTACCAACCTCGGCTCAGAGGGCAACCTGCTGACTGTGACAGCTTGCGCCTCCCCTGGAAAACAACTCCTCCCAAGACACCCTTCCTGTGGGCCAGACCTGTCCACCTCCAAAACATAACCGTGTGCTGCTAATGTTTATGGGGATTCATTTTGGGGCTGTTGAAAATATTCTAAAATTAGACTGTGATGATGATCATACAACTCTGTGAACATACTAAGATGCTGAATTCTATACTTTAAATGGGTGAATATTATGATAAATGAAATGTATCTCAAAAAAAAAAACCTGTAAAAGAAACACACATATATAAAACACCATATGAAATGCCAAATGGCCTTTGATCTGGATAGGTCTGTGTTCCTTGGAGGACAACTCAGATGAACAGGCTAACCTCCTGCTTCCCTATTTCTTTTAAGGGCCAGCTGGCATTTCTAGGCAGGCACCATCTACTCCGAAGGCTAGCACTGGGTATCCCTGGTATTTCTTCCTAATTGGTCAGGCTTTGACTATGAGCCAGATGAGCATAGTCAGGTACCACTCCAGTGACCAGCTGGTTGCCTGACCCCTAGTGACTTCTGATCTTGGGCAGAGAACCTGAGTTGTTCCTGAGGCCGCCCGATACAGAGAGTATCTGTCCATTCTCAGTACAGTAGTCCTATCTCCCCAGGAGAGGCTGGACAGAAATCCTACAGTTCCACCGGGCAGGTACAGCTGGGGCATCTCTGCTTCAGTGCAAATAACAGCTGACTCCATCCAGAATTTACTAAGTGACCAAATCTGCTCTAAGTTGTGCTCTGCTGACGCTAGTGTCTAGACCACGAGGGCCAATGGAACCCAGAAGTCATTTACAAGCAGAGTTTAAGAATTCCAGAGAGGGAAACCTGGAATTTCCTGGTCGTTTTACATGTTCACTGTTTAAAACTCCTTATACTTTTATGTAAGTGCCCCCCAAGTGAGCATACAGATTGAATGCACATGTATGATAACTACACATTTTGAACACTTAAGGTAAGTTGGATGGGAATCTGAAATCCACCCTCTTGGTCCAAACTCAAGTTATACAGCTCTGAGTTTAACAAGGCTCCTTCTACAGGACTCAAGTTTGGGTTGCAGAGGGAATAACCCCGAGCGGCCGCAACCCTTATACACCAGCTCCAGGAGCCCCTTGGTTGGCAGCCCCAGAGCTTCTGTGACTCTCTTCTGCAATGCTGAAGGTTGTCCTTCAAAGTTCTGCCTCATCCGCTACTGCTTACCTTTGAGTGTTTTTCAAAATGAGGCAAGGACCTGTTTTCAAAGCCATCTGGCACTCGAGAGCCACTGATGGCTTGCTGTCCCACACAGGCAATCATCTGTGATATGTTAATGAAGGAACCTGGGGAAGCAGGTCAGGAATGTAACATTCATTTACCAAAATGACATTAAATGAAGCGCAAGCAGATCTGTGGGATAAAACAGGAATACGTGGCACAGCCCCCTATCCTCAACAAGTTCATAGTCTAGGGACAGTAAAAGTCAGAACTAGAGCAACACAGGGTAGAGCTATCAGTAACACAAGAAAAGCCGAGCAGGGCTAGAGCTGCTCAGGGGCGAATGAGCACTTTGGGGCTGGAGGAAAGACTTTCAGGGGAGTCTCCCAGAAGGCAGCGGCAACCAGCTGCATCTGGAGGATATTATGACGTAGACATAGAAGACGTGGGGGAGGAATTCCAAAGTGGGTGGGAGAGTGGGAAGCAAAGACACAGGAAAGAAGTGTGGGGTACGTACCAGGAGCAGGGAGTAGGAGAATATGGGGTGAAAGGCAGCAAGGTGAAAGAGACTGGACTTTATTCTGTCAAAAATTTACAGAAACAGGAAAAGCAGGAGGTTCTGAATTTGAGTGCAGTATCATGAAACCTAATGCTTTCAGGTTATGGCTAACTATGACATTTAAGTGTTTTTAATTATCATCAAACATATTATTTTAAAAATCCGCAGGTTTTCTTTCTTTTCTTTAAAAAATAACGTCAAGTTTACTCAAAGCACCCTCAAACTCAGAAACCCACACACATGACCAATGTTTCTCCAAAGGAGTTGGACTTCTAAAAATGCAAATAATTAAGTCTCTTTCTCTATGTATTATTTAAAAAACTTCAGGCCTTTATAAACAAAAGGCCTGAAGTTTGTTTTTTTTGAAGCGCAGCTTGTGGGATCTTAGTTCCCTGACCAGGGATTGAACCCGGGCCCTGGCAGTGAAAGCCTAGAGTCCTAACCACTGGACCGCCAGGGAATTGCCAGGCCTGAAGTTCTGACTCGCATTTCCTAGAACACAACCAGCCAGCCCACATGCAGCGCAGTGACAGCAGCGGCCGGAGGGGGGCACTCACCTTTAGAGCCGCACAGAGCCATGGTGAGGGGGCTGTTGCTCTTATCCAGCTCCCGGAGGCAGGCGCTGCCCGCGTGGTCGCGGATCACAGACAGCTCCTTCAGGATCAAAGCCTGGCAGGAGAAAGGGAGATGCATGGTGGCTCTGTGATTACCGAAGTTCAATGAGACGTTTAAGGAAATGTGAAGAATTTCAGCAAGATGTCAGATTTCCAGCAGATAAAAGGTTTCAAAGCCTTAGAAGACCAAGATGCCCTGTCTCTATAGACTGACATCTTCCACAGGCTGCCATAATCGGTATGTAAGGAAAAAACAATCCTTGGGAAATTCTTTAAACAGCCAATAAAGTACAATGTGCTTGCTTGGCTTTGGGTACAGTACCCTATACGGCAATGTATCCATATATAAGTTACTGTACATACTCATGCGTGTGTATACTGTGTCTAAACAAGTATAGTATCTTATACTTTATAACAAATTATGTAATATGTAGTAAAAGAGAATTGCTTGTGCTATTTGTAAAATTTGTCTCTCTGCTAAGAACACACCTGAATTACCACCAGTTAAGTATGTTGTGGGGTGACTCTATAGGAATATTCTAGTCCATGAGCTCACCCAGATTGTCATCTCTCAACTCACAACTTACAATGCTGAAGCAGTTAGGAGTCATGCTTCCATTAAAAATGAGTACAGCTGAGGCCTCAGGTAATTTTCTATGTGAGAAACACCCATTTCTCTCTCTCTCTGTTTTTCTTTAAGAGTTAGTGAGATTAAGAATGAGCTAAATGCCATCCACCAGAGGGCAGACAGCAGAAGCAAGAACTACAATCCTGCAGCCTGTGGAACAAAAACGACTTTCACAGAAAGACAGACAAAATGAAAAGGCAGAGGACTATGTACCAAATGAAGGAACAAGATAAAACCCCAGAAAAACAACTAAATGAAGTGGAGATAGGCAACCTATCAGAAAAACAATTCAGAATAATGATAGTGAAGATGATCTAGGACCTCGGAAAAAGAATGGAGGCAAAGATCGAAAAGATGCAAGAAATGTTTAACAAAGACCTAGAAGAATGAAAGAACAAACAGAGATAAACAATACAATAATTGAAATGAAAAATAAACTAGAAGGAATTAATAGCAGAATAACTGAAGCAGAAGAATGAATAAATGAAATGAAAGACAAAATGGTAGAAATAATTGCCAAGGAGCAGAGTAAAGAATGAAAAGAAATGAAGACAGCCTAAGAGACCTCTGGGACAACATTAAATGCACCAACATTCACATTATAGGGGTCCCAGAAGGAGAAGAGAGAAAGAAAGGACCCAAGAAAATATTTGAAGAGATTACAGTTGAAAAATTCCCTAACATGGGAAAGGAAATAGCCATCCAAGTCCAGGAAGCGCAGCGAGTCCTAGGCAGGATAAACCCAAGCAGAAACAAGCTGAGACACAAAGGAATCAAATGGACAAAAATTAAAGACAAAGAAAAATTATTGAAAGCAACAAGGGAAAAATGACAAATATACAAGGAAACTCCCATAAGGTTAACAGCTGATTTCTCAGCAGAAACTCTACAAGCCGGAAGGGAGTGGCACGATATACTTAAAGTGATGAAAGGGAAGAACCTACAACCAAGATTATTCTACCCGGCAAGGATCTCATTCAGATTCAACTGAGAAATCAAAAGCTTTACAGACAAGCAAAAGCTAAGAGAAGTCAGCACCACCAACCAGCTCTACAACAAATGCTAAAGAAACTTCTCTAAGCGGGAAACACAAGAGAAGAAAAGGACCTACAAAAACAAACCCAAAACAATTAAGAAAACGGTAACAGGAACATACATATTGATAATTACCTTAAATGTGAATGGATTAAATGCTCCAAGCAAAAGACACAGGCTCACTGAATGGACACAAAAACTTGCTGAAAGTGAGGGGATGGAAAAAGATATTCCAAATGGAAATCAAAAGAAAGCTGGAGTAGCAATACTCATATCAGATAAAATAGACTTTAAAATGAAGAATGTTACAAGAGACAAGGAAGGACACTACATAATGATCAAGGGATCCATCAAAAAAGAAGATATAACAATTATAAATATATACGCACCCAACAGAGGAGCACCTCAATACATAAGGCAAATGCTAACAGCTATAAAAGAGGAAATTGACAGTAACACAATAATAGTGGGGGACTTTAACATCTCACTTGCACCAATGGACAGAAAACTAAGGAAACACAAGCTATAAATGATACAGACAGATTTAATTGATATTTATAGGACATTCCATCTGAAAACAGCAGAATACACTTTCTTCTCAAGTGCACACAGAACATTCTCCAGGATAGATCACATCTTGGGTCACAAATCAAGCCTCGGCAAGTTTAAGAAAATTGAAATCATATCAAGCATCTTTTCTGACTACAACGCTATGAGATTAGAAATAAATTACAGGGAAAAAAACATAAAAAACACAAACACATGGAGGCTAAACAATACGCTACTAAATGACCAAGAGATCACTGAAAAAATCAAAGAGGAATTCAAAAAACACCTAGAGACAAATGACAAGGAAAACACGACAACCCAAAACCTATGGGATGCAGCAAAAGCGGTTCTAAGAGGGAAGTTTATAGCAATACAATCCTACCTCAAGAAACAAGAATCTCAAAAAAACAATCTAACCTTACACCTAAAGGAAATAGAGAAAGAAGAACAAACAAAACCCAAAGTTAGCAGAAGGAAAAGAATCATAAAGATCAGAGCAGAAATAAATGAAATAGAAACAAAGAAAACAATAGCAAAGATCAATAAAACTAGAATCTGGTTCTTCAAGAAGATAAACAAAATTGATAAACCTTTAGCCAGACTCATCAAGAAAAAGAGGGAGAGGACTCAAATCAATAAAATTAGAAATGAAAAAGGAGAAGTTACAACAGACACCGCAGAAATACAAAGCATCCTAAGAGACTACTACAAGCAACTCTATGCCAATAAAATGGACAACCTGGAAGAAACGGACAAATTCTTAGAAAGGTATAACCTTCCAAGACTGAACCAGGAAGAAATCGAAAATATGAACAGACCAATCACAAGTAATGAAATTGAAACTGTGATTAAAAATCTTCCAACAAGCAAAAGTCCAGGACCAGACGGCTTCACAGGTGAATTCTATCAAACATTTAGAGAAGAGCTAACACCCATCCTTCTCAAACTCTTCCAAAGAATTGCAGAGGAAGGAACACTCCCAAACTCATTCTATGAGGCCACCATCACCCTGATACCAAAACCAGACAAAGATACTAGAAAAAAAGAAAATTACAGACCAATATCACTGATGAATATAGATGCAAAATCCTCAACAAAATACTAGCAAACAGTATCCAACAACATATGAAAAGGATCATACACCACGATCAGGTGGGATTTACCCCAGGGATGCAAGGATTCTTCAATATGTGCAAATCAATCAATGTGATACACCATATTAACAAATTGAAGGATAAAAACCATATGATCATATCAATAGATGCAGAAAAAGCTTTTGACAAAATTCAACACCCATTTATGATAAAAACTCTCCAGGGCATAGAGAGAACCTACCTTAACATAATAAAGGCCATGTGTGACAAACCCACAGCAGACATCATTCTCAATGGCGAAAAACTGAAAGCATTTCCTCTAAGATCAGGAACAAGAGAAGGATGTCCACTCTTGCCACTATTTTTCAACATAGTTTTGGAAGTCCTAGCCATGGCAATCAGAGTAGAAAAAGAAATAAAAGGAATACAAATTGGGAAAGAAGAAATAAAACTGTCACTGTTTGCAGATGACATGATACTATACATACAGAATCCTAAAGATGCCACGGGAAAACGGCTAGAGCTAATCAATGAATTTGGTAAAGTTGTAGGATACAAAATTAATGCACAGAAATCCCTTGCATTCCTATACACTAACAACAAAAGATCAAAAAGAGAAATTAAGGAAACAATCACATTCACCATTGCAACAAAAAGAATAAAATACCTAGGAATAAACCTACCTAAGGAGGTAAAAGACCTGTACTCAGAAAACTATAAGACACTGATGAAAGAAATCAAAGATGACACAAAAAGATGGAAAGATATACCATGTTCTTGGATTGGAAGAATCAATATTGTGAAAATGACTGTACTACCCAAAGCAATCCACAGATTCAATGCAATCCCTATCAAATTACCAATGGCATTTTTTACAGAACTAGAACAAAAAATCTTAAAATTTGTATGGAGACACAAAAGACCCCGAATAGCCAAAGCAGTCTTGAGGGAAAAAAACAGAGCTGGAGGAATCCGACTCTCTGACTTCAGACTATACTACAAAGCTACAGTAATCAAGACAATATGGTACTGGCACAAAAACAGAAATACAAATCATTGGAACAGGATAGAAAGCCTGGAGATAAACCCACGCACCTATGGTCAACTAATCTATGACAAAGGAGGCAAGGATATACAATGGAGAAAAGACAGTCTCTTCAATAAGTGTTGCTGGGAAAACTGGACAGCTACATGTAAAAGAATGAAATTAGAACACTCCCTAGGACTTCTCTGGTGGCGCAGTGGTTAAGAATCTGCCTGCCAATGCAGGGGACACAGGGTTAATATATGGTCTGGGAAGATCCCACATGCCGCAGAGCAACTAAGCCCGTGCGCCACAACTACCGAGCCTGTGCTCTAGAGCCCGCAAGCCACAACTACTTTGCCGCAACTACTGAAGCCCATGTGCCTAGAGACCGTGCTCCACAACAAGAGAAGCCACTGCAATGAGAAGCCCATGCACCACAACGAAGAGTAGCCCCTGCTCGATGCAACTCAAGAAAGCGTGCGCACAGCAACAAGGACCCAATGCAGCCAAAAATAAATAAATTAAATAAATAAATTAAAAAAAAAAAAGGAACACTCCCTAACACCATACACAAAAATAAACTCAGAATGGATTAAAGACCGAAATGTAAGAGCGGACACTATAAAGCTCTTGTAGGAGGAACACGTAGGAAGAACACTCTATGACATAAATCACAGCAAGATCTTTTTTGACCCACTCCCTAGAGTAATGGAAATAAAAACAAAAACAAACAAATGGGACCTAATGAAACTTAAAAGCTTCTGTACAGCGAAGGAAACCATAAACAAGACTAAAAGACAACCCTCAGAATGGGAGAAAATATTTGCAAACAAAGCAGCTGACAAAGGATTAATCTCCAAAATATATAAGCAGCTCATGCAGCTCAATATTAAAACAACAAACAACCCAATCAAAAAATGGGAAGAAGACCTAAATAGACATTTCTCCAAAGAAGACATACACATGGCCAAGAAACACATGAAAAGCTGCTCACCATCACTAATTATTAGAGAAATGCAAATCAAAACTACAATGAGGTATCACCTCACACTGGTCAGAATGGCCATCATCAAAATATCTACAAACAACAAATGCTGGAGAGGGTGTAGAGAAAAGGGAACCCTCTTGCACTGTTGATGGGATTGTAAATTGATACAGCCACTATGGAGAACAGTATGGAGGTTCCTCAAAAAACTAAAAATAGAATTACCATATGACCCAGCAATCCCACTACTGGGCATATACCCTGAGAAAAGCATAATTCAAAAAGACACATGCACCCAATGTTCACTGCAGCACTACTTAGCCAGGTCATGGAAGCAACCTAAATGTCCACTGACAGATGAATGGATAAAGAAGATATGGTACATATATACAATGGAATATTACTCAGCCATAAAAAGGAAAGAAATTTGGTCATTTGTAGAGACGTGGCTGGACCTAGAGACTGTCATACAGAGTGAAGTAAGTCAGAAAGAGAAAAACAAATATCGTATGCTAACACATATATATGGAATCTAAAAAAAAAAAAAAAGGTCATGAAGAACCTAGGGACAGGACGGGAATAAAGACGCAGACCTACTAGAGAATGGACTTGAGGACACGGGGAGGGGGAAGGGTAAGCTGGGACAAAGTGAGAGAGTGGCATGTATATATATACACTACCAAATGTAAAACTGATAGCTGGTGGGAAGCAGCTGCATAGCACAGGGAGATCAGCTTGGGGCTTTGTGACCACCTAGAGGGGTGGGATAGGGAGCGTGGGAGAGAGATGAAAGAGGGAGGGGATATGGGGATATATGTATACGTATACCTGATTCACTTTGTTATAAAGCAGAAACTAACACACTATTGTAAAGCAATTATACTCTAATAAAGACGTTAAAAAAATGTGGTACATATATATAATGGAATATTACTCAGCCATTAAAAGGAACGAAATTGGGTCATTTGTAGAGACATGGATGGACCTAGAGACTGTAATACAGTGTGAAGTAAGTCAGAAAGAGAAAAATATCATATGTTAACATATATATGTGGAATCTAGAAAGATGGTACAGATGAACCATTTTGCAAGACAGAAATAGAGACACAGATGCAGAGAACAAACGTATGGACACCAAGCGGGGAAAGCAGTGTGGGGAGCGGTGGAGGTGGGATGAATTGGGAGATTGGGGTTGACATGTATACACTAATTTGTATAAAACAGATAACTAATAAAACGAATTTAAAAGAAGAAAAAAGAATGAGCTAAATGTATGTATAAAATAGATAACTAATAAGGATCTACTATATAGCACAGGGAACTACTCAATACTCTGTAGTGGCCTACATGGGAGAATAATCTAAAGAAAAGTGGAGATATATACATATATATATATATATAACCGATTCACTTTGCTGTACACCTGAAACTGACACAACATTGTACATCAACTATACTCTAATAAAAATTAAAAAAAAAACAAGAATGAGTTAACTGTGAACACCTCACACAACGCTGCTTTCTGTCTGCTTTAAAAAGTTCATTTCATCAGAAAATTTCTTACTGTTCATAAAACCTTTCTTCTCTGCTTAGGTGAGTTAAAGCTCTGAGCCCCAGGCTACTGGGGAGGCAGAAGAGAGCCAGGCAAAACCCTGGTGCAGGCAGACTGCTGAGCCAGGCTGCTTCAGAGAATATGCAGGACTCTCAGGCAACTGTGACTGTGACATGTGCTGGTCCAGTTCTCAGCTAACCTAGCTCCAAATGTGAGAGGGCAGCACACTGGTATGTGACTCTCAGACAGGAATTATCCACGTCTCTTTCAAAGATCATCCATTCAAAGAACTGTGGTGTCAGTCTCTAGCCACAGGATGCTGGAAACAGGAAGGGCAGAAGCACTGAAGTATCAGGTACAGAAGGGGCCCAAGAGTGATGCTGGAGCAAGAGCAGCACCATGTGGCCAAATGAACAGGCGGCCGTGTTTTCACCACCTAGAACATGAAAGCTGGAAGAGATGCAACGGATCTAACGGGAGGCCCTTACCGCTTTAGAACACACACGAGCTGCACAGCACGGAGATGGGCTAAAGCCACTGCCTTTCCTTCCCACTCACCTCTGCTCCTTCTCCTCAGGGCCTACAGCGCCACCCAGTGATGAAGTGGCTAAACTGACCAGAAGAGCCAGACTCACCTCCAGGGTCTCCTCAGCAGTGCAGCCAGGCTGCTGCTGCAGCTTGCCTGTGTTCAGGGCTTCAATGTACTCATCACATTTTTTGTAGCCAGCATTCAGCAACTCATACTTGGCCTTCAGCAGGCCTTGGCCAGGTGTGACGTCACCAATCCCAATTGAGAATCCACGGTTAGCTGCAGAATAGTTGCCCGGGAGAGCAGGAAGAGAGAGCCACGGATGTTAGTCAACCCGCTGCATAGAAACAAGTTTATACCTTCAGAGAACTTGTTACAACCCAATTAAACAAAATGTTCCTGTATCAGTCTCTAGGGAGTTACACAACAATGACTAAGACTCACTAACTCCTCTGAGACTTCACAACCTACAGTGATGTCCCAACTAACTACACTATAAACCAGACAGCCACTAAATAGTAAAGAGTGCCTGAGAAAGCCAGCTATGGAAAGTGGGCCACCTGATTGCTGGTTCTCAGCATCGCAGAGACCTTTCTGCCCTGATTCTCTCTTTCAGAAATTATTATTCCGAAATACAGAGACTAAGAAACAAATGTAAACTCCACCTTTGATAGAACTATACAGTAATCCTAACCCTTATATCTGCCTATGAGAGGTTACTGGCTTAGTAGGGTGGGGAAGGGGATGCGTAAAAGTGGCTGCAGAAAGGAGGGCCACGAGTCTGGAAAGTCTCAGAAACAAAATCCTCAGGTTCTGTGGGAGGTAATATAGGTGCTGGAAACAGGGAAACCCAGTGGAAAGTTTGTACAGGCATACCTTGTTTTATTGTGCTTCACAGATATTGTGGTTTTTAAAAAATTGAAGGTTTGTGGCAACCTTGTGTTGAACAAGTCTAAAAGCACAATTTTTCCAACAGCATCTGCTTACTTTGTGTCTCTGTGTCAAATTTCGGTAATGCTCATAATATTTCAAACTTTTTCATTATTATTATATTTTTTATGGTGATCTGTACTGTGACTACTATGACTCACTGAAGGCTCAAATGATTAGCATTTTTTAGCGATAAAGTATTTGTAATTAAGGTATGTACATTTTTTTTTTTTTTTTTTGCGGTACGCGGGCCTCTCACTGTTGTGGCCTCTCCCATTGCGGAGCACAGGCTCCGGATGCACAGGCTCAGCTGCTATGGCTCACGGGCCCAGCCGCTCTGCAGCATGTGGGATCTTCCCGGACCGGGGCACGAACCCGCGTCCCCTGCATCGGCAGGCGGACTCTCAACCACTGTGCCACCAGGGAAGCCCTGTACATTGTTTTTTAAGACACAATACTATTGCACATTTAACAGACTATAGTATAGTGTAAACAACTTCTGTAACCACTGGGAAACCAAACAGTTCATGTGACTTGCTTCATTGTGGTATTTGCTTTATTGTGGTGGTCTGGAACTGAACCTGCAATGTCTCTGAGGTCTGCCTACAAGAAACAGGCCCCAGATTCTTACGCCTCTGGGAGACAGAGTGATAGAGAAGGTGTATTTGGGGATCAAGAATAGGAAGCCTTAAAAAAAAAAAAAAATTAAAATAAGGAAAGAAAAAGAAAAGAACTACCAGCAAGGGACTTCCCTGGTGGCACAGTGGTTAAGAATTCCCCTGCCAATGCAGGGGACAAAGGTTCAAGCCCTGGTCCGGGAAGATCCCACATGCTGCGGAGCAACTAAGCCTGTGCGCCACAACTACTGAGCCTGTGCTCTAGAGCCTGTGAGCCACAACTACTGAGCCCCTGTGCCACAACTACTGAAGCCCATGAGCCTAGAGCCCGTGCTCCACTACAAGAGAAGCCACTGCAATGAGAAGCCCGTTCACCGCATCGAAGAGTAGCCCCTGCTGGCCACAACTAGAGAAAGTCCATGTGCAGCAATGAAGACCCAATGCAGCCAAAAAAAAAAAAGAACTACTGGCAAATAAGAACAATGGTTGGGTTGGAAATTAAATATATGATAGTGAAAAAACTTTTAAAAATCAATAAAGTTGTTAAAATAAAATTGAATCCAGAAACAAAGAAATGGACAACAGGGAAAATGAGAGAATCAGTCCAAGAACTCTAGTAGACAATGAACAGAAATTCAAAAAAGAAAGAACAGAGAAAGTAAAAGGGAGAAAATGATCAGAAAAAGTACAAGAAAATATCCAGAACTGAAGGACACAAGTTGCAGATTAAGAGAGCTTATACAGTGCTCAGCGCGATGAGTGACAACAGACCCATCACAAGGTTGTGTCATTGTGAACTTTCAGAATGCCAGAAACAAAGAGGAGTCTCAAAGCTTCCAGAATAAAAAGACAATTCAGGATAAACAACAAGGTCCTAATGTGTCTAGCACAGGGAACTATATTTAATATCCTGTGATAAATCATAATGAAAAAGAACGTTAAAAAAATAGATGTGTAGAACTGAGTCACTGTGCTGTACAGCAGAGGCTGGCACAACGTTGTAAATCCACTATTGCTTCAATTAAAAAAAAAAGACAATTCAAATACAAAAATTGGGGAATAAGAACAGAAATACACTTTACAGCAACCCTTAAAGCTACAACAGAGTAGAGCAATCCCTTCAAAATTCTCAGGGAAAATAATCTTCAGTCTAGAATTCTACACCCAGCCAAAGAGTCAAGTATAAGAGTAGACTAAAGATGTTTTTGGGCATGCAAAAAATCTCCTGGCCTGTGGTATGTTCAAAGCATAAGCAAGCAAAGGTAATAGAATAGTGCAAGGATCATAGAGAAATACTGAGTAACCCTGTAGGGCTGAACCGTGGAAGACCCAGAGGGTGACAGTCTTGCACAGGTACCTTGGAAGCAGCCCATGAAGGGCCCTTTATGTAACAATCCTATCTGATGGGCATTAGGGAGCTACTGTAGCATTTGAGAAGAGAACTGAAAAGCAAATTCAAATCTGCAGCCAAACTAGTCAGTACCAAGTTAATTTCATTAAGAAAAGCATAAATAGTTTAGCCTGGAACAAGTATCTTTTCATTTGTGTGTGTGTATGTGTGTGCGGCAGGGGGATGACACAGTAAAAGAAACCCCTGAAACACCAATAACTCCTATCAATAAAACGAGGATGCTGAGATACTCACACAGGTAGACGGGGGCCAGCCTGGCGAGCCGTGACATCGCATCGGCAGCTTCGTTCTGCCCCCAGTCTCGCAGCAAAATGTAAAAAATATTGTTCTTGGATCCTGATCCCAGCGTTCCTTTGTCCATGCTGCCAGTCATCAGCTCGCTGTTCTGGATAGTGACGTCTGCAAGGAAACAACGATCATGGACTTACACAGACAATTATTACTTTGCCTCATTCCAAAAGGAATTTGAGGCAGTTGAGAAAATGTGTTCTCGCATTAAAAGTTAAAGCAGAACAAATAGATAGGCTCTTAAAGAAAATTTTTTTTGAGGGAAAAAAAGAGAAATCTGGGAACTTCTGAAAAGCATGAAAGGTCTAGTTAGTTACCCTATAGTTCTAACTCTGAAAGGTACTAGTTGACACTCATTGTCCTTATCTGTGAACTGTGGATGACAGTATCAAGCTCTTGCCATCTTGATGTCATGGGGATGTTTTGAGCATCAACTCAATCATGTACAACTAAGTGTTGTTTATAAAGCACTTTGGTATTTACCTAAGACACTGAAGACTAACAGTGGCACCATCATGAAAAGCCTAAACAACAAAATGAAATTTGTATCTAGAAACAAACAAAACATAATCTAAAACAAGAAGCCAAAATACGTTAAAGACCAGAGAGTATATTTTCAAAAGAATGGTTATAAACCTGAGGAAAAAATATCAGTGCCCTTCAAAACATTTATTCTTCATCATGAGACAGCAGAAAACCCTTGACCCTCAGAGAGACTCTGCGGTTCAGTTCTTTAGCACAGAGCTCTGCAGATCCACTTCTCGTCACTAGGCCTTGCTAGCAAAACCCATTCTAAATCAGTGCTACTCAAAGCAGCCTGCTGGGGAACTGCCTGTTAGCAGCCTGGAACCCAGAAAGTAAATGCTGCCTGAACGGCATTGGTGTGTGGACCACACTTTGGGCTGAATCAGTCTAGGGGACTCAGATGGCTCACATTTAAATCCTCTCACTGTGAGAGTACCATTAACATATATACACTACCAAACGTGAAATGGATAGCTAGTGGGAAGCAGCTGCATAGCACAGGGAGATCAGCTCAGTGCTTTGTGACCACCTAGAGGGGTGGGATAGGGAGGGCTGGAGGGAGGCTCAAGAGGGAGGAGCTATGGGGATATATGTATACATTCAGCTGATTCACTTTGTTGTACAGTAGAAACTAACACATTGTAAAGCAATTATACTCCAATAAAGATATTAAAAAATAAATAAGTAAACAAATAAATCCTCTCACTGTTACACCTGATCTTCATGTTATCAAAACATCCATTGACCAGGTGAGGCAGGTTAAAAAAATTAGCCTCTTCAGTTATACTTTTTAGTCACACTTTTAGGCAATGAACATGTTTTTGGATATAAAATAGTAAATTAAATGCCTTAAATAACGAGACATTTGTACGGCAAAAAAAACACAACAAAAAAAGGAAGAGAAAAGAATTTGCATTAATTAGTAGAAAAGAGTCTCTCAACTGAGACAAAACACGAGAAGAACATTCTAATCCTTGGGTTGGTCATGTGTCTACACTATCTCTACCTTTTAGAGAAACACCACCTGCATTTCCCTGAAGAACAAAGTTCCTGCCTAAGGCTATAGAGAAACTTGGGATTTGCAGGCTAAGCGAAGGTAACTGTTGGCCACTTGCTTTCTTGACCCCCGGGCCCCACCCCATTGCTTTAACTCACAGGAATCATTGACGCAGAGGTCTTCTCCTTTGCCACAGTACTGCTTGCCCTTGGTTCGGAGGTTGGCCCTCACTGGATTGTCATCGCTGGGTCTGAGGATGACGCTGAAGATCTGCTTTCCCGTCCACAGGGTGACAGGCTGAAGGAGGAAAGAAGCCAGAGCATCGGAGGGCTGAGCCTGGTCTCAACCACCCTTCATGCAAATGAGGCAAGATGGTCCAGTGGTCACACACCAACCGAGCCGCAGCAGCATGTGTACACTAAGGCCCCTGGTGCGTCCATACAGCCACACACACACACACACACACAGCTCCTGCACAAACCTTTAGTATTGTAGGGGGTGGGAGGCGAACTTTAATTTTCTCATCCTTGCCCACCAGTATTGAAGCAATGATCTGGCAAGCCTTGGCTCGGTCAAAGAAAGTGTCCTTAAGAGTGAGGAGATAGGCACCTGAGGAAAGAAAAGCGACGAAATTGTGAGAAAAATCGTAAGGTTTCAATTTTAAAATAAATGTGGACTATTACTAAAAGAGTGAGGTAACAGTAAAACACAGCTGCTTCTTGGCTTTCTCCTCCAACTAGAATCCAACCTCCACAGGGAAAGCGACTTTGTTTGACTGGCCGCCATGGCCCCAGCACTTAGAAAATAAAAATGTCCTGCGTATGGCAGGAGTTCACTAAATAACCCACCAATGCAAAACATCTCAAGTAGGTTCACAATCACACTTAGTAAACAAACAACAGAATTAAACACAGGCAATGAAACAGCTTTTCAAGTGGACACATGAACACGGTGAATGAGAATCCTCGTGTTCCAAAGTCTCCTTTCAAGTGAATTCCACAAACCCACCTGTCAGAAAATCCTGAATAGCAGCAATTAGTGGTTCTCCATTCCTTGGGGTTACAAGATTTGCTTTAGTCTGAAGGAAAAAGGAACCCAGTAAGTTAGCCATCCTTGGATACGTGATGCAGCCCCAAAGACCTGCACCACAAAGACTCTGAACTGTTATGAAAAAATGAAGAGTAGCAGGAAGAAGAGGCTGAGCGCTGGAAGCTAGGGTCCTTAACCGCAGCTTTGTCACTAACTTCCATCCCTTAATCTGTCAAGGGGAGAGAAAAATTACCAGCGAGACTGACCTCAGAGGTTCCTGCACTCAATACTGGATGAAGTAGTTTTGAGTTTCTATAAAGAACAATTTGGGTATAAGATGTTATAATTTACAAATGCTCTCCTCCAAAGAAAATTTACTTCTGTGAATGAATGATGAGTAGCACTGTGTTATGTCTGAAGTCAGTCAATTCCACACTCTACAATGATGGCAGAATTGTCAAATTTCTCTTGCGTCAGACATTAAGTTTGAACAACAGGATTTTAATTAAAATGTAATGAGTGCCCACAGTGGCAAAAATGGGTGCTACTTGTTCAGTGCATTATTAACCAATTTAAAGAAGGTTCTGTGCATCAAAGTGCATTTGCTCAAATCTTTTAACTGAGGTGTCACTGAGCACGAGAGCCAACAGTCAAGTTTCTGCTATACCCTTCTCTTACCCTTTCATAACTGGCGCTCATGTATATCTACTCTCTTAGGAACCCACATTACAGGTCAGAAGACACCCACTCCGCTCAACTCCCCACCTATCAGAGAAACTAACTCTCTTATATACTGCAGGGTGTTTGCAAACAGGACAGGCTCCCCTTTCCCTCCTTTTAAGGCGCTTTTCCTCAGAAGCTGGGCTGCACCACCCTACGTACCCCCATGAGAACAAGGGCTTCTGCTTTAGCTTCTTCTGTTTGAGGAAGATGAAGGTTCATTTCATCACCATCAAAATCCGCGTTGTAGGGTGTACAGACACACTCATTAAATCTGAAGGTGCGGTGGGGTTTGACCCTGGCCTGTGGAATACAAAAAACAAACCAGGAGAAGGACTTAAGTCTTTTATCTAAAACCTTCTTGGTGCCCATACGTTTGTTCTCTAGGTTCCACATATATGCGTTAATATACAATATTTGTTTTTCTCTTTCTGACTTATGGACACTGTATGGACACCAAGGGGGGAAAGCGGAGGGTGGTGGTGGTGTGATGAATTGGGAGATTGGGATTGACATGTATACACTAATATGTATAAAATGGATAACTAATAAGAACCTGCTGTATAAAAAAATAAATAAAATAAAATTCAAATAAAATAAAAAAATAAAAATAAAAGCTTCTTAGTTTCAACATAAAAAAAATGGCTTCCTGGAGAACTGGACAGTTTACATTTAAGGAAGTGAATTTCCAGTATGTTCTGGCAAGTAACATGTCACTTGTGGTCTCATTCAAGTAGCTTTATTAGATCAAAACAACACAATGAATTTGCTTTAATACTATGAGGCAAACATCAACACAGAAGCCATGAGAAAGGGGTTCCCACTGGCCAATGATGTCACAATTTGCTATTAAAAGGTTAATGGCAGAAATTGAACAAAACACACTGACTAAATAAAAACTCATGATGACACTGAAAAAAAGGAAAGCCAAAACAAACAAAACCCCCAAACCAACCTAGTTGGAAGAAACTGAGCACCGAAGTTTTATGCCCTAAACTGACAAAAAAGGAAAAAGAATTAGACGCTTCTTCTGCCTTTCCTTTATGAATTCTATTTTTTGGGTAAGTAAATAGCCCTAATTAACAAGGGAAAATTATTAATTACAAGAGTGGTAGGTATTAAATGTGAAAGGAATGTTAAATTAGAAAATCACTGTTTTGTGACCCAATGAAATAATGTAGGCAATGATCATAAATGGAAGAGATCATTAGAGAAAAGGCTAATAAGGGACATTTCAAGAGAGGCACCAGGCTGAAGCATCTGAATCCCTAACCTTCTCAGCATAACTAAAGTGGGCCAGCCAGACAACATGTGTCTCCTGAAATATGGCAAGAGGAAGCAGCCAGCACCACCTATGAGTTATTTTGGCCAAAAAGTTGAACCTGAATCTGATCATCCTTTGAGAGCTAATTTCCAGTCTACAGGAATAAAATGAAGCATGAAGGAACCCTTACACCACACACAGGCAGACAAACAGAGAACATGCGACATTCTTCAGGACAAATGACCTGTTTTTTTCCAACAATGACACTGAAATTAAAAGAAGGAGGTGGGACATTACCAGATCAATAGAGGCTTCAGACATGTATCAGCTAAACGTAATGTGTAGCCTTTGCATCTTGATTTGAACAAACTAGTTGCAAAAAGATTCTGAGACACTTGGGGAAATCTGACTGTGGACAGGGTACTAGACAACACCAAGGAATGACTTCATTTTGTGAGGTGTGACACGGGCACTATAATTACGTGTGTCTTGCAGAAGTAAGCTGAATACACATGGCATCTGGGTTCACAAAGAAAAAACAGAGAGAAAACTAGTGTGGCGAAATCTTGAAAATTACTGACTACAGAGGATGGGACTGTGAGTTCATCACAGTACTCTTTCTATTTTTGTATATATTTGAAAATTTTCAAACAAAAATATTTTCTATGCTAAAATGCCCCAAAGCCAAGCAAAAGTTTCCAGAAAGGGAAAGCTTCTGTTTGCCTCCTAGATCTCAATAATCATAACTCCATAATCATAAACTGCATCTTTGGTATTTCCACCACTGAGCAAAAAGATTGATGTAATGTTTTCACAAACTACTAAAAAAAGGAATCTAGAAAAACACTACCTTAGGAGCCTGTTTAAACACTGTGCAAATGCTCAGGGATTTAATGGCTTTGCAGACAGGAGAATTTATGAATATTCAACAAATTAAAGTTGCATCTTGTTTCCATTTTAAATCTCCAAAAAAGGAACTGCTGCTGTTGCAAAAAGTAAACCACCCCAAAAAATACGGTTCAAGGTCTTAGTTGGAGGACTACTGCAAAGAGAAATCCTGTAAGCATTTTAGTTCCTTAGTTAACATGCTATTTTAAATCAAGTCAATTTTCTGCCATATCTATTTTACTTAACTTTGTGCACACACATATGTGTATATATGTTGTTTGCAAGTGAAATCACGGTAGTCACTTTCACACTAATTTTCAATTAGTTCCTGTTTTACTGTTGTATGAATAGTATGTTACAACTATTAAAAACATTGAAAGGAAGTTTGAAATTTAAGAGTTTCACTCAAAATAAAAAACGAGAGAAGAGGAAAACCAAGAGTTATGAAAATTTGAGATTACTGGCAACTTAAATTTTAGAAGTCTGGAATTTAGCATGGCACACACAGCAAAGTTCCACCCAACAGAAATAAAAACCAGTCTCATGCTCACCAGATGCGCCATAATGCTCAATTTGTGCAGCGAAGGCTGCCGATTGAACAGAACCACGTCTCCATCTATGAGGTGTCTCTCCACAATGTCCCCATACTTGAGCTCCTGAGCCATCTTTTCTCTGTTTCCGTATTTCAAAAACCTTAACATACAATAATAGACATAATCTGTGAGAACAAAGTTTCCTCAGCACGTTTCTCCCTCTTCATATCAGGATTCAGTCTCTAAAATGATCACTTTTCATTGTATTTAAGGTGCCTCCATACGCCATTAATTAAACTACAACAACAACAATAAAATTTTATTTTATTTTATTTTTTTGGCTGAGCCGCATGGCTCATGGGATCTTAGTTCCCTGACCAGGGATCAAACCCTGGCCCCCAGCAGTGAAAGCGCTGAGCCCTAATCACTGGACCCGCAGGGAATTCCCTAAACTACAACAAACTGCTTGTAAGATCTATCTTAATTTTAGAAACGTCAAGATATGATAAAAGCATGTCTTGGAATCACAGAAATAGAGTAATAAACCAGCTTCTCCCACACGGCCCTGGTGATATGTCTGAATCTCATGAGATAAAAAGGCACTGGTGGGCTTCCCTGGTGGCGCAGTGGTTGAGAGTCCGCCTGCCTATGCAGGGGACACGGGTTCGTGCCCCGGTCCGGGAAGATCCCACATGCCGCGGAGCGGCTGGGCCCGTGAGCCATGGCCGCTGAGCCTGCGCGTCCGGAGCCTGGGCTCCACAACGGGAGAGGCCACAACAGTGAGAGGCCCGCGTACCGCAAAAAAAAAAAAAAAAAGGCACTGGTGATCAGCTCATCTCGCTGTGAAAAGCCAGAACGGGCAAAATGCATGTCTCCTGGGCCATGAGCACACTGAGGTAACCCCAGGGTGCCCAGGTGACATAGAAAATGATCTGCTTTCATATCCCAATGCATTCTGTCTTTCTAGATCCAATAACATTAAATGCTATGGAATAAATGAACACTGTACGTACATTCAACAAGCCAAGCAGAGCAAACGAGCAATGTACCTAGGCTCACTGCAATTTAAATAGATATTTTCCACGTGCTACAATATCACAACAATTGTACTTTGGAGTGCATTCTGTGCTAAGTATGGTGACAGTAAGTTTGGTCATGAGAAGACAGTTACATCCAACCAGATCAGGAAAGCATTACCTTTTCATTTGCATGTGTCTCTGCTGAATGAAATTGGCTCCTGGGTGAACTTCAGGGCCATTTCGAACCAGCTTCCTCAAAAAGTTGATGTTTGCCTTGTTCACCTGGCGGACCACATTATAAAGCAGAATGAGACACTGTTAATTCTAGAAGCTAGCACACTATACTGAACTGGATCTCAGTCGTTACTTTCCTTATCTTGTCCTAGGAGAAAGAGAGGCACCTGCAGGCACCCTGCTGCCAGGGTCTTGAGTGTAAGGACAACAACGGGATGGTACCAGGTTCAAGTCTGAACTTGGTCACTCACTTGCTGGGTGACAGGGCCAAGGCCTTTACCGGCCTTTGGTTTCCCTAGTGGTTCAACGAGTGGACTGGAATGATCTATAGGGACCTTCCAGCATTCTGTAATCCTAAAAACAGGTGGCAGCTTCATCTGCAATGATTTTCCATGGGCTTCTAAGGTTTAAAAGTTGTGACAAAGCGATAAAGAGGCGTGGACATATATACACTACCAAATGTAAGGTAGATAGCTAGTGGGAAGCAGCTGCATAGCACAGGCAGATCAGCTCGGTGCTTTGTGACCGCCTGGAGGGGTGGGATAGGGAGGGTGGGAGGGAGGGAGACGCAAGCAGGAAGATATATGGGAACATATGTATATATATAACTGATTCATTTTGTTGTGAAGCTGAAACTAACATACCATTATAAAGCAATTATACTCCAATAAAGATGTAAAAAAAAAAAAAAGAAAAGAAAAAAAAAAAGAGTTTACCAGAGCTGCTGGAAAAAAAAAAAAAAAAAAAGTTGTGACACCGGCACCATAGGCCCTGGGCTGTACGGCCACGTCCTGTAGCCTCTTGGACAACAGTCTCATGGGACACCACTTCAGAGAAGGAAACTCTGGATCATCAGTAACTCAACCGAGGACACTTTCTACACAAGCTTAACCAGAAGCCTCTGTGGTTTGGGCTAATTATGACTCTCAAGGGCAAAGCCAAGGGCAATCAATATCCTCCTGTTACCAGGCCTTTCGATTATCTACACCTCGGTTAAAAAAAACTACTGTAAATACCAGTTTACACTCATGATGAATAAGAACTGAGTGTAAAGCAGTACAGCCTTTCTGGTTATGCATCAATAGCCTTAAAATATTCAAAGTCTTTGATTCACTGATTCTAATGTTTTAAAAATAATAACTATCCCAAGAAAATTAACTGGTGGTGTGTTTATCATAAGTTACTTTAACACCTGAGGTATGAACTAAGACAGATGTTAAAGATGATATTATTTGGGAAAAAAAAAGTTGCAGACTTGTCTGTTCAATGTATATCTGAGTATATATACATAAAGGCAGACACAACTGTGGCTGTACGTGTTGTAGATATTACACGTGGTGACATACGTATGAAGCAAACTGGAAAGATAAACACACATGCCAAACTGTGGGTCGGGTGGGTTACTGGGGCTTTTCCACTGTCTGTTGTTTGGAATCTCAGAACATGACACAAAAGACTGGATTCAGACAAAATACTGAGCAACTCAACGTACCTACCTTCTCAGGGAAAGTCAGAATCCTGGCCACGTGCACTGGCACAGCCACCTCATCAATTCGGAGGTTGGGGTCAGGTGAGATGACTGTTCTGCCAGAAAAATCCACTCTTTTTCCTGAGAGATTGCCTCTAAATCGACCTAAATAAATAAAAATATATCACAGGCCTCCAAGGTACAACGTGTGCTGTTGGGGGCAATGTGACCAGAAAGCCCAAGGTGAGTCCGTGACCTCCAACTGGATAAGCTGGACATACGTTCCCCAAACTGAAACAAAGGCAGTAGACCGTCTCCTGCACACATCTTTGGACACGTACCCTGTTTTCCCTTCAGGCGCTGGACAAACCCTCTGGTCCATTTCTTGGGCGCCATGTTGAGGGGAATGCCTGAGAGCTCACTGTTAATGTAGAGGGCGCACTGCAGCTGCAGGAAATCCCAGTCTTCCATGATCATCTGGGTCTTAGCTCCTGATATCCGATGCTAAGAATAAGCAGAGGATAAACAGAAACAAGCCTGGTCCATTTGACTTTCTCCATCAGACACTTCTGTTTTCATGCTAATGGGAAGCACTGACCTTTTTTTTTTTTTTTTTTGCGGTATGCGGGCCTCTCACTGTTGTGGCCTCTCCCATTGCGGAGCACAGGCTCCGGACGCACAGGCCCAGCGGCCACGGCCCACGGGCCCAGCCGCTCCGCGGCATGTGGGATCCTTCCGGACCGGGGCACGAACCTGAGTCCCCTGCATCGGCAGGTGGACTCTCAACCACTGCGCCACCAGGGAAGCCCCACTGACCTTTTTAATGACATCATTTAGGAAAATGATTTCTGTCAATTTCATCGTCAGATCATCTTCGTTGGTGCCAGACTTCAAATCGCTCACGACAGAGGGTCTAATACACAGAGGAGGCACTAAAAGTCGTGTGAGAATCAAATCGGAGGGCTTTCCAGCTTCTGGATTCATCAGAAGTAGAGGGACATCTTCAGCTGGGATTCGTTTAAATAAATTCAGAACTACTAAGGGATTCAAGTTTTCCTACGGAAAGGAGGGAAGGAAGGAGTGGAGATACATGTTAGTTTTCCACAGCTTAGGCAAAGGTTTACTTCTACATGTCCTCTAACCTATCTGCCACTTAAATGATAATACGCCCAAGTGATGACAGAGACTTCTGATAACATGCTACGTTGCAAGGGCCCTAAAAATGTTCATGCCTTTTATTCCAATAATTTAAGCCAACAATTCCACTCCTCGTAATTATTCCAAAGGGTACGATTTTAGAAATTAACAGAAAGATTCAGCTACAAGGATGTTCACTAACGCTGTTCTTAATGGTGAAAAGCTGGAAACAGCCTGACAGGTGACTGAGTCAATAAAATCATGGTACAACCATACATGGAAAACTATGAAGCTATTAAAAACAAAAAAGAAGCTACGGAAATGTGGCTACTGCCATGAAAGGTGTTCACAAAATATTGGTAAATGAGATAAGTATGTCTATGATGTGATCTAATCTGGGGGAAAATGTACATCTATACAGAAAAGAGGAAATGGAAGAGTTTACCAAGGTGTGAACAGGGCTGTCTTTAGATGAGTGGAATTATCATCTTTTTGCTTCTTTTTTTACATTTAAACTTTCTGTAGTGAACTTATATTGTCTTTGTATTAACTTCACTTAATAGAAGTGCTAGGCTCTAACAACTTACTCATAAGAACTATGTAAATTATCATAGATATTCAAACATCATAGCTAAGAATGGTCAGATTGTGTTGTTGCTGGTTATTAAATTTTCTTGGGATCAAAGGTTTTGACTGAGACTATATGTTATAAGCAGCATTTGCTATGCAATAACTTAATGAGAAGGGGAACAAAGTTAAGAAAGAAACGTTTGAACAGCCAGCTACTGCTCTTAGAACACTGCCAATGAAAAGTTTCTGTGGTCCCGCCCTGGAGGATGGCAGTGCAGCTGGGTTCTTCTAGGAATCCCTCCAGATGTTTTCCGGTCTGGGTCCCTGTCCAGAGAAGAATGCCCCTCCTCAGCACCCCTGTCTCCCAGTGATGGGCACCTCGCTGCCAACAGAAGCAATCAGGGAGGAAGTATAAAACTAATAGAATTCTAGCACGGCATGAAGGCCAGATGTCACCTGCAGTACCACAGTCAGTCCTAGATGAGAACGTCATGGAGCTGGAGACCGTCCAGGAGGGCAAGGAAGGCAGGAGGACTGGCAGGAGCCTGGAAACCAGTTCTCAGCAAGAGCAGCTACCCGAGAGTGACAGAACAACTGCATCCCAAGAGGCACGTGGAAGAGGCGGCTGACTTACTGTTACGCGCCAGGAAGCAGAGTCAGGGACTGCTGGACGGTAGAGCAGGGCTCAGCTTTGTACACGGCGGAATACCCTAACAGCTTGAGTTCTCTAGCAATGCAGCGTGGCTGCCTCGGGTGGTGGTGAGATGACACGGCTAGAAAGACATCAGCCAGGGCAGCCTAACACTCAGTCTGCAGGGATGATGCCATCTATGGAGACACTCTTACCTGCAGGTCCACCACCCCCTGGATTTGTATTAAAATTGGGGATGGATATATGTTAGTCTTCTGGGGATAGAGTCCGGAGTTTTTGTCAAGTCCAGGTTGGGTCGCATGTCTAAGGTCACAGAATAAATAAGCGGCAGAGCTGGGCTCTAATCTCAGGTCTGTCTGACCCCAAAGCCAAAGCTCTTAACCACCACCCTAAACCACGTCTAAGGTGTCGCCTGGGTCAGGTGAGCTGGGGCGGACAGGGAGAGGGTGGCAGTGGGGGACACCATGAGAGGCAATCTAGACGCGTGAGACAAGTGACTCCTAAGTGGGAGGGGGTCACCTCCTGGGCCCAGCCATTTAGGCCTCGTCACTTGGAGACTTTTCCAAACAAGATGCCTCCCAGGCCCCAGTGGAGAATTCTATTGCAGAGTGTGTGGAGCAGAGAAGCGGTCCCCAGCAAGTAAGGACAGTGGCCACAGGGGTCCAGGCAGAGAGCTGGCAGGGGAAAGTGGTAGTGGATGTCAGGCAGGTTGATCTCGGAGCAGCAGGGGAGGCTGCAAGTAAGGCCACACCCCAGAGAGCTGGGGCACCCCTCAGGCTCACTGACAAGGCTGCCAGCCAGGCTTCTGATTGCTTTCTACACAGTCATCAGCCTGGAAGGTAGAATTCTTCTACACTCGTGACAGTAGAAGGACAAGATCCACTTTCTCAGCCTGCACTTTCACTTCCTCTGCAGGAGCTTAGTTCTAACTGCCTTGAAGACACCTCCACTGGAATGCACTGCTGATGCCCTCCCCCATTTCCAGGAGAACTTCCATGTTTCCAGATGCTTGCGCATGGGCACCCGCTCGCCTCTGACCACCCTCTCACACCCAGCGCTACAGTGGCTGGTCATCAATTCCTGTCCATTCTGACTGCATACGATGACTCTGCCCCTGGCTCCACTATCACTACCCAGGTTCAGGATCTGTTTTCTTTTTGCATCCCCACCCCCCAAATCAAGGCATAATTTAAATACAGAAAATTGCACAAATCTTAAAGAGATTGATAAATTTTTACATGTATACACTGGTACACATATACCACCATTCAAATCAAATAAAGAATATGTCCCTCTCTCCAGAAAATACCCTGATATCCCCTTTGCCAGTCAGTACTAAGCCCTTATCCCAGATCAGTCTTGCCTGTTCTTAGACTTGATCTAAATGGAATCATACGCTTTGTACTCTCTTGTATAAAGCTGCTTCCTCTCAGCAGGATCCTGAGATTCAGCCAGGCTGTGTGTGTCAGCTCATTCCTTTCATTTCGGGATACTATCCCATTGTGTAGATCTGTGACAATTTCTACATTCTCCTGTTGACAGGCATCTATCTGGGCTGTTTCGAATTCTGGCTTTTATTAATAAAGCTGTAATGAACATACTTGTACAAATATTTCTGTGGACATATGTACTCATCTCTCTTGGGTATACACCTAAGAGTAAAGCTGCTAGATCACAGGGTGAGTGTGGGTCTTATTTTATAAGGAATTGCCAAACTGTTGTTTGGAGGGGTGGAAACGTTTCACACGGCCACCATCAATGTAGGAGGGCCAGCTGCTTCAGATCCTTGCCAGCACTCGGTTTTCAGTTGTTTTACATTTTAATTTTGCTGAGAGGGTCTGTGTGTGTGTAGTTTTAATTAGTATTTCCCTGATGAGTGACAACACTGAACTTTTCATCTACTGATTGGCCATTTGAATATAACCTCTTGTGAAGTGCCAATTCAAGTCTTGCTTCTGCTTTCAAAAATCGGGGTTTTCTGGGACTTCCCTGGCGGTGCAGTGGTTAAGACTCCGCCCTTCCACTGCAGGAAGAACGGGTTCAATCCCTGGTCAGGGAACTAAGATCCTGTATGCCGTGTGGTGCAGCCAAAAATAAATAAATTAAATTAAATTAAAAAAAAAAAAATTCGGGTTCCCCCCCTTACTGATTTATAAGAACTGTGTCCTATATTCTGGACATGAGAGTCCTTTATCAGACAGATGAAGTGTGACTATTTGCTCCCACTATGTGACCTGCTTTTTCATTTTTGTAATGGTGTCTTCTGATGAACAGTCAGGCTCTTCTAAAATTTCGTTATTAATTCTCGTCCCTTCCCTGCTCAAAATCTCAATGGCTCCACATCCCCCAAGAGTGGGATGCCCTCTGGAAAGCAGACTCAGCTGTTCGTCCTTCCTACAGCACAGGCTATGCTCCGATGGCCTTGGCTAGGACTCTCCCTCCACCGCTCACTGTTATCTTGGGCGATGCTGCCGCATGGTTGCCGCGAGGATTAAATACAAGGCAATCCACGGAAAGAACTTGGAACAGTGCTGGAAGGCAAAAGCAGTCACTACATGCAAGGTGCTTTCAGGACTTTCAAACAGAACCTCAGCTTCAGAACAAGCCTGAACGCTGCCACCTGGACGTGCTGAGCTCGTTGCCCTTGACTCTCTAAACCCTACTCAAGTTTAAGGACCAGAATAAACCACACCTTTCTTCACAGTCCCCCCTAACCAAGTCCAAAGTGACATATTCCTCCAGATTTCCCACTGAACTCACTGTCCTTGCCATTCCTGTGACAGTTGGCACTGTGCCCCATGGTACTGGCTATGTTTTCACAGATTAGTGACCTACGACACATCTAAACCGTGGGATCCCTGAGCACAGACCCACTGCCTTGCAGTTCCTGACATTCCCCCGCAGGTCTGACAGTTTGGTACTCAGCAGCCACTCAACTAATTTCTTAGTTTGGTGTACTATCAATTCTAGAAGGTACCAAGTGACTTAAGTGCTAATCAAACTCAGAACAAGACACTTCATGAAATTCTACTAATTAAGTTTGTGCCAGGTAAAGTACCTACAAATTCTTCTATGTCATTTTGCATGTGAGAAACAGGATCGCTCAGTGTATGCCCTACACGGTTGGAATTTTACAATCTTCTACAATGAAAATGTAACGCGTGTTACCCGTACAATTAAAAACGTGTTAGTTACGAGGCTGGTGCACATTGAACTTAGTGCCAGACGGATGCCTGTCATGTGGAGTACTCCCGGAGATCTAGCTCCAGGGGACCTCTCATTCTGGAGGAAGCTGTGTACCCAGAGGGGGAGGGAGAGGACATTCCATGCAGAGGGGGGCAGGCTTGCGTTCCAGGCTCACCTGTGCCCTCCCCAGTAGAGGCTCTACTTCTTTGTTATGCTCGATGGCGGTTTCGAAGGACTGAAGGAAATTTGACACGATAGGATCCACCACTTTCTTGTTGGTCTTGTATTTCTCATGGATTATCTTCAGTAACCCACATTTCTTTACAGTACCTGTAAGAGTTAATTTATTTTACCACGGTTGGAAAAATCAGGGTCTCGGTTAGGCTGGCCTGAGGCTGCGGTCTAGGAAATGCAGTTACAGAAACTGCCGCCACAACGAAAGATGAGAGGTGCATCCACTCACCATTAAAGGCGCCACAATGATGGCACGTGTTCTTCTTCCGGCATTTATCAGAGATTTTCTTCTTCAGCCCTCGCTTCTGGAGGTAAGTCAGGCCGGGCCTCTTTAGATAATCCAGAAACTGCTTCTTCTCCTCCTGGGACAGCATGATGTGGCAGCAGGTTTTACAGATCATCTTTTTAAAATGAAACAAAACAGGTAAAAGGATAAGAGAGGATGACAGAGTCTTTTCTTTCAATTCCTTTAAAACAAACTTTTTTGATACGATCTCCTGAGCTTTGGCCAGTAATAGATTTTTTTCTAAGTCTCTTCTTTTTTTAAAAAAGCCACCACCCCCTCTTGCCCAGGACACTTAGCTACAATGTACAGATCTACATGAAGACACGCAAAGGCAGCCCATGTTCACCAGAATGCTGGCCATAGTCAGAGCCAGCTGGTGGCGTTTTTGTTAACTATTTTTTCTTTTTTGTGCTGTTCTGTACTGCTTGAATTACTAATATTTTTTACAATGCCTATCTACCACCTACTCAAGGAAAACCAAGGAAAAAGAATTTTTAAGCAATTTAGCTTATTGCAAGATGAAATATTGTTTTTAGTATAAAAATGTTCTCTACATGTATCTCCCACCACTCATCATTCCCAAGCTCACTCTAATGTCCCTAGATCAATAACTCCCAGGTTTATACCTTGGAGATGAACACATACATGCTTACCTGTAAGATACCTATGACTGCTCGGAAGTACCCCACATGAAAACATGGCAATTCCAAGTCAATGTACCCATAGTGGCCCAGACAGTCAGCCAAGTTCTTCCCACAGGTTTCACAAGGACGGTCCTTCTCACTCGTACCCTGTGGATAAGAGCACACCATAATCAATGGAGACCAGTGGACAGGAAAGTGGGACCAGTCCTCACAGGTGACCAGGGGACTCAGAGTCAGAATCCCCTGGGAAACTGCAGGGTATTCACATCCGCCTGACCAAAGGAGGCTGGCGTCCCTGAGAGGCGCAGGGGAATGGGGGAGGTGGAAGGAAGCCCTTGCTTCTTCCTCTTTGGTAAGTCACCAGTTT
The DNA here is from genome assembly GCF_949774975.1 of Lagenorhynchus albirostris. Classification (NCBI taxonomy): domain Eukaryota; kingdom Metazoa; phylum Chordata; class Mammalia; order Artiodactyla; family Delphinidae; genus Lagenorhynchus; species Lagenorhynchus albirostris. Next base: position 29,429,917 of record NC_083110.1, read on the forward strand.
CATCAGCAAGTGAAAACACATGGAACCAGGAAGGGCAGGGGTCTTACCATCCTGTGGTCAAGCACCCCATATAGCAGTGGGGCATGGTTGTTGTCCTGGCTATACAGGTTCTTACTCACAACCTGGATGTGAGCCTGCTGGCGCATCTCCTCAGCTGACTTCATTCCAAAACAGATGTGGCTTCTGGGATGGAAAGAGATAGGGGAACAGTTACATCAAAACCACTTACCAAAAATAGCATTTATGCATATGACCCACCATAAGCAACCTTGCCCTTCCAACTCCCTATAGGCTCTGCTCTCTCATTATTAAATGTCACTTCATCCTGCTGACTCGTTCCCTCTTAAGTTTCTTTTGTGGTCTCTTCTACTGCCTTCTCTTGAATATTGGCATCTCTCCCTACCTAGGGTTACAACCCTCAAATTTTTTTCATTCTACACATTCTTTCTGAGTGGTGTCTGTCTAATCTCTCTCTGCAGGCCAGCTATCTCCACTCAGCTGGAGACCATACAGATACTTCTTCTGGACAGTTAACAGGCACCTCAAACTCAGCACATCTAAAACAAAGCCCGGAACTTTCTCTCCCAAATCTGTTCCTTGTTCATTTTCCAAAAAAAACTGGGGGTTTACGTATGATGTGCCGGGCACCATCCTCAGGGGCTGAGGATACAGATTAGATAAGACAGGGAATTCCCTGACAACATGGGGCTCAATTTCAGGGAGGGCAAGACAGAGAATAAACAAATAGATACACAAAAGTGAATAGATGCAGGGGAGGAAAATGACGTGAAGCGGTAGAGGAGAGTCTGAGGAGACCATGTCGTGTGGCCAGAAAGTCTGGAAAATTGACATTTCCGCTGAATTCTGAATAAGAGGGAGCCAGCTGTAAGATTGCCCAACCAAGAAATTCTGTGTGTCAATCTCATTTCTCCCTTACCCATCCCTACCAATCCTGTCAATTTCACACCCCTCAAACTGAGAGAATGGCCATCATCAAAAAGTCTACAAATAATAAATGCCGGAGAGGGTGTGGAGAAAAAGGAACCCTCCTACACTGTTGGTGGGAATGTAAATTGGTACAGCCACTGTAGAGAACAGTATGGAGGTTCCTTTAAAAAGTAAAAATAGAGCTACATATGATCCTGCCATCCCACTCCTGGGCATATATCCCGAGAAAACTATAATTTGAAAAGCTACATGCACCCCAATGTTCGTTGCAGCACTATTTACAATAGCCAAGACATAGATGCAACCTAAATGTCCATCAACAGATGAAGGATAAAGATGTGCTGTAGATATATACAGATATATGCATATATATATATATTTACAAACACACCCACACAGTGAAATACTAGCCATAAAAATGAAAGAAATAATGCCATTTGCAGCAACACAGATGGATCTAGAGATTATCCTAAGTGAAGTAAGCCAGACAGAGAAAGACAAATATCACATGATACTGCTTATATGTGGGGGAAAAAAAAGATACAAATAAACTTATTTACCAAATAGAAATAGGACTTTCCTGGTGGGGCATTGGTTAAGAATCCGCCTGCCAATGCAGGGGACACAGGTTTGAGCCCTGGTCCGGGAAGATCCCACATGCCGCGGAGCAACTAAGCCCGTGAGCCACAACTACTGAGCCTGTGCTCCAGAGCCCGCGAGCCCCAACTACTGAAGCCCGCGCGCCTAGAGCCTGTGAGCCACAACAACTGAGCCTGCGCTCTAGAGCTCACGAGCCACAACTACTGAGCCCGCGTGCAGCAACTACTGAAGCTTGTGCACCTTGAGCCCGTGCTCTGCAACATGAGAAGCCCGTGCACCGCAACAGAGTAGCCCCTAGTGGACGCAACTAGAGAAAGCCCTCGTGCAGCAACAAAGACCCAATGCAGCCAAAAATAAATAAATAAATAAATAAATTTAAAAAACAAAACAGAAGTAGACCCACAGACATGGAAAACAAACTTATGGTTCCCAAAGGGAAAGGGGGGAGGAAGAGATAAATTAGGAGTTTGAAATTAAAGTATACACATTCTATATATAAAATAGATAACCAACAAGAACCTACTGTATAGCACAGGGAACTATACTCAACATTTTGTAATAGCCAATAAGGGAAAAGAATCTAAAAGAGAATATATATATATAATTGAATCACTGTACTGTACACCTGAAACTAACACAACATTGTAAATCAACTACACTTCAATTAAAGAAAAAAAGATTCCTCACTGCCTGCAAGATGGCTCTGAAACAAAGCTTCAAATCTACTTCCTTCTCATCACTATACTTTCTCCCTCCTGTAGGCTCCTGGAAGAAGGCTGTTCTGCCTGAACCCCTTGCCCACCTGTGCTGTCAGAACCCCCTATGCCTACCCTTGTCCTCGCACTTGTCCTATCCAACGTTGACTTGTCTACCTTCTCCAGCTAGACTAGGCAGTAAGGTCTTACTCATGTCATATCTTCATGTCTATCATCGGGGCCAGAACACAGTACCTTCCTCACTAAGCATCTACTACAAGAATGATTGATTTGTTTCTCTACTGGAAGGTCTAAGGAGAGGTTGTGGCCTACTAAATTAGCTCTGAAGAAGGTTCAGAATAACAGCCTCATTTCTGAGGCTGCTATCCATCTGCCTGTGATAGAGCTTTCTAGCTGGCAACTCCATTCTTTTGGTCAGCAAATACTACCTCCGTGTCATGTGCTCTGCAGCAAAATGAGTCCCCGCCCCAGGTCGCTCCCATTCATTGCAATGACCAAAGATTTGCTGAAAGGGGTCATCGTCTCACCTCAGGAGAACTCGAGCTTCGGCCCATGGTGCACGGATCGCCAAAGTTCCCACCACATCCCCCAGGTTCCCACCACATCCCCCCTTCTCCGCCCAAGGAACCACCCCTGGCCTGGGTTCCCCAGGTCGTGAAAGCCCTCTGCCCGATCAATATCCATTAATCTAACCTGATACTCCTGAACTGTGCCCACACCTCCCACTGATTCCTGGCCCTTCCCTTCCAACCGACCTCACCTCTGACCCTTCCCTGACCTCGGACCCCTCTGCCCCTAATTTCTCTGCTCTTCGGGGAGTTTTGCTCCATCTTACATTTTCTTGGCCACATCCGTCTCCCGGAACTGCTCCTTCACCATGGTGACGGCTGCCGGGGCTCCCTCCTCGAGACTCGCTGAGCTAGATTAGAAATACGATGCTCACAGCACCCGCCCGGGACTAATTCTTAACTGGTTGCTAACACATCCCCGGCATTTTTTCGGCCACCGTAGCTCGCCCCACGTGCCCGCCTCCACTTCCGCTACTCGCCGGCGCTTCTGTCTGTTAAGAGAGGCTCCGAACACGCCGCTTTTCGCCTTCTCTCTACACTGCCATCTGGCGGCACCTCCTTGAAACTGTACCGAAACCTTCATGGTATTTTCAAGGTCCGGTTTCCGGTCCATTTCTTCTTGTCACCTGACACCTGCAAAGAAACTACAACCCCCCTGCCTCAAAACTTTTAGAAAACCAGAGAGCCAAAAATTGCATACAATGGAAAATCGTCTTATCAACATCAATACCATCTTAATTAAGAGTCTCTAATTATTTAAGGAAAGGTGGAGGCTAAAATGAACCTGCCTAAGGAACAGAGGACTTCATCTAGATTATCTAGAAAGGAAGTAAACAGGGCAGAAAACACGGCCATGCATACACCTCCAGTTCACAAAGTTATTTTGGAAAAGAAGAAGAATTAAACTTATATTATTGATTACAAAAACAGAAGATGAAAATCTGTGGGTTTAGTGTGAAAAGTGAGCCATGCTGAGCTAGGGAAACAAGATGAAGGGAGAATAGGAAGCGATTATTCATGTACTGAGGAAATAAATTTCTTATCTCACACCTCACACCCTGTGGGAGGTGATCCTAGTGTGACATCTTAGCGCATGATACTAGAGAGAAAACCATTCCACCATAGGACTCAGGGCTACAGAACCTGAAACTTACTTCTTTACTATTTGTGAGAAACTCTAAACAGAAACCAATAAAGTGGTTCAACACTTTTGAATTTTAAGGGATGCTGTCTTCAAACTTTATGGATCCCCACTAGTAAAACATGTCACAGCCAGAAAGCAAAGCAAACCAGATTTTCCTATTTCAGCAGTTAATATATCTTTGAAGATTTGGTGAGTGATTTTCATTATCTAGAAGTTAAAAACAGAGATTCTGGAACCACAGTATCCATGGGTGTTTAGGCACTACTGCTTAAAAGTTGAGCGACCTTGGGAAAGTTCCTTAACCTCGTGCTGTCATAGTTTCCCCATCTATAAAAGGGATAAGTAATATGTACCCTAATTCTTAGAGTTGGTGGGAAGGTTAAACGGCAAAATAAGGGTAAAAGTACTCAGAAAGTAACAGACACATAGCAGCGCTCTCAAAAGCCTGCAACCTGATTTGTCGGTCTCTGAACCTGCATGCTTATGTTCTTTATTGTTACACGTATGTCTCACTGTAAACTAACGAATTTCTCTATCAAGCAGATACTTATTAAAAGCTCACTTTTGTGGGGATTAAGATTTTTCAGAAAAAGACAAATTAAAGAATTTTTTATTTTTAATTAGAAAATCAGATTCTCTAAGCTCAGAAAAAATAATAGCAATAAATTAAAACGGTCAGTTTTGCGTACTTGAAATAAAAGTTTGAGTCCGGGTTTCTGCAGTTTCCCTAGCAGTAAAATGAGGAGGCTGGTCGAGAGGATCTCCAAGGATGCCTTCGAGCTTTACCAACCTCTAACGCGGTTGGAGGGGAATTAACTTTAATCCGGTTTACCGGAATTTTAAGTACAGACAGTTCAAGATAACGAATTGAAGTGGAACACGTGCTTGCGTAAACCTGGTCGGCCCAAACTGTTCCCCCTCCGGATTGGCCGTTCACGTTCCGGGGGTGTGGCGAAAGAGCGAAGAAAGCAGGTCTTATACACTTTCAATCAGGCATTAGCGCGGTCGGCCTCGTGGTCTGGCCACGCCCCCACGCCGGCGTCTCCCGGGGTCCTTCCGTGAGCGTTGATATGATTGGCCGGCGGAAGATAGTTCTCTTTTCCTTCCTGGCTGCTTGAAGATCAGCCGCCATCATGGTGAGTCTTTGCGGATCCAGGGATCATCCAACGCATATCTGGGCCATCCTCCGTCCCCTGGTCCCGCCGTTAGCACTACGGCCGCCCGAAGCCCGATTGCTCTTCCCTGGCCGTGTCTGACGGAGGCCGGTTGCCGAGGGCCGGGGAGCCGCCGGCGGGGAGTCCGGGCTGCGCTGTCGACCCAGACATGCCGGGCTTCGGAGTCCTCGGAATGGGGACTGAGGGAGCGGCTGCTGCGTTTGTCGGCTTCGTGGAGTCTAGTGGGTGGGGTGGGATGGGGTAGGGTGAGGAGAGACACATCGCACTTGAACGCTTAATTTGAGGTAGGCGGTTCGCCGGTGAAGGCAGCCCAGGAGGAGAAGAGGGTGTCGGGAGCGCCCGGGCGTGTTGCGACGACTGAAACCGTTCCCACGTGTAAGCTAGAATATTGTCAGCCGAATGGATTCTCTTGTTTCACAGGGGGGAAACAGGCCCCGGGAAGAGGAGCCACTTTAAGGCTTGCCATGTCATGATTAGCTCATTGGAAGGTTCACCTGTTTTTAACCCCACTCTATGTGCGAGCTGTTTTTCCCTTGGCCCTTACTTTCAAGAATCGAATATTGTTGAAGTGAACTTAGTGTGGTATGGTTTTTCAGACTGCAGTCGAAAATTAGTCTACTATGAGAGCTCTTCTTTTTGGTGAATTATTTTAGTGTAGGCACGCTGAATGCCCACATTCCTTGGTAGTCACTCATAGTGTAAAAGAGCAACGGGGCCATTCAGAAGGGGGTACAGTTTTTTTTGTGGGGTGTAGCGTTGGTCATTCAAGAAGGGTAGTTTACAAGGAGGTGGTGCAATGCTTGTCACATCTGTGCAGGATGCAATAAACAGGGTGGCGTGACAATAACATTTATAGAGTCACAGCTTTACTCCAGAGAAGTAGGCTTTAATTGGGGGTGATTTTTTGCCTCTGAGGGGACAGTTGACAAAATCTGAATACATTCTTGGTCACAACTGGGAAGCGCAGGTGCTACTGGCATCAAGTGGTTAGAGGTCAAAGATGCTGCTCCACAGTCTAAAATGCACTGGACAGTCCCCCCGTCTGGACCAAAATACCAGAGGTTTGAGAAACCTTGCTGCAGAGTGATTTCTGTAATGAAGTGAAGTAAGGCGTTTCCAGACTTAAAATCTTGACAGATTCAGAATGTGGCTGTTGAGTGTTTTCTTGATGCTGTTTTTGTGATGGGGTGACCTGTGAGTTAGGCACTGTGCTAAGTGGGTTAGGAGATGGGAATTTGTGCATTTTTTTTTCTTTTATTGAAGCTTTTTTGCCACTAACCCATGTGACTCCTGAATATTTGAAATGTGGTTCCTGCAGCTGAGGAATTGCGTTTTAAATGTTTATTTTTAATTAATTATCCACAGATGGATAGCCACAGGGTCTACTGATTTGGACATTGCAATTCTAGCTCTTGGAAAATCACAGTGGGTCAAGAAAAGGTTGAATGGTTTTCTTAATGAGCGTTGTTATGTTTTCAGAATGACACGGTAACTATCCGCACAAGGAAGTTCATGACCAACCGACTACTTCAGCGGAAACAAATGGTAAGGAAGGGTATGTCAAAGGTTGGTTGTTATTCAGTTTCGAAGATGTATTTCATTATAATAAACACTAAACTTGGTAATCTTTTTAGGTCATCGATGTCCTTCATCCTGGGAAGGCAACAGTACCTAAGACAGAAATTCGGGAAAAACTAGCCAAAATGTACAAGACCACTCCAGATGTCATCTTTGTGTTCGGATTCCGAACCCATTTTGGTGGTGGCAAGACAACTGGCTTTGGCATGATTTACGATTCCTTGGATTACGCAAAGAAGAATGAGCCCAAACACAGGCTTGCAAGAGTAGGTGTCCTATCTGTTCAACAGCTGCTAAAGACATTTTTTCAGTAACATTGTGTTGTGCATGCAGTGGAATGAGCAAAAGCAAGCAGTCTGCAGGGGGACAACATACTAAAGAACTCTTAAGGGGTTGAGAGAAAAGGTTCTTTGATAAAATGCACAGATAGTTCTGAACAGGAGTTCAGAATGGGGTCTGCAGGATTTGAGGAGGTGACATTTGAGCTGGGTCTAGAAGAGCAGGTAAAGCAGTGCTCCTAGAGGTAGGAACTGGAAGTAGGTAGGGGGATGAGTTTAGACAGGTAGGTTGGCACCAAATTAAGTGAAATCTTTATTCCCAAACATGTGAGTTTGGGCTTAACTTCATAGGTTGCCAGGAACCATGAAAGCTTTTGGATCACTTCCTGAGTACCAAGCACTACACAATGACCTACAGTTAACTGTTGAACAACATGGGTTAGAATTATGAAGGTCCACTTACGCGCAGATTTTTTTCAGTAGTAAAATCTGTATTACAGCGATCCGAGGTTGGTTGACTGCACAGATGCGAAGGGAAGTGTGGATGTGGAGGGCCAGCTATAAGGTATAATCAGATATTCAACTGTGTTGAGGGTTGGCACCCATATTTGTGCAGTTGTTCAGGGCTCAACTGTACAGCAGTAGACTGGGCAAACTGCCTAGCTTATATACTAAATTGTGAATGAGCAAATGAATTGTTACTTTGAAATAGTTCTTGTGTCTGTCCCCTTTTAACTTTTTTTCCTCCTTGCTATTAGGTAAAATCTTTCCATTGAATAGGTATGTGGTAGATAGATGCTGCACTCTTTTTTTTTTTTTTTTTTTTTTTTGCGGTACACGGGCCTCTCACTGTTGTGGCCTCTCCTGTTGTGGAGCACAGGCTCCGGACATGCAGGCTCAGCGGCCATGGCTCATGGGCCCAGCCGCTCCGCGGCATGTGGGAGCTTCCCGGACTGGGGCATGAGCCTGTGTCCCCTGCATCGGCAGGCGGACTCTCAAACACTGCGCCACCAGGGAAGCCCTGCACTCTTTTAATTGGGTGGTCTGGGAGACCTGGCTGAGGTGAAGTGAAGCCGAGTTCCTTGTAAAGATAGGGGAGCATTCCTGTAGGCAGTAGGAAGAGCAAATGCAGAAGTGGGCAGAGTGAAGATGAGTAGCTGGATGCTGTCTCCGTGGGGGGTGTAGAGTTTTTGGGAAAGATTCCTCTGTCGGCTATGAGTAGGAAACAGGGAGTTGAAATGGAAGAGACCCTGAAAATGTGGAGACCTAGCGAACTGTAGGCTCCGAACCATAACAGCATGCACGGAGCGTTGAGTGCACGCTTTTCCTGTGCTGTTTTCTGTTCGTGCTATCTCAATTTAATGACCGTTTCTGTTCTAGCACAAACAAGTATTGTTAAATGTACTTGAAGAGTGTTGACTTCTGAAGCTGTATTTCTTGAGCTCCAGCCTGGTCACTTTCCCTACCGGATTAGTATGTAACGATGTTGATGTTTGCAAGTCACCTATGTGTATACGTATATATATTCCTTTCTTTTTCAGCATGGCCTGTACGAGAAGAAAAAGACCTCGAGAAAACAGCGAAAGGAACGCAAGAACAGAATGAAGAAAGTCAGGGGGACTGCAAAGGCCAATGTTGGTGCTGGCAAAAAGGTATAGTTTATCAAGGGAAATACAGAAATGTCAATTCCAGGTTTTTAGTTTGTAGAAAGGTGGGGTTTTGTTTTCTTAATAACCTTTCTTAATGTTTCTTCTTTTCCGACTTCTTCTGGATTACAGAAGGTAACCTGTTTTGAGAAGCCACGTAATGTAGTATCTTAACACCTCAGTAGAGTAGCTTTGCCCACCCCTTGTTAGCTCACAGATTAGCACAACATGGGGCCACATCGGTTCAGTGATCGGTAGAGTGATCCTGGTGGGTGCCTTGCAAGTCCTATCAGGAAAGTTTTCATTTTACTGCTAATTACAAAGATTGTTAAAGGGGGAGCGGATCTAGTTTCCCAAGACTTATTTTCTTAAAATTGACAACTGATTGAAGAAGCAGCTGAATCAATGTGGCCCATGTTTTCCTGGCATGCTGGAGAGGTAGCACAGTTCTCCATTGCTTTCCTCTCCAGTTAGTCAGGACTTAAGTGATTTTAATGATGAGCTTTTTACCAGCTTTGCTAGCTAATTGTAAGTAGTTGAATGGAATTAAGGTGTTGGGTTGTTAAATTAACAAATAATCAAGTGTTCTGTGAACTTTTTTTTTTTTTTTGCCTTTTTCCTCTACTTTCTTGGAATTCTTGTTCATCAGAAATGAAGTGTCTAGCAGGTACTGAGATTGTGAGCACGGTGTGGGGATGCATCACCTTCACTAAGTTTGCTTTGATGCTTTGCATGTTGGCTTTCGGAAGAGAGTTTTGTAGTATAGTCTATTATAACACCACTGCTACGGTTTAAAGTAGTATATTATGGGCAAAGGAGAAAAACTTTAAATGACGTTTATTTTGGAAACTCAAAAATGCATGTTAAGTTGTGAAGTGCCCCAGTGGAGGAAGGTAGCCGCTTTTAACTGGCACTTGGGAAATGCTGTGTTCCAGAGTACCACCTACCCAGGAAATGGCTTTACTTAACACAGGGCTTGGGAAGGATTCCCTCATCCAGTCATGAGCAGTCTTTTCCTTGGGGACTCTGGAGATTGGTTGATTCTCTGGCAGCTTTGGTGATAAACTGGTCCGGAAAATCTGGCAAAGCCTCTGTCCCGGGAGCACACACCGAAAGCTGCCTTTTACTGTCTCCTTTACTGTCCCATTGCTTTTTATTAGTTGATCTCCAGCTTTCCACCTGATGCCCTTTTTTTATTGGAAAATTTCCAAGATAATTGAATATTCACATCAAAGCCTTTGATAAATATGCTTTTCCCACAGGTACTTAAATACTTTTGCACATCTGAGCAGCCTAAAGCAGTAACATGTAAAGTGGGCTGAGAGTGGGTTGGGACTAGTAAGGTTTTGAAACAGTGGTGGTCACCGCTTGACATGCTTCCTCTCACCGACATGCTTCCTCTCACCGTGACTCCCCGCCAGACCAGGCCGTAAACCTGGTGTGCCTGCTCGGGCTGTAATCCCAGTGACTTCCGGGTGCCATGGAGGTGTGATGGACTGCCAGAGGAACTGCTTGCTGCTTAGTTAGAATAGCTGCTCCCTCTGTGAGGCTTAGTATACTTGTTGACAGAAGTTCCAGAAGTTGAAAAACAGTCAATATTTGTGTTCTGATCTAGATCTGAAGAACTTTTTTACACGTTGTTTTCTTCATTCAGCCCTTGAGTCACATGTGTGAGTGCTCAGTGGTGACGTGCAGAGTTTAGCCCTGTGGGGACCTGAGCTATCACTATTCCTGCTTCAGGTTGCACTAGTGCATTTCACTAGCACTGCTCTGAAAAGCGGCTGGAAAAGGAATGCATAAATGAGCACGTGTATTCTTTGGCTCAAATAAAAAAAGGCATAGTAATGTCCTTTGAACTTAGATGTTGGAATCCAGATGCTGGAGTTGCACCTTTCGGGTATAATAGAGTTGTTTTAAATTACGGAATAGTCTCATGTTTGAAGAGCAATTGAATTCTTTTTACATCAGCTGAGTTCTGCCTTTTTAAATACTAATTCACACTACTTGTGTTGATTGTGAATGGTGGCTTTTAATGTACTGAATTGAGACAGGTTTTAAAAGACTTGCTTGATCATTTAGAGCTCTCCCGTTGTGGTTAAATTAGACTTCAGTCTGCGATGATTCTCAGGTCTGTTGATGGTGCTAGCGTGCCCAGCACGGTGTTGCTGAGCAAAGCAGAGGCGCCTTCATGTGTAAGTAGGCAGTGGCAGCCTACGAACCATAGTAATCAGGCAGGCCGTTCTCAAAATTGGGTGGAATAAAATCAGTGAGTGTGTCTAGGGAAGTGCTCTTTATACAATTACAAAGAACAAAATAGTCATTAAGGTATCTGATTGCATGCAGATTATTTAGGAGTTTGAAAAGGGACTATTAATGAAATATTTCTTTTCCCTCTTCCCTCCTTTCCCCCTTCCCTGCCACTGATTCAGTGAGCTGGAGATTGGACAACAGGTATAATTCAAGCTTTTCGTTTAGATTGCTAGACTCCTTGGTTGACAGTCATTAAAAATAGAGCATGTGAAATGATTTAGAAGTATATTTACAAATGCTCTCAAGAGTTGTGCCCCTTAAAAACTAGCAGTGACAAGGTTTTGTTGTCAAAACTTGTTTTTTGTCTCATCCCTAACTTGAATGTTTGTGAGTTTTATATCTTGATGCTTACATTGTTTTAAGATCACACAAACTTAATATGGTCTAGGTTACTAATGTTCGTTCTGCATGAGTGTCATTAATTTTGGGGTTTGTTGAAGACTTTGAACTTTAATTTTTAAAGGCAGTTGCTAACTAAATTTTTCTTTTTCTTTAATTCACAGAAGGAATAAAGACTCTGCAGTGACTGTGTCTGTGGTGATTGTGCAGATTTTTCATGAGAGAGTTAATAAACTAAGACTTTTTACATATCTGGTTGTTTGGAATATATTTGAAGTTTACTGGGAGTGCTGTAAAATTGGTTTGCTGTTTAACAGATTTAGAGTGCTGCCCAAGTTCACATGTTCCATTAAGCATTCAGTGAAAACTTGCTATGTTGGGGTGGTGTTTGTCCTTCCCTTTAATGGCACAAAGATGTCAGGGTGTAGAGTATTGGCAGCGTGGGAGCATGTAGGGCCAGTCTGGTGTGCTCATGTTAATACTTGGTATTATAGTTGGTCAGTCTCTGAAAGAGACTCTTGAAACCTGAATTCCTTTTTGGTTTTACTAGAACCCCACTTAGTCTTTGTTACGGAAAAAAAATTTGCTGGCCTTGATAGAAATTAAGTTACTAGATTACATTCTCATCATTTATCCTGAAGTAAACAGGGTCTGTCAAAATTGTTATTTGTCTGTTGCGGGCTTGTGCTTATGTGATAAATGAGTGGTTTATTGTGGGTGGGGAATTTGAAAAAGGCTCTAGAGTGGTGAATATTTGTTTGTAATGTGTAATTGCTTGGTAAATCTGATTGTGCATGGGTTTTATGAAGCATTGAGGGTTATCTAGTGCTACTTTTTCTTTGCCAGATGCTTATTCTCACACTGGCTTTTTTAGGCATCAAGGTTGAGAACCTGAAATGTGGGTTATTGGCCAGTTGTGTGGGGTTGGGGGATTTGAGGAGGGGGTTGTTTGAAGGTTGCTGGGGGGTTGGGGTGCCATTTGAGAGAATAAGAAACATGAGTAGGAGAGCTTGGGTGTTTGGGAGGGGACAGAAGAGGCATTAATGGTTCATGGGTTTTGGATGTCATTCTTCCCTGAGGTTGGTGTGTGATTGGTTTCTACCTTAAGTGGGTCCATGTAGGAGTCAGGCTTATAAATGCTATTAAGAACTGTGTCAGTGGATGGAAAGCTTCAGAGAAAACTCAGGAAGCAGTAGAGGACTGCTTAACTTGTTGGGTTGAAAGGGGAACCAGGAAAAAGCAAGAATCATGATAGCAGAAGGCATGTGAGGGTTGCAGAAAGGAGTGGTTGGATATTTTGCAGAGAGCATGGTGAGAGGCCTTGACTTGAAGAAGGAGCTATAGCCTGGGAGGGCAGGGATGTGACCAGGTAAGTGAGGGGCCTGAACCTGCTGGCCCAGGGTGCAGAGGGCGGGGTGGGTGTAGTTCCGTTTGTGGCTCTGCTGAGGCTGCATACTTGGGTTTGTGGAAACCATGGCCTTGTGGGTTCCCTTGCTAGGGAATCTGCTTTGTGCTCCCTTAATAGGACCAGGAAATAAGATTAGATGGTCTACTTGTATAGGAAGAGTTTGGAGGAGTGGGGGATTTAGGTCTGCACGCTTCTGTTTCCACCAAAATGGCTAATGGGTGGTGTGGAATCCCTAAGGAATTTGAGGCGAGTGGCATTTTTAAATGAGCAGTGTGTGGAGGCCAGAGATCATCCATGCCTGGTGGAGATGCAGTTCCCCAGGACTGATCTAGGCTGTGCAGGTGCAGAGATGGGCTGGTGAGCAGCATGTAGGGGCAAGAAGCAGAAGATGCTGGGAGAGGTTATATTTGGGATGGCTCAGGACAGGACAGGAGATGAAGCCGAGCAGTGGTGGGCGGGGGTGGGGGGTGACCCCAGGGGCCTGTGGTCACAAAGTTCAGGAGCAGGGCTAAAAGAAGCAATGGAGCAAGAACAGAAGGGTAGGAGGTGGTTTTCAGAGTGAGGTACTAGGTGTTGGTGTGAAGACGGGGCACAGGTGCAGGGAGCCTGATGAGGTGAAGTTTGGCAACCAAGTCACAAGGTCCGTAAGCTTTTCCATTGGGATATGCTTGGGGAGGGCAAAGTTTGCAGTCATTCAGCCAGTAGTCTCTTTGAAGGGAATCGTGATTAACTCTGGTTGAGCCTGTTTTTCTAGGGGAACTGCCTGGGCTAGGATATTACAAACGTCACGAACTGGCAGTCTTGTCAGTAAGCTTTGTTGGACAAGCAAAGCATTTCAAAATAGGACAAACCGTACATGAAGATCCAGATTCCTAGCATCTTGAGTTATCAGAAGAATCAACAGCAGGCCCACCTTCCTGCATGGTGACAGTTGGCAAGGTTAGAGGGTGGGCTGTGTGCCTCAGGGTAGGTGTTTGTTCTGTCATCCCCCGTGGCCTCTGCTCCTGCAAGCTAGCCTGCACCCTTGTCCACCTGCCCTCTGGTCTTGTGTCCCCTCTGCATGCCGCTTAACTTCCATCTAGTCCAGCTGGGTGTCTGGGCAAGTTGCGTGGTCCCCTGATTGGGTTAACTTCTCTTTAAATTGGGGCCCCCAAGGGTACTTTCTCTGCTGACCTGACGCAAGGCTATTTTGAGTTTCAGATGATAAAGCATCTGTGAGAATAGTTTGGAAACTGAAGTGCTGAGCAACTGTGTGACGGGAAGCAAGGACTAGCGTTCAGTTGTGCACAGTTGTGCTGTGGAACTCTAGGATTGGAGATTCAGCACTTTGTCGGCCCTGACATTAACCAGACCATACTGCTGTCAACAGGCTTTGAAAGAGCCTCCGTGGAAATGCAAAGTTGACTTTACTCATCAACAGTCAGGGAGGGCACATCCCTTCCCTCAACTTGGCACTTGTGAGAGGCTGTTGCTTCATGAGGGTAGCAAGGAAGAGTCTGGCGAGAAGTTTAGAACTGCACCCCTTTGTTCCACTTGTAGCTGCATGTGCCCAGGTAGCCAGCGTTTAACTGCTCTGTTCTCTTCCCTCCAAAGAAGAGGTTGAATGGCAATTTGATTATTCTGGGCTCTCCTTAAAGGTAGCATCTTGACAAATACACCATACTCTTGTAGCTGAGGCAGTTACTGTATAAACAATTACTTCCTTTAATCTGTACAATAATCCTAAGAGGCAGGTCTCATTGGACCCATGTTGGAGAGGGTTTAGAACAGTTAAGCAACTAAGTAGTGGGGTGGGATTAGAATGCAGTTGTCTGACTGCAGTCTTTGTTGTGCATTTACCCATTGTTAAATGTTAATTGAGCAACTTTCTTCCACAGGGTGTATAATGATGTGCAAGACTATACCTACTATGTACTGTATTTGTCTAACTCCTTGTAGTTAGGGTGCCTGTTGCCAGTAGTGTTACTGAACCAAGTCATAGATGACCATCTGAATTCCCCATTTACTGAACCTGCTGTGCGCACTAGTCCCTGTTCTGGTAGCTCGGGAGATGGGTGAAGAAGCTGTCCCTGCCCCCAGTGCTCAGAGGGGCTTAAGCACCTTGTCCGGGGTCTCATGGCCTGGTTTCTGCTCCTTACCATGAAGCAGCAGACTGTAATTATGTTAAGTTAGGTGGTGGGAATCCAGAGGTGAGAAAGTCTTCCAAGAGTAACACTAACTGGGGTAAAATGTGATCTGATCTGGGCACACGGGAGCAGGTGTCTCACTGGGGCTATGAAAGTAGAGAAGGATCACATGGAGATGCACCAGTCATCCTTCAGGGGAAGAGTGGAGATGAGGTGGGAGAGTGTGGGAGCAGAGTGCAGGTAGGCTTTGTCATCCTCAGTGAGGTGCAAGGCGCTGTGGTGACTGGTGGCTTCCGGCAGAGTGTTGCCCAAAGCATTTCTGGTAAGAGAAATTCTATTTCAAAAATAGACTTCAGGTTGGCTGCAAGAGCACAGAGGTGTGATGATTGATTGATTGATTGATTTTTTAACATCTTTATTGGAGTATAATTGCTTTACAATGGTGTGTTAGTTTCTGCTGTATAACAAAGTGAATCAGCTATATGTATACATATATCCCCATATCCCCTCCCTCTCGCGTCTCCCTTCCTCCCTCCCTATCCCACCCCCAGGTGGTCGCAAAGCACCGAGCTGATCTCCCTGTGCGATACAGCTGCTTCTCACTAGCTATCGATTTTACATTTGGTAGTGTATATATGTCCATGCCACTCTCTCACTTCGTCCCAGCTTACCCTTCCCCCTCCCTGTGTCCTTAAGTCCATTCTCTGTGTCTTTATTCCTTTCCTGCCCCTAGGTTCTTCAGAACCTTTTTTTCTTTTCTTTAAGATTCCATATACATGTGTTAGCATACGGTGTTTGTTTTTCTCTTTCTGACTTACTTCACTCTGTATGACAGACTCTAGGTCCATCCACCTCACTACAAATAACTCAATTTCGTTTCTTTTAATGGCTGAATAATATTCCATTGTATATATGTGCCACATCTTCTTTATCCATTCATCTGTCAGTGGACACTTAGGTTGCTTCCATGTCTTGGCTATTGTAAATAGAGCTGCAGTGAACATTGTGGTACATGACTTTTTTTTTTTTTCAGTATGTGGGCCTCTCACTGTTGGGGCCTCTCCCGTTGCGGAGTACAGGCTCCGGACGCGCAGGCTCAGCGGCCATGGCTCACGGGCCCAGCCGCTCCGCGGCATGTGGGATCTTCCCGGACCGGGGCACGCACCCGCGTTCCCTGCATCGGCAGGCTTACCCTCAACCACTGCGCCACCACGGGAGCCCCTATGACTCGTTACGGTTTTCTCAGGGTGTATGCCCAGTAGTGGGATTTCTGGGTCATATGGTAGTTCTATTTTCAGTTTTATAACTAACCTCCATACTGTTCTCCAGTATGGCTGTATCAATTTACATTTCCACCAACAGTGCAAGAGGGTTCCCTTTTCTCCACACCCTCTCCAGCACTTATTGTTTGTAGATTTTTTTTTTTAAATATTATTTGGGATCTCAGAATTCTTACTGAAATACAGAACTGTACTTCTTTTTAACAGGACACAGAAAGAATGAGGGATAATCTGTAACTTTGAGGACTAAATTGTTTCAGATTTTCCTAAAGATTATAAGAAAAAGTATTAATCATATCATTGGTTCCAACCGGTGTGAGGTGATCCTCATTGTAGTTTTTTTTTTTAATTATTTATTTTTGGCTGCATTGGTTCTTCAGTACTGCATGTGGGCTTTCTCTAGTTGAAGTGAGTGGGGGCTACTCTCGTGGTGTATGGTCTTCCCATTGCGGTGGCTTCTCTTGTTATGGAGCACGGGCTCTAGGTGCGTGGGCTTTGGTAGTTGTGGCATGTGGGCTCAGTAGTTGTGGCTTGCAGGCTCTAGAGCACAGGCTCAGTAGTTGTAGTGCGCAGGCTTAGCTGCTCCACGGCATGTGGGATCTTCCTGGACCAGGGCTTGAACCTGTGTTGCCTGCATTGGCAGGCGGATTCTTAACCACTGCGCCACCAGGGAAGCTCCTCATTGTACGTTTGATTTGCATTTCTCTAATGATTAGTGATGTTGAGCATCCTTTCATGTGTTTGTTGGCAATCTGTATATCTTCTTTGGAGAAATGTATGTTTAGGTCTTCTGCCCATTTTTGGATTTGGTTGGTTGGTTTGATATTGAGCTGCATGAGCTGTTTATATATTTTGGAGATTAATCCTTTGTTGCTTTGTTTGCAAATATTTTCTCCCATTCTAAGGGTTGTCTTTTCATCTTGTTTATGGTTTCCTTTTCTGTGCAAAAGCTTTTAAGTTTCATTAGTTCCCATTTGTTTATTTCCATTTCTCTAGGAGGTGGGTCAAAAAGGATCTTGCTGTGATTTATGTCATAGAGTGTTGTGCCTGTGTTTTCCTCCAAGAGTTTTATAGTGTCTGGCCTTACATTTAGGCCTTTAATCCGTTTTGAGTTTATTTTTGTGTATGGTGTTAGGGAGTGTTCTAATTTCATTCTTTCACACGTAGCTGTCCAGTTTTCCCAGCACCACTTATTGAAGAGGCTGCCTTTCTCCATTGTATATTCTTGCCTCCTTTATCAAAGATAAGCTGACCGTATGTGCGTGGGTTTATCTCTGGGCTTTGTATCCTGTTCTATTGATCTGTATTTCTGTTTTTGTGCCTGTATCATACTGCCTTGATTACTGTAGCTTTGTAGTATAGTTTGAAGTCAGGGAGTTTGATTCCTCCAGGTTTGTTTTTCTTCAGATTGCTTTGGCTGTTCAGGGTCTTTTGTGTTTCTATATAAATTGTGAAGTTTTTTGTTCTAGTTCTGTGAAAAATGCCATTGGTAGTTTGATAGGGATTGCTTTGGGTAGTATAGTCATTTTCACAATGTTGATTCTTCCAGTCCAAGAACATGGTATATCTCTCCATCTGTTTGTATCATCTTTAATTTCTTTCATCAGTGACACTTGATTTATTTATGCTGGCAAAGCAGAGGCTTTCCTGAGTTTTGGAGCCCTATAGTGTGAGCCTAGGGAGTAAAGACACCTCAATTTCATTTGTCCTTCCCCTTCCACTCACCCTTGAACTTCCTTTCCTGTATGCTAGACACTGTGGAAGTGATACCCCCCAGAACAACTGTGTCCACGGTCTGGTTGGGAGTTAGGGACAAGTGAGGTTCTGGTGGGAAATGAGGCTGGAGGGGTCAGCAGGGAACAGGTCAGGGAGGAACCTTGTATGCTGGGCTAAGGATGTATTTTGTTCAGTATTTTGGTTGAATAAAAGAAAACTTTAGAGATAAGATATTCAGCAGTGGATTGACTGTCTTTGTCATGGTGAATTCCTTTGCATGGAGGGTACTTAAGCCCTTGGACTGCTCATGTATGTTGGAGAGGGGATTTGTGCAGGAGCTTAGGGGTTGTTGAGATGGCATCCAAGCAGTCTAGCTTAGTGGGAAAAGGACTAGACTGGGAATTGGGAAACCTGGTTTCTGATCCCTAGTCAGCTGACAGCTGGCTGGGGCCCTGGATGGGCAAGGGGGCTTCCCTTTCCTGGGCCTCCATTTCCCTGTGTTTAGGTGAGATACAAGGGCTGGATGCATGGGTCCCAAGCGTGGTACCTGGGGGCTTGTTAAAAATGCAAATGCCCATGTCTCTTGTCCCAGTTTCCGGAGTTACTAGTTCTGGGTGGCACCGAAGCATCTGACGTTTTAACAGCTTCCAGGTGATGCTACTGATGAGCTAGGTTAGGGAAACTGGACTAAAAAGTCTCTAATGTCCCTTCTGCCTCTGAGAATTCTGTCTCTGAGGGAGATGTGGTCTCTGTCCTTAAGAAGCTGGCAAGTAAATAGTAATACTGCTGTTACTACTGCTAATAAAAGTAATACAGAATAGCTAACATTTATTGAGTGTTTTCTATGTGCCAGATATTGAACTCATTTCTCTCATTTACCTTTTATAACCACTATGAAGGAGGTATTCTTATCCCTGTTTTACAGATGAAGAGATTGAGGCTCAAAGAGATTAGTGCCTTTGGTCAAAGTTATGCAGGTTTGACTGCCTGTGGTACACCTGGGGACATTTGTGGAACTTCCCAGTAAGGAGCTAAAATTTGCACTGAGTCTTGATGGGTGCAGAGAGATTAGCTAAGGCAGTAGTTGTCCAAATGTGGTCTGACACTGGCAGCATCCGCATCCCCCTGGAACTTGTTAGAAATGCAATTTCTCAGGCCCTACCCCAGACCCACCGAATCTGAAACTGTGGGGCCAGCAACCTGTGTTTTAACATGTCCTCTAGGAGGTACTGATGCAGGTTGAAGTTTGAGAACCACTGAGTTGGGGGTAGAGAAGGACATTACAGGGGGCACAGTCGTGGAGACCAGGAAGGGCAGTGTTGCAGACTGGCCCATCACTGGCCTTCCCTTTAGTGGAATCGAGAGGTCACATGAGCCATGCAGACTCCCACAAGGGGGCACTGTGGGCACAGGCTTGGATGCTGCCTGTTATGCTGTCATGGCTGCTACCCTGGTGGAAGCGTGAAAAAAGCCTGGTGCCACATCAACTGGAGAGGTCATTCTTTCTTCTCAGAAAAGGTCTAATGGGGGTGGTAATCTTGTTTATAGGATTCGTCCCTTGTAGGGAAGCTGAACCTACAGGGCTTTCTGCTGTTCACACGTGCCTGGCAATGTCTACCCGTCCGTGCTGCAGTGTCTCTGCAGATCCTGTGCAAATAGCATTCCTCTTGTAGCTCCCCAGCCAAGGGGCTTGCAGTTTCTTTGGAAGAAAGAACGCTTGAACCCCAGCGGCCCGATTCTAGTTCATTGTGCTACCTCTAGGTGACGCCTCTGTCTGGTTCTTTCACAGTTTGGGAGTAGGGTGGAGTGCTGGGTCACAACCTGTCTTCAAGCCTTAGCTCTGCCCCAGCCATGCTTTGTGATCTCAGGCAAGTCCCTTTTCTTTGGGCCTCATTTTTCTTTCTTTCTTTTTTTTCCTCATTTTTCTTTTGTGTTAGATAAGGGAGTGGCACGGAGAAGGTGGCTTTCAGCATCTTTCCACATATAAAATGCTTCTGTGGGGAGTTGAGGAGATAGGCTTGTCCTACTCAAGGAGCTGGGATTGCAGGGCAGCTGTAAGCCCTGCTGCATGACATCCATCTCCTGTATCCATTTAAGTAAGCCTTGTCAGGTCCTTGGTACAAGGCAGAAGGTGGAACATATCAAGTTGGATTTTTTTTTAAGAAGTCCAGATCTTTAGGCAAGGATTTGCCTCTATAGATTTCTGTTCTGCATATGCTTGGAAGAATGGGAGATATACACCTTATTTTCCTCTCAGCTGCAGCGTGTATTTCTTCTGAAAATACATTGCCTCTGAAGGAGGGGCTGTGACAGTGTTGGGGGCTCTGGCATTCACCTCATTAACCAAGGGATTGGTGTCCAGCATCTCATGGTGACTGCTCACCCAGCTGAGCTACTCTGCCTGGGCACTTAGTTTCTGGAATTGTGTTTTCAGAGAGCTGTAGATGTGCTCATCTCAGAGCCACAGGGAATTAAAGAGAGGGTCTGGTTCAGCTCTCTTGCTGGCTCCCCCTTTATACGACGATGTTCAGAGAGCTTGGTTAGAAATTGCCCAGCCCGATAGGCAAACACTGTCAAGCTGCAGTTCTCCTTGGTGGAGGAAGCTTGTTAAACAAGATGCCTCTTTCCATCAGGCCCCCTTGGAGAAGGAAAGAAAGCTCTTCAGTTGATCTGGCACCTCTGTTTTGCATGCACATAACGCTCCATTTTCTTGTTTTTGGATGAGGCCACTGAGGCATAGGTCAGGTGGCTTTTCCCAAGTCCCGCAGCTCATCAGTTTGGGGGAGGACTGAGTTTGAGGCCTCTTCACCTTGAGCTGGCTCCCCTCCTGACTGCAGGTGAGCCATTTGCTACTCAGGTGCCATATTCTCCTCCTCTTTTTTAAAGAAAATATTCCACCCTTAGGTGTTTGGGTTTTTTCCCATTTTATTGAGATGTAATTGACATATAGCACAGTATTAGTGTCAGGTATACAGCATAATGGTTTGATATGTCTATATATTTGTGAAATCTCCACAATAAGTCTATTTAACATCTATCATCTCACATAGTTAACAAATTTTTTTTCTTGTGATGAGAACTTTTAAGATTTACTCTCTTAGCAACTTTCAAATATATAATACAGTATCATTAGCTGTAGTCACCATGCTGTACATTACATCCCCGGAACTTACAGCTGGAAGTTTGTACCTTTTGACCACCTTCACCCATTTTCACCCACCCCCTACTTCTGGCAACCACCAACCTGTTCTGTTTCTGTGAGTTTGGTTTGTTTTAGATGCCACATATAAGTGAGATCATACAGTGTTTGTCTTTCTCTCTGACCTGTTTCACTTAGCATATTACCCCCAAGTCCATCTGTATTGTCACAAATGGCAGGATTTCCGTTTTTATGGCTGAATAATATTCCGTGTGTGTGTGTGTGTGTCACATTTTTAATCATTCATCCAGTCATGGACACTTAAGTTGTTTCTATGTCTTGACTATTGTAAATAATGCTGCAGTGAACATGGGAGGGCAGATACCTCTTTGAGATAGTGATTTCATTTCCTTTGGATATATACCCATGTTTGGAATTGCTGGATCATATGGTCGTTACATTTTTAATTTTTTGAGGAACCTCCATGCTATTTTCTGTAGCGGTTGCACCAATTTACATTCCCACCAACAATGCACAAGGGTTCCTGTTTCTCCACGTTTTTGCCAACACTTGTTATCTCCTGTCATTTTGATGACAACCATTCTAACAGGTGTGAGGTGATACCTCATTGTGGTTTTTGATTTGCATTTTCCTGATGAGTAGTGATGTTGAGCACCTTTTCATGTACCTTTTGGTTATTTGTGTGTCTTCTTTCAGAAAAATGTTCAGTTCCTCTGCCCATTTTTTAATTGGATTGCCTTTTTTATTTTGGCTATTACATGAGTTTTTTAATATACTTTGGATATTAATCCCTTATATGATATTTGGTTTGCAAATACTTTCTCCTTTTCGGTAGGTTGCCTTTTCATTTTGTTGATGGTTTCCTCTGCTGTGGAGAAGCTTTTTAATTTGATATAGTCCCACTTGTTCATTTTTGCTTTTGTTGCCTTTGCTTTTGGTGTCAAATCCAAAAAAATCATTGCCAAGACTGATGTCAAGGAGCTTAACAGCCTGTATTTTCTTCTAGGAGCTTTATGGTTTTAGGTCTTCTGTTCAAGTGTTTAATCCATTTTGAGTTGATTTTTGGGTAGGGTGTACGAGGTCCACATTCTTTTGCATGTGGCTGTCCAGTTTTCCCAGTACCATTTTCCTTCTGTTTTTAAGGTTACAGAGCATTGTAGTGTTGTCTGGGGTGCTTCTCCATGCTGTCCAGCTCATTACCCTTTTCTGTCTCACAGAGTGTCGCTGGTACAGAAGTGTTCCCTCAGAGGCTGAGAATTTAATTTTTTTAAAATTTATTTATTTATTTTTGGCTGCATTGGGTCTTCATTGCTGTGCGTGGGCTTTCTCTAGTTGCGGCGGGCTGGGTCTCCTCTTCGTTGCGGTGCGCGGGCTTCTCATTGTAGTGGCTTCTCGTGTTGCAGAGCGCGGGCTCTGGGTGTGCGGGCTTCAGGAGTTGTGGCTCACGTGCTCTAGAGTGCAAGCTCAGTAGTTGTGGCGCGTGGGCTTAGTTGCTCCGCGGCATGTGGGATCTTCCCGGACCAGGGCTCAAACCCGTGTCCCCTGTATTGGCAGGCAGATTCTTAACCACTGTGCCACCAGGGAAGTCCCGAGGCCAAGAATTTAAATGTCTCCTACTGGTGCTCCCTGAGCCAGCTTTGTCTTTGGTTTAGATGGTATATTAGGTAGGTGGCCTTCATCTGCAGGTAACTGAGAACTCAAACTGCCTTGAACAGTTAAGACATTTATTTGCTTACATAAGAAGCCATCTAGATGCAACAGGGCCTTCAAGGTTGCAGGCCCCGTTGCATCTAGATGGCTTCTTATGTAGATGCAGCAGTTCAACAGTGTCATCAGGACCTAAACATTTCTCTCTTTGCTTTGCTCCTCACTGTGTTGGCTCCATTATGCAAGATGGTTGCCAAGTACCACTGGGGCTAACAGGGCTGGGACTAGGGTGGTGTGGTGAGACACTTGGGATGTGAAACCTAAGGAGGTGTTCACTCAGGGTGGGCGTAATGCAGGGTTAACGCTTTTATGACTCCAGGAGTACTTCACCCTGGTTCTGGCCCTTGGGGCTAACCCTGCCCTCCTTCATGTTGGTGGGAGACAGACTGCCACTGCCCCCCGCCAACCCCCACCGCCTCATTTCACTTAGAGTAGGCTAAACTCCTGCAACAAATAGGCCCGCAGAATGTGATTGGCATAAACACAATACAGACGTATTCCTAATTCTAGAAGTCCAAGGCAGGGTATTCCTGGTCAGCAGGAAGCTTTCCTTTGCATGTGGTAATTCAAGAACACAGCTTCCTTCTGTCCTGTGCCTTTGCCATCTTTAGGGCCTCACGGTCACTTGCATCTGCCTAGCAGAGTGGGAAAAAGAGGTAGAGGAGAGGCACCCATTCTCCACAAAGGCCTGACTAGAAGTCACCCACATCATTCTATTCCTACTCTATTGGCTGCGACTTAGTCTCCTGACACACTGCTGCAAGGGGGCTGGGGAATGTAGCCTAGCTCTAGCCCAGGGAGAGGCGAGGAGAGTGGTTTGGGGGGACATCTTCTAGTCTTTGCCGTGGAAGGAAGAAGAAAATGGATGCTTTATGGGGACCCTTTGAACAGAAGCCTCTCAAGGAAATGGGGGAATTTATTGGAAAGCTGGAGGTGTCTAACAACCAGAATGTAGGTGGTCCTGGTGGCCCCCTTGGGAGTGGGAATGGAAAGTGTTGCAGTACAAATCAGCTCTTCCCCCCTTCTCCCTCTGTGAGTCTACTCCACTCCTTTGCAGGCCTGCTTCTTTTGCTCTTCTTTCTTTCCCATGGCTACCATTCTAGCTTCCCATTCCCTCCCGTTCCAAGCATCCAACAACATTAATTTGACTCTGCATCCCACTTGTCACTTCCCAAGAATGAGACTGGCCTCGCCTGGGAGAAGGGTCCCTTCCTGGTCCTGCTAGCTCATGGAGCCCGCTTTCCACTTAACCAGGGCTGAGGGAGCACTTGCTGAGAAGGAATGAAGACAGGGGGCTGCTGATGTGTCCACAGCAGCTGCCCCTCGTGTTGCTAAGACTTGCTTTCCTTGTCACTCCCAGACCACCATGTTACCATATAAAAAAAACCAACCAAACCTTTATTTTTAAAAACTTTATTAAAGAAAATAGCTTTATTGAGATATAATTCACATGGTAAAATATTTATCCTTTTTTTAAAAAAATTATTTTATTTTTGGCTGCATCGGGTCTTTGTTGCTTCATGTGGGCTTTCTCTAGTTGCGGCGAGAAACTGCTCTTCCTTGTGGTGCACGGGCTTCTCATTGTGGTGGCTTCTCTTGTTGTGGAGCACGGACTCTAGGTGCGCGGAGCTTTAGTAGTTGTGTGGCTCGCGGGCTCTAGAGCGCAGGCTCCGTAGTTGTGGTGCACGGGCTTAGTTGCTCCGCGGCATGTGGGATCTTCCCGGACCAGGGCTCAAACCCTTGTCACCTGCGTTGGCAGGCGGATTCTTAACCACTGTGCCACCAGGGAAGCCCTCTTTATCCTTTTAAAGTGTACAATTCAGTGGGCTTCAGGATTTTTGCAGAGGTGTGCAACTGTCATCACCACCTAACTTTTAAACATTCTCATCATGCTAGAGAGAAACCCTGTGCCTATTAGCAGTCACTCCCCATTTACTCCAGCCTCTACCCCTAACCCTGGGCAACCACTAAGCTATTTCCTGTCTCTATAGATTTGCTGATTTGGGACATACTCATTTCATATAAATGGAATTATACAGAATGTGGTCTTTTTGTGATTGTATTCTTTCACTTAATGTTTTTAAGCTTCATCCATATTTTAGCATGTATCGTTACTTCATTCCTTTAAAAAATAGAGCTTTATTGAGTTATAATTCACAGACCATGAAATTCACCGTTTAAAGTATGCAACTCAGTTGTTTTTTGTATATTCACAGAGTTGTGCAACACTCACCACTATCTAATTTTAGAACATTTTCATCACTTCAGAAAAGAAACCTCTTAACCATTAGCAGTCTCTCCTATTCCTCCCCTCCCGGCCCCTGAAAACCACTAATCTGCTTTTAAGTCTCTGTGGATTAGCCTGTTCTGGACATTTTATGTAAATGAAATCATACCATTTATATGATTTGGGTCTGGCTTCTTTTACTTAGTATAATGTTTTTAAGGTTCATCCGTGTAGTGACACACAGCAGTACAGTTAATACCTTTTAATTGTCAAATAATATTCAGTTGTATGGGTATACCATATATTGTTTATCCATTCATCAGTTGATGGACATTTGAATTGTTTCTATTTTTCTGCTTTATGAGTAATTCTGCTATGACCATTCATGTGCAAGTTTCTGTGTGGACATATCCTTTTCTTTCTCTTGGATTATATATAATACCTAGGAGTAGAATCCTAGGTCATATGGCAACTCTGTGTTTTAACATTTCGAGGTGCTGCCAAACCATCTTCCACAGAGGCAGCACCATTTTATGTTCCCACCAGCAGTGTATGAGGGTCCTCATTTCTTCACATCCTTGTCAGCACTTGTTATTATCTGTACTTTTGACTTTAGCCATCAAGTGGGTATGAAGTAGTTTCTAATTAAGGTTTTGATTTGCATCTGATAATAATCAGTGGTGGGACTTCCTGGTGGTCCATTGGTTGAGTCTTCCAATGCAGGGGGTGAGGGTTTGATCCCTGGTCAGGGAGCTGAGATCCTATGTGCATCTGGCCAGAAAGCCAAGACATAGAACAGAAGCAGTATTGTAACAAATTCAATAAACACTTTAAAAGTGGTCCGCATTAAAAAAAAAAAATAATGGCACTGAGCATCTTTTCATGTGCTTGTTGGCTGTTTGTATGTCTTGTTTAGAAAAGTGTTTAGTGTTGCTCATTTTAGAATTGGGTTATTTGTCCTTTTTTTTAAGTTGAAATATTGATTTACAGTACTGTGTTAGGTGTACAGCAGAGTGATTCGGTTATATATATTATCTTTCAGACTATTTTCCATTATAGGTTATTATAAAATATTGAATATAGTTCCCTGTGCTGTACAGTAAATCCTTGTTACTTACCTGTTTTATGCGTAGTTTATTTTTTTAATAAATTTATTAATTTAGGCTGCATTGGGTCTTCGTTGCTGCACACGGGCTTTCTCTAGTTGCGGCGAGCAGGGGCTACTCTTCATTGCAGTGTGCGGGCTTTTCGTTGTCGTGGCTTCTCTTGTTGCAGAGCACAGGTTATAGGCATGCAGGCTTCAGTAGTTGTGGCACATGGGCTCTAGAGCGCAGGCTCAGTAGCTGTGGTGCATGGGCTTAGTTGCTCCGCGGCATGTGGGATCTTCCCGGACCAGGGCTCGAACCCATGTCCCCTGCGTTGGCAGGCAGATTCTTAACCACTGCGCCACCAGGGAAGTCCTGTGTAGTTTATTGTATCTGTTAGTCCCATAGTCCTAATTTGTCACTGCACACCCCCGCCCACAAGCTTTGGTAACCATAAGTTTTTTTTCTGTCTCTTTGAGTCTGTTTTGTATATGGATTCATTTGAATTATGTTTTAGCTTACATATATAAGTCATACTGTATAATATTTGTCTTTCTCTAACTTCATGTAGTATGATATTCTCTGGATCCATCCATTTTGCTGCAATTTGTTGAGTTATAAGTATTCTTCATATATTCTAGATATGTCTCTTATTAGATATATGTTTTGCGTGTATTCCATTCTTTGGGTTGTCTTTTCACTTTCTTGATTGTGTTCTTTAAAAGGCAAAAGTTTTACGTTCTGATGAATTCCAAACTCTTCTTTTTTCTTTTACTTGTGTTTTTGATGTTATAGCTAAGAAATCATTGCCTAACCCAAAGTCACAAAGATGGATATGTTTTCTTTTATAAGTTTTATAGTTTTAGCTCTAACATTTAGTTTTATGATCCATTTTGAGTTAATTTTTGTAGCTGGTGTTAGGATGGGTCTGACTTCATTCTTTTGGCATGTGGCTTCTCAGTTGTCCTAGCACTGCTTGTTGAAGAGACTGTGCTTTCCCACTGAACTGTATTGGCACCTTTGTGGAAAATCAGTGTCCTGTGTAGCCACTTCCTGGATTTTCTGTCCTTTGAAACAGCTGTCAGGGCTCCCATGAGACTCTGAATATAAACAATAATGCCTTTCTCATATTGAACACCTACTATTTGCAGTGCTAGGCACATTATATATATTCTCTCTTGTCCTCACGATAATTCCTCAAGGTGAGTAGTAGTATCCTCATCTCAGAGATAAGCAAATTGGAATTAAGCATTTCAGCCATTTGCTGAGGGTGTCCTTTAGTAACGTGGTGGAGCTGGGCCTTGAACTTAGATCAATGTGGCTCCAAGGGCTGAGCCCAGCTGTGTGCTGTGGTTCTCTGTTCCCAGGAGGTCCCACCCAGCTTGGGTGTCATTTCTGGAGTTCTTTGGGGCCATGACTAGCCAGATATATGTATGGCAAGGAATGTCCTGAAACCTGAGTAAGATTATATGATTTCACAGTGTGCTTTGGATGTTTAAAAAAAAAAAAGCAAATTGTTGTCTCCAGCTGCCTCTGTAAGAAGTGGGCAGCTAGACTGAAGGAATGTTGCGTGGGTCCTGTTCTGCCCTGTCCTGTTGGACCACTCCTGGGAGTTATGTTATTTTCGGAAGCCATGAAGTAGAGCCCATTGAGAAAAGAGTATCAGGATGGTGGCCTGCCTTCAGATAATGGCCTGTGAGGCCTAATTGAAAGGTCTGGAGGTATTTAAATTGGAAATGAGCCAAGAGCGGTGCTGTTGGTGAAAGGCTATCACGCAGAGAAAGGGTGAGGTTTGTGCCAGAGTGTGGAAAATGCAGCAGAATGGTTTGGCTGGCCAGGGGGAAGTTTTTCGAACTCAGGGCTAATGGGAGGTGGCAGGGGCTGCCTTGGGGAGTCGTGAGCTTCTT
The DNA here is from genome assembly GCF_949774975.1 of Lagenorhynchus albirostris. Lineage (NCBI taxonomy): Eukaryota > Metazoa > Chordata > Mammalia > Artiodactyla > Delphinidae > Lagenorhynchus > Lagenorhynchus albirostris. Next base: position 29,457,836 of record NC_083110.1, read on the forward strand.
GTCCCTGGTTTTATACAAGCAGAGTCTAGCTGCTTACTTTGTGGAATGTCCTAGAGGCTCTTTGGGTGAAGGCCTGTGGGATTTTTTTAAGTTTTCCTTTGACCCCCAAAGCTTGTATGTCATGGCTTCTGGTTTTACAGGACTTCCTGTCCATGCAGCTGAGATTGCTCCCAGCTCAGATCTGTCATGCCTCACTCATCCCGAGGGCTAAATTTGGAATTTAATAACAACACTTTGGCCTGTTTCCTTGGAGGCACTTCATCTGTTATCCCATTAACCCTCATAACATCCCTGGGCAGAAAGTGAGGGAGGGCCAGAGAGGAGAAGGAATCTGTCTCTGACTTCTTCACATCCTGAAGGTGAGAGGAGATGGCTAGTTTAGGAGCCAGCCTGGGGCTGGGGGCGTGGCCTGGATCACCGACCCTCAGGCTCCCCCCCCCAACTCCCACATACAACCTACTGGGTAAAGAGTGTGTCTCCCCAGCAGGAAGCTCTTGGGAATAGTATATTGGTGATCTGATTCCATAAAAAGTTTAAGACACACCCGTGGTGCATATGGCTCCAGGTCAGCTCAGTCAGGAGTGGGAATGGGTGGGCATGGAGGTGAGTGGATGAAGTTTGAGCCCCAAGGTGAGGGGGGAAGACCGATGTGTCCACCACTAACTTCTGGCAGAGGGGAGGGGCCTGAGGCAGCAGGAGGGCTTCCTCAGGGAGGGGATTTGAGCAAAGTTTGGACAGTCTTGGCGAGGACCCTGGATTTACATTCTGGAGCTCAGAGTTTGAGTGGTTTTCCTACCAACTAGCCATGTGACGTGGGTCAAGTTCTTGCCCCCCCCCCCCCCGGGGCTCACTCTCCCCAGGAAAGGGCTTGCCTAGGGTGCTCTTTGAGGTTCTGAGCCTGTGAGCTGAGTGCTGTTTGCATGGATGGCTAAAGAGCCTGGGCATGCAGAGGAGGGACTGTGGACTAGCTCAGGGAAGAGGTTTGCTGGAACCGCTGTGAAGGATGAGCAGGGATGAAGGGAAGAGGACCCCAGGTGAAGGGCTCTGCTTGGGCAAAGGCATATTGGCTTTGGGGTTCTTGTCTACTCCAGACCATGCTGTTTGTCATTCCTACTTCTGTTCAGAGTCTCACAGGCATCTGGCTTCTCCATCCCTCCCAAGCTCTTTCTCTTTAGGCCTTGGCATTTTGTGTCAGGCTGGCCCTCGGCGAGTGACCCAGTCTGCAGTGGGGGCACTCTTGTCTGGACTATGAGTGCTGCTAAGTCTTCCCTGGCACCAGGCAAGGAGGGCACAGAAACCCAAGGCCACACACTGGAGACCACTGCAGCTGGAAGGTCCCTTGAAAATCATCTGATGCTATACTCCTTGTCACCTTTTTGCAGATGAGGGAATTGGGGCTTGGAGTTGCAAGCCTGGTGAGAGAAGAGCAGGTGCCAAGACCTGGAGGCAAGAGAAAGCAGATGGGTTTGTGAAAGGTAGAAGAGCCAGGATTGGGAAGTGTGTGGAAAGGAGGCCGGAGGGGTGGGCAGGACCGGGTAGTGCCGGAGCTCTAGTAAGCCACGGGAAGATGTTAAGCAGAGGAATGGTTTCTTTTACAAAGGACATTGGCTAGAAACCGAGCCCCCGGTTTTCCCAGCTTTCCCTGTGCCTTGCTGGCCTTCCCCACCTGTGGATGGCACCTTCGTCCTCTGCTTGCTATGGCTGAAAACCTGGTAAAAGGCCTCGACTCGTTCTCTCACCCTCCACATCTCCAGTCCCTCCACAAGTCTTTTGGCTCTTCCTTCAGAATATATCCAGGATCTGACTGCTTTTCACCACCTCCACGGCTCCTCTGGTTCAAGCTCCCACATTTCTTACCTTTTTACTGCCTTGATCCCGTTGTTGCACTCCGATTACACCTTGGTCCCTTCGATTTATTTTCCACGCAGCAGCTGGAGTACAGGTGAAAGTCAGAGTCAGATGAGGTCACCCTTCTGTTCAGAACCCTCTAGGGGCTGCACATGTCACTCAGGGAGACGCCAAAAGGCTCTCCATGATCCACATGGCCCAAAACCTGGTCTATCATTCCCCTCGCAGCTGCTGGTTCTGCTCTTCCAGCTTGTCAGCCTTGCTCCTGCCCCGGGGCCTTTGCATGTGTTCCCTCTGTCTGGCCCACTCTTACCCCAGCAAACCTCATAGGTCATGCTCTCCCTTCCTTTTGGTCTTTGCTCAAGACTCCTCTGGCCTCCTTATCAAAGATTGTAACCTTCCTCAAATTTCCTTCCTGGCTTTAATATTTTCTTCTCAGCATTTACTACTTTTTTTTTTTAATACAGATTTTTATTTATTTTTGGCTGCATTGGCTCTTTGTTGCTGCGTGCGGGCCTTCTTTAGTTATGGCGAGTGGAGGATACTCTTCGTCGCAGTGTATAGGCTTCTCATTGCGGTGGCTTCTCTTGTTGCGGAGCAAGGGCTCTAGGCATGCGGGCTTCAGTAGTTGTGGCTCGCGGGCTCTAGAGTGCAGGCTCAGTAGTTGTGGCGCATCGGCTTAGTTGCTCGGCGGCATATGGGATCTTCCTGGACCAGGGCTTGAACCCGTGTCCCCTGCATTGGCAGGCGGATTCTTAACCACTGCGCCACCAGGGAAGCCCTCAGAATTTACTTCTAATTTTTTGTTTGTTTATTGATTGCCTACTAGAAAGGAAGCTTCATGAAGGCAGGGATCTTTTTTTAAATATGCGTGTCTAATTTGTTCATTGCTGTTTTATCCTGGCACCTAGAGCAGTACCTGGAGCTCAGCAGGGTAAATAAATACTTTCAGAATGATTGACCGACCTAATGGTGGCTGTGTGGGAGTGCATTGGGCTGGGGAGCAGGAATGGGGTGGAGTGGGGAGACCAGCCGGGAGGCTGTGACAGAATCTCAGGAGATGATCAGGGTTCTTGGGTCTACCAAATGGCAAGGTTTAGCAGCTCTCCCCTTGCTGTGATGCATGAACTGTCAACTGAGAAGAACTTTCAGGTTTAGTTTGTCTAATCCCCTCTTTGATCATTTGGGGAAATTGAGACCCACGAAAGAATTCCCCGCTAAGTTAGGGACAGAATGCAGCCTTCCTGTTCCCCAACGGCATCTTATTAAAGGACTTTGGTCTCTGGCGGGGAGAGGAGAAGCCTCAGGGGCTGTGTGGCAGTGACTTGAGAGCAACTGCTGTTGTACTTGATGGCAGGTTGGGGGCCTGCCATGGTGACTGAGTTCATGTACGAAATGCTTTTCTTAGTGGTCACCTTGGGGTTGATGAATAGAAGGGCATAAGATGGTTCCTGCCTCAGGCACTACCAGTTAGGTTGAAAGTTGAGATGCCTGCGTAGCAGTTCATGAAAAGACAGATCTTGGAGGGCCTTCCAGTTGCCTCTCCAGGCATCCTATCCCCCTACCACTCTCCCCACTTGTTTTTCTTGGTGGGGGGGCGGGGTCTTGACTGGCTTAAGCCAATAAAAGTATGGCATCTACTGCCATAGTGATAGCTTGGTGATGGGCAGTGACCCAGACCTAAGCCAATCAGTGTATGGAATCACCCCTGGCCAAAGTGACTGATTGAGTTTGGGCCACTTGGAGTTGGCTGGAAAGCTTCTGTTTGATGGCTGGAAGGAGATCTCTCCTGCTCCACGTGGTGTGATATGCAAATATGAGGCTTGGAACTGCTGCAGACCTTCTGCTGTCCTGAGGGAAGCCAGCCTGAGGACAGAGTTGAGATTTACAGCAGGGCGAGCCAGGAGCCTAGCAGGGAAACAGCCAGAGCCCTGCTCAAACCTACCTGGAGCACCTGTTGTCCCAGTTATGGGGGCTAGCACATGCTGTCTACAGTTTAGGGTAGTTTGAGTTGACTTTTCTGTCCTGGTCGTTGAAGAAAGCCTAACTGTTAATTAGGTGCTAGACAGTGATGAGGAGGCATGAGTGAACATGATGAGAGCCAGGTGTGGCTTTTGCTGGACGCATGCTCCACAGCCCTGCCTGAGTCCCTCTGAGAAGCCTTCTATCCCACAAGGCCTTGAGGAAAAGTGCCCAGGAGACACTCTGAGCTCTTTCTTCCTGAAAGTGGGCAAGCTGGGGCTATCTGTATGGTTTTTAGCAGTATTGGGACCATGGAGAGAAATCTATCTTTTTAGAGTCACTGGCTTTTTAACCCCCTTCCCCTGTGGATACGTGCCCTCTTGGTGGGGGTGTGTTGCTCAGAGGGGAAGGCCCCAGTCCCGCCTCTGCTAAGTGAGCCATGCACACGTCCATGTGGGTTGCTGGGAGTGCTTGCTTGCTGGACCACAGGTGACTCCATGCCATCCCCACATTCGGGGCCTTTACCTTTTCTTCGCTCCTGGGTAGGCTGGTGACCAACGGCTCCTTCCTAGAATATTTATAAATGCATAAAAAACATGAACTTACAAAGAAAACCAATTCTGTTCAAATACATATAGCAAAATATTTAAAAATTGTGATGAAGTGCCATATATGCTGCTGCTGCTTTTTTTTTTTTTTTTCCTTAATTTATTTGACTGCGCCATGCAGTATGTGGACTCTTAGTTCCCTGGCCAGGGATCGAATCCGCACCCCCTGCAGTGGAAGTGCGGAGTCTTAACCACTGGACCACCAGGGAAGTCCCATATATGCTTCTTCGTTAATGCAATAATAAGAGTATCTTGTGGCAGATCCAGTAACTACTGTATAATTCAGAATTGTCATGGTGAGCATAAAGGACATAACAGGATACCTGTAATAGCCATGATGTTCTTTGAAAATATTTGTGCTTTCTGTTGGTAGCAAAGTCACTGGATCTGATCAGACTACTGGGGGGTGTTGTCTCCATTCATAATTTAAAAAAGAGATAGTGAAATAAAGATGTAATTTTTTCTCATTCAAGTTTACAGTCCCCTGCGTTCTATCCATGGACCCCATGGGGGATGTCTGTGGGCCCCAAGTTAAGAACCCTTGAGTAAAACCAAACCAAACCAAAATCCTTACACACACATGCACACACACACACACACACACGCATATACATTATGAGAATGTGTGCATATAGGTGCATACGAAGATGTAGACACCTGGGATCCTCATACCTGCACAAAGAGCTATGGAGGACACCTCCTACCTCCCAGGTGAACCTGTTGTTCATGCACACACATACCCAGCTGCCGACACACCCAGAGAGACACTGTATATATGTGCTCGTGGACACATGCAGGTCAGACACTTGGGGCCATGTGTACACCCCCCCCCACAAAAGTGCACACACATGCTCACACTTACACATGCTCACATGCACAAGCGTGTGGACACACACATCTAGCTTTGTACCCAGAGCCTTCTGTATAAACGTGCACAATCCGAAGCCTCAGGGCCTAGCATGGTCGCTGCAAGGGCAGAAGAGGCCAGGTTCATGCCATCTGGATCCTGCCACCCAGCCCCCAGGAGGCCCAGTCCAGGAGGACCAGAACTCTGTCTAACCCACTTTCCCAAGGCGTAAACCAAGGGGCCAGGAGGCCTCTAGAACCTTCCTTTGCTTGATGAAGCTCTGATCTGTCCCCTAATGGGTTGGGTGATGGGTATTTGGTTGCTGTTGCTGTACCACCACTAGTGGGCTGCCAGGGAGCCCTCAGCTTTGGCTCTCAGAGCCCGCGGGGGCAGTGGGGGCGCGGGGCCAGCACAGTGCAGGGACGTCCCCAAAGGAAAGAATTCTTCACTGGTGATGAACATTGTGTCTGCAGAAGCTAATGGCCCAACCTCCTATTCAGTTTATGTAAAATAAAACAGGCCATATGCTGCTGCTTTCAGAGTTTGGGTGTTTAAATTAAATGTTGTTTAATGAATATTCAAACCCATTTGTTCTAAAGTTGTGCTCAGTGTGGTGGCGGCTTTCATCCCCCCTCCTTCCTTGCAGCCCCCTCGGTGCTCCCGTACCCAGGGTATTAAACCATTAGAACGGGGTGTGAACATCTAGGCAGATGTCTTCCAACGGAAATTTGGATATTAAAATGCCGGAGCAGATGACAGTGTAAATAAAGACATACAGTGAGAGGCTTGTCTGGTTATTTTTTTGTTTGGTAATTAAGACGGAGGAGGTTTTGACTTAAGTTCTGTCGTACTGAGAAACAGAGGTGGCAGCTGAGAACTCTCCACCTCTTCCCTCTTTCCTTTGCCCGTCAGCCCAGAGAGGGGCTTTCACACTGGCCTCCGTGTAACTGGTTTATTGACAGGTGTCAACTTGGTGGCATAGAGAAGTGAAATGAGTTTATTTTTCTCCAGGCACTGCTTTCTGCTGAACTATGTCAAATTACCCTTAACATCAGCTCGAGTGGAGTCCATAGCTTTATGGTCATTTATGGTCCAGGCTGGTTCAAAACTACTGGCTCATCTCTGAATTGAACCCCTCCCCTTGGCCTGCAGTAGGCCAGACACTTCTCAGATGATTGAAGTGGGGAGGGGGTGGTGCTGACTCTCTCATTCCTCCTCCAGCTCCAGAGCCTTGGGTCTCACTCCTTCAAATTCACAGGCAGGGACCATGGGCTGCGGAGGCAGGCTGTCCTAGGGAAGCAGTCCCCAGGGTTGTGGGAGGCATCTCTATTTTGGCTTGCTGCCATGGCTGACCTGGTGGTCTGTGTACAGATGGGGGCTGGCGTCCTTGGGGCAGAGTCCATCTCATGCCAGCACCATCCATCACTGAAGATTCCCCCAGAGAGAGGCAGCAGGCCTCCCTTCAGCCCCATGAGTGGTGCACGCCACATCTCCTTTCCAGGTGTGACACTGCTTCTTGGGATATCCTTGGGCTCCAGCTCATCTCTCCTTTGCATCTCCACATGACTTCACAGGAGCAGCTGAGGCCCTGACATCCTGTTGCACACATTTAGAGTGAGGGTTTATGTATGACTGGAACCATCTTAGGAACATCATGAGGGTTCCCATCCTTCTGTCCTACCCTGCAAGACACCTCCCAACCCAAAGAGCTCAAATGCTTCAATGCCTCTGATTATCACTTCCATGTGGGAGACCTCCAAGCTTCTGTCAGCAGCCCTGAGCTCTCTGTGGCTCTGTCTCCACTTGGACATCCCACCAGATTTCATTATGCTCGTATTTAACTTCTTCATCTCTCCTTCCCTTCTCACCTCCACAGTCCAAACCAGTGTTTTCTCTGTCATGAGGACTTGCTCAACAAGCACTTAATCAAGCAGCTACTATACACCAAGTCCTGTGATAGGTACTGAGGATCCAAGGGTGACTAAAAATGGTGCCTGCCCTCAAGGAGCTCTTGGTCCAGTGGGGGCCATAGACCTAAGGGAGAGAATCTCGGTATGAAAAGGTAAGATCTAAGGGATGTGGGTGGAGAGGTCTTAGAGGTTAGTTCACTAACCTCTAAGCACTTGGGCACTCAGGAAAGGCTTCCTGGAGGGAATGATCTTTGAGCTCAGTCTTGAATTGTAATAACTAGCAGGGTAAGAAATATAAGAAGGGCATCCTGGGGAAAGGGAATAGCAAGAACAAAGGCATGGAGGCACGGAATAGCATGGAATATGCTGAGAACTTGGAACAGTTCTGTGTTCTTGGGGTCTAATATGCAGGGTAGGGCGTGGTAAGAGACGGGCTGGTTCCTGTCTCTGTCCTGGCCTCTTCCTCCTCCCGGTCCTCCTGCAGAGTTGTGGCTGACACCTCTTCAACATGCCTTCACCCACTGCCATCCATCCCACCATAGGATGAATGATGGAGTGGGGTGGCTGATCACATGGTATCTTCCTACTTTGACATTATGCCACCAATAGGTAAGTATGGTTATGTCTTCTCCTGGGAGAGGTGGCCTGGAGGAACCATTTGAGGATGGGAAGCTATTTGGGATAAGGCAGCTATCCCAAGGCCCTCACCATGACCTTCCTTTCGGCTCAGTTCTTGGTCTGAATTCCGAATCTCCTTGATTCGTGACTTCCCTTTGCTTTCTTTGTGGCCTCTGAGTTTGTTTCAGAATCTGGTTTCCAGATTGCATCTGAGCCCTTGAGTAGGCAGCCTAGGTAGATCCAGCTCTGCTGGCGTTGACATTTTGCACATGGCCGGACACACCCTCAGAGAAAAGGAGCCACCTGTGGGCCCCCAGTTATCCTTATAGATCCATGCCTGACCCAACTCCCACAACTCCTGGCCTCTACCCAACTGTCCAGGAGGATTGGGGTCTTCTAGGTGAGGTCAGCTTGGAGACTTTCTTCCCTGGCCTGATTGTGTATGCGTGTGCATATGAATACGTGTTTGTGTCTGTCTGTGTTGAGAGAGATTGGCAGGAAGCCAGTGTCCCAGCTGAGAATCTGTTCCTGGGGCTCAGAGGAAGCTGGGTGTCCCTGCCCACTTGCCCTGGCTCCAGTCTTCTACATGTGCATTATCTACGATGGGAGTATTACATTTTGGTTGGATAGAAGTCCTAGTCCCAAGGCCATGCATAGGCCCGTGACTTTCCCAGGTGACAGGTGTGGACTCAGAATGCATTTTCATGATAACCAGAGACAAACAATTTGAGAGCTGAAGGTGCTATAAGGAACCTATTCATTTGTTGCTTCTTTCTTACAATTTGTGTCAGAGCTTGTGCAGGGAATCGGGGGATAGCAGGACAAATAAGATACAGCTCCTGCTCCCAAGGGGTTCATAGTCTGGTGCAGGCTGGGAGAGTGGGTTATGTGATGCGCATGTTTAATGGCACTTGGTGTCACAGATAGCCACCTCTATGGGATGAGGGGGGCCGATGTTTGTCAGGCCCTTACCATGCACCTGCCTCGGGGCTGAACTTTCTTGAATAATTATTTCACTTCATTCTCACAACTGCCTCATCAGATCAGTACTATTCCAGCGGAGGAAATATGCTTAGGGAGGGTAAGCAGAGTGTCTAAGGTCACACAGGGGCAGGCTTTGAATTTGGACAGCCAATTTCTAGAGATCCCACTCTTTTAAAAAAGTTTTTTTTTAATTTCTACTTTTTTTTTAACAGCTTTATTGGAGTATAATTGCTTTACAATGGTGTGTTAGTTTCTGCTTTATTACAGAGTGAATCAGCTATACATATACATACATCCCCATATCTCCTCCCTCTTGTATCTCCCTCCCACCCTCCCTGTCCCACCCCTCTAGGTGGTCACAAAGCACCAAACTGATCGATCTCCCTGTGCTATGCGGCTGCTTCCCACTAGCTATCTGTTTTACATTTGGTAGTGTATATATGTCCATACCACTCTCTCACTTTGTCCCAGCTTACACTTCCCCCTCCCCGTGTCCTCAAGTCCATTCTCTACGTCTGTGTCTTTATTCCTTTCCTGCCCCTAGGTTCTTCAGAATCATTTTTTTTCTTTTAGATTTCATATGTATGTGTTATCATATGGTATTTGTTTTTCTCTTTCTGACTGACTTCACTCTGTATGACAGACTCTAGGTCCATCCACCTCACTACAAATAACTCAATTTCGTTTCTTTTTATGGCTGAGTAATATTGCATTTATATGTATATATGTGCCACATCTTCTTTATCCATTCATCTGTCGATGGACACTTAGGTTGCTTCCATGTCCTGGCTATTATTGTAAATAGAGCTGCGATGAACATTGTGGTACATGTTTCTTTTTGAATTATGGTTTTCTCAGGGTGTATGTCCAGTAGTGGGATTGCTGGGTGTATGGTAGTTGTATTTTTAGTTTTTTAAGGAACTTTCATACTGTTCTCCATAATGGCTGTATCAATTTACATTCCCACCAACAGTACAAGAGGGTTCCCTTTTCTCCACACCCTCTCCAGCATTTATTGTTTGTAGATTTTTTGTAGAGATCTCACTCTTAATTCCTGGTGGCTTCCAGTCTACTTGTGGGGAAAGGTGCTGAACTGCGTCCACCTAAGCGTGGTTCTGTGGTTGGCAGAAGTGATCTGTTGTTCCATTGGGCAGAGGCTCCCCATCCTGGCTTTCAGAGATCCACAGAGCCAGGGGTCCCTCTGAATGCCCAGGGACAAAAGGAAGCAGCTCCACGGAATTCCCTGGCGGTACAGTGGTTAGGACTCCGCACTTCTACTGCAGGGGGCACGGGTTCTATCCCTGGTCAGGGAACTAAGATCCCACAAGGCATGGCATGGGCAACAAAACAAAACAAAACAAAAAAAACAGACCCCCAGTCCTCTCGGACACCCCTGTAGTCTTGAACCTGGAAAAGAGACAGTGCTCAAGACAGGGACAGCTGGTCTACCTGAGTCTACTCTCGGTTCCCTCTGGGCACAAAGCAGAATTGGGTCACCCTGGTGAGGGATGGAAAAGGCAGTGCGGAAGTCAGGTGCTTTCTGTGAGTTGAGGATAGTAGTTCTGCCTCCCTTTGTATCCCAGAGTAGTTGTGAGACGATATTTTAAAAGATCAACTCCTACAAAAATGTAAAACATTATTCACACTTTTACCTGAGTTTCTCCCATTTCAGTGGGTTTTTCTTTCATTAATTGGTTTCTTAAAACCAGTCAGCCAAGCAGCTGCCCGTCCAGACAATACCTGCTTGTTGCCAGTCACAAAGAAAGGCAGACAGATAGACAACCTCTTACAATATTTTTAATTAGATACCTTATTTTGCTGAATCCTCTCCAAACCATACCAGTAGGATACTATCTTATCTCCCAGGAGATGAGAAATTTGAGTGACAGAGAGGTTAAGTTATTTGCTCCAAGTCACAGAGTTAGTAAGTAGCAGAGCCAGAATTTGAATCCAAGTGTTTTGACTCCAGGTGGCTTGCTGGGCTAATGATGCAGTGGCCTTGAAGGGTTATATTTATATTTGGTGGAGGAGACTCTTTCAGTTCCAGGAGACCAAAACAAACAATCCATCATGTTGTGGCTGCACTGAAGCTTTCTCAGCGAAGGGCAGTAACTCGAGGAATATTTTTGCAGATATCTCCTCTTATCTCTAAAAACAGCTGAGCTGTAACACCCTGAATTCTGTGGCTGCCTAATCTGCATACTGCCCAGGAACTCGGGAATGTCTTTACAGGCATTTGAGACTTGGGCCCCTGGGAAGGGTGGAGCGAAGGACATTCAGACAGCCATGGAGTCTGGTCCCTTACACCAGGGCCAAGAGGCTCCTGAAAGATGCACCCTTGCTCCTTGGCGGATGCCCTTTGGCATCATTATTGTAGGTGGGGATCATGGGGTTGCATGCAGCGCAGTCCATGTGAGCCAGCCCACACACTGGGAGTAGTAGGGCAGGGCATGATTACTGGAGCAGTACAGAGTTCTTAGGTGGAAAGTGAGCCCAGCCAGCTCATGGGAATCAGATCTGGGAGGCCCCCCAAGAGTGAGGCAGCTTGTCTCTGTCTCAAGTTTTCCATCTCTCGGGCTTTGCTTTTTGCCTCTCTCCTGTTTTCCTCTCTGCAGGCAGGATTCCTCTGCTTACTCATGGTTTCTCTGCTTGGCACACCCCTCTTCTCCGGCCTTCTTGTTTGGTTTTGCTATAGGGCCAACTTGACTCTACACAACCCCAAATGCCCATCACTGTCTAACATGGTCCAAATTCTTGAGAGAAAAAAATCTGATTGGTCATTGATTAGCCAGTGAACTTAGATGTCCTTAGGTATCTATCTCTCGTCCATTCAGAACAGAACATGTGGTGCAAACATGGCCACTTGGGGCTGCCTCTTCAGCTGGAGATGTGGGCAGGGCAGATATGCCTGAACACATCTGCTGTGGAGGGCCAAGCTGAAGCCATTTGTCTCACTCAGACCATGGGCAGGAGAGCAGAACCAGGTTCAGTTTTTTTGTGTTCTTGTTTTCTCCAAGTAGGCAGTTGCCTTCTGTAGGCTCTGAGCAGGGGAGGCCCACAAGACTACAGTTCACTGGTGGGTTTCTCTCTGAGTTCACATCATTTTAGGCCGTGAGGAAGGGAGGGCACGGTGAGAGACACGTATCCACGTTAATCAAGAATCTCGTAATACTCTTTCCCGAGCAGCTCCCACGTAACTAACTGGCACTGTGCTCAACACTTCACCCGTGCAATCTCATTTAATTCCCAGAACTCGGCTGGAAAAGTGGGCCTGGTTACTACCATCACACAAGTGAAGAAGAAACACGCATTTGTTCATCAGATATTTATTGAGTGCTTAACAGTGCTAGGGCTGTGCTGGGCACCATTCCTGAAAGCTAACTGTAGACCAGAGACCATGTGAAAGGGGTGGTATATATTTTATCCCTTTCAATCCTGAGGACAGCCCAATGAGAGAATTTCTGTTTTTAATTCATTTTATAGATAAGGAAATTGAAGTCCAGAGAGGTTAAGTTCTTGTAGAAGGTCACACAGCCAGTAAGTGGCACAATCTGAATTTGAACCCAGGCCTAATGCCCTCTTATGTAATTTGGAAATTCTGAAAAACAGATTTCGCTGGTCAAGGGGTGCCTGGGAAATAATGTTCTCGTGGCCCTTGCTTCAGCTGCTTACTTCAATTTTTGAAGGAGGGGTGGGGAGTGGGGTTCCTGGATATGCCCCTCCCACTTTCCTCGTTCATACCCAGGGAGGGCTTCATTTCTGCTTCCTGGCCCCCTTCCTGCTCCTCCCTGCGTGGTGTTCCCCATTCTAGGTCACAGAGACTCTTGACCTATTTGTAGGCTGCGTTGTTGTACCGTGTGCTACAGTCTGAAGGTGTGTGTCTGCAAACAACTCCCCTCCCCCCCATTCATATGTTAAAATCCCCAAGGTGATGCTTTTAGAAGGTGCTTGGCCTTTGGGTAGTGTCTAGGTCATGAGGGTGGAGCCCTTATGGATGGGATTAACATCCTTAGAGACAGAGAGAGCTCCCTCACCCCTTCTGTCATGTGAGGACAGAATGAGAAGCCTGCAGCCGGGAAGATGGCCCTCATTCAACTGCCAGTGCCATGATCTTGGACTTCCAGCCTCCAGAACTTCGAGGAATGTGGTGTTTTGCCATAGTAGCTCGAATGGACTAGGACCCTGTGTTCGTGTCTGGGAGCTCTGATGGCCCAGCTGGCTGTGCAGGGCTGTGTTTGTCTGTGGCTGCCGCTGCCAGCCTATTCTCCCACGCTCCTGTGGACCTCTCCTGTGTCAGGGTCGTGTCCTTAGTATCAGGGCTTTTAATGGGCACAATGACAAGGTGACTGTCCTTAATTGGCTATCATAACAGCCAACCAGGTCCTACTGCATCTATACAGGACTCCTGCTTCCTTGAAGGAGGTGAACCAGAATCGGGTGGGGCTGGGGAGCAAGGGACAGCTTTCCCTCTGGCTCTGGGAATCCAGGAGACTTAAACCCAACAGGCACTAACAGGCTCGGCCAGCTTTCTGGAAAGGGTTGAGGGCCTTCTCCCTCTGCCTGATTGCCTGCATCACTACATAGAGAAGGAGCTTCTGGTTGGGAGTTTTTAACTCCTAGGCTGTTATAACTAACTCCTTTATGTTATAACGAGCCCAGAAACCATCAGGGAGAGCACTGATGAAAGAATGGTCCTATTTTGGATGAGTTGGGAGAATGAAAGCAGACCTTGTGGTCTCTGTTGCTAAGGAGAGAAGACGTGGCGGTGTCAGAGAGCTGACCTGGCAGAAGGATGTGCTTTGATGTCATGGAAAGAGCATGAATATAGGAGTTAGGAGGCTCGGAGCCAAGTTTTAAAAAGAGACAGTAGCTCATCATAACATAGTGCTTATTGTGGGCTGGGTACTTTTCTAAGCACCTTATGGGTTTTAAATTCATTTGAGGTTCACAACAACCCTATGGAATAGGTACATCCTTGTCTGTGTTTTTTTTTTTTTTTTTAAGGCTTTTTTTTTTGGATGTTGGGGGTAGGAGTTTAATTAATTAATTAATTAATTTTTGCTGTGTTGGGTCTCCGTTTCCGTGCGAGGGCTTTCTCTAGTTGTGGCAAGCGGGGGCCACTCTTCATCGCGGTGCGTGGGCCTCTCACCGTCACGGCCTCTCCTGTTGCGGAGCACAGGCTCCAGATGCACAGGCTCAGTAGTTGTGGCTCACGGGCCTAGTTGCTCCGCGGCATGTGGGATCCTCCCAGACCAGGGCTCGAACCCGTGTCCCCTGCATTAGCAGGCAGATTCTCAGTCACTGCGCCACCAGGGAAGGCCCTTGTCTGTGTTTTATAGTTGATAAAATTGAGGCACAGAGAGGGTAAGTGACTTGCCCAAGGTCCCATTGCCTATTAGTGGCTTATCAGACAGTCATGAGATGTGCAAGTCTGCTGCTTGACCTGGGGCAGGGCTTTGGCCTCTTTCTATGTTGCATGTGTTTCAGTGCTCTGCCTGTTGTTGGCTGCTGTGTTTGGCCTTGGGACTCTGCAAGGGAGTGAGATGGTGAGGGCCACCATCACCATCTTCTCTTCTAGGGACAGCTTCTCTTTCTAGGGACAGAGGAGCTGTCCAGATGATGTCATCAACAAGCTGTGAGAGCCAGCTTGAACAGCTTTCCTGGTTGATCACACTAGTCATTAATCCCCATGTAAAACACAGCTTGGGACCAGGCTCCAGACCCCGTAGTCACAGCCATGTTTTCACATGCCTGATAAATGATTCTGCTGGAAGAGGCTTGAAGAGTACCTGTGGAGAGTGGTTCTCAGCAAGATTCTATAAGACTTTTTTACACATTCCCATCCATTCTGAGGCTGCCCTGGGACTGAGAAATGAGAATGCAGCGTTGGGAAGCTGCACTCCAAAGCCCTTTGGTCTGGAGTCAGAGGATGTCTGTACAGTCTTCTCCCAGGAAATCAGGGAAGAAGGGCCTTGGAGAGTAGTTTAGTCTATCTTTTTCACTTCACTTGGGGGAGACTTGGGTCCAGACAGGAGAACGCACTGGCTCAAGGTTGACCAGCATTAGTCCTTGTGCTGAGACTCTTAGGACAACGCTTGGCCTTTCTCCTTGCCCAGCTAACATATATGGAACACTAGTGCTTTGCATGCATTATCTGTTTAATCACACCAACCCCAGGAGAGGAGTGCTATTAAGTCAATTTTACAGATGAGGAAATTGAGCTCAAAGTGGCAGAACCAGGATTCGGCCCCAAATGCTTCCTTAGTATTCCTTGTGCTTCCTTTCAGTATATTAGGCTCTCTTTATATTTACCAGAGCACATTCTCTTCCATGCACGGGCTATCTGGTGACCATAATTTCTGAACCAACAATCTGGATGGCCAGTCCGACTTCAGACAGCCCAGGTTCAAATCCCAGCTTCACCATTTACTGACTGTGGCCTTGACCAAGTCAAACAGTTGTTGAAGCCTCAGTTTCTGTTGTAAATTGAGGATAATAATGTCTAAACCAGGCTTCCCTGGTGGCGCAGTGGTTAAGAATCTGCCTGCCAATGCAGCCCTTGTCCGGGAAGATCCCACATGCCACAGAGCAACTAAGCCCGTGCACCACAACTACTGAGCTTGTGCTCTAGAGCCCGTGAGCCACAACTACTGAGCCCACGTGCCACAAGTACTGAAGCCTGTGCACCTAGAGCCTGTGCTCTGCAACAAGAGAAGCCACCGCAGTGAGAAGCCCATGCACCACAACAAAGAGTAGCCCCCGCTCACTGCAACTAGAGAAAGCGGTGCGCAGCAATGAAGACCCAATGCAGCCATAAATAAATAAAGTAAATGTCTAAATCACAGGGCATTTTTTAGGGGTGAAATGAGACAGTTCTTGGAAGTCACTTATACCAAGTATGTAAGTGGTAGCCACTAAATTATTATTAATTAGGAATGCCAATATTTGATATAGAGTCTCATCCTGGAAATCTGGAATTAAGTTTGTTGTAACCATATGCTAAAGCTTTTGGCTAATTTCTAAAGAAGGAATGGCTATTATGATTTCTTTTATTAAAGTCTATGGTAGGCTGAATAAAGAACCTCCCAAAATGTCCACGTCCTAAATCTGGACTCTGTGAATATGTTACCTTATGTGGCAAGAGAGGTTTTGTAGAAGTGGTTAAATTAAGGCTCTTGAGGTGGGGAGGTTATCTAATAGATTATCTGGGTGGGCCCAATGTCAGCACAGGGTCTTTATAAAAAGGAAGCAAGAGGGACAGAGTTCGAGAAGCAGGTATGATGATGGAAGCAAAGTTCAGAGAGACAGAAAGAGATTTGAAGATGATTTGCTGCTAGCTCTGAAGATGGGGAAAGGAGCCACGAGCCAAGGAATGTGGGCAGCCTCTAGAAGCTGGAGAAGGCCAGGAAACATTCTCCTTTAAGGCCTCCACAAGATATCATGCAGCCCTGCCAACACATTCTGGACTTGTGACCCACAGAACTGTAAGGTATTGTTTTAAGCCACTAAGTTTGTGGTAATTTGTTACAGCAGCAGTAGGAAATCAGTAAAAGATCCTTATTTAATATTTTCTACTCAAATTTCACAGGCAATGATAAGCACCTCCTCCAGGCCAGGCACTGTGCTAGGTACTTCCACTTAAATGCATTTCTATAAGCAGTGTGATGAGTGTGTGCAGAGAGTGTGGGCTTTGATGTAGAAGATGCGAGCAGGGATACCAGTTTTACTGCTCATTAGCAATGTGATCTTGGGCCAGTCACCTGACCTCTCTGAGCCTCAGTTTCCGTATCTATAGAGTAGGGTTCAACACGTGAGAAATACTTGACATGGGCCCAGCACTCAGTAGATTCTAACCCAGTTAATGTTGCTGCCTCCTTCTGCCTGACTTGGATGCACCATATCCTTCTTCCCCAGGAGAACCCTCTTGTCTGGTGGGGGTCGTGTTCAGTGCCTCATGTTTTTTTGGTTCTCCTGAGGAGAGGTGACCTGTCCCATGGACAGAGTTAGGGCCAGGCAGTGGGGAAGAATTCACTTTTAGCCAGGACTTTCCAGAGGTAGAACCAGCTCCTTGCTACCTTCCTTGTTTGTGGGGGGACCCAGGTGTTTTGACTGCCTTCCCCCAGGCCCTGTCCCACAGGGGCCTGGGAGAGACATTGGCTCAGGCCAAATTGTGAAGGGCTTAAGATGTGGACTTTGGCTGTCATCACCCCATAGGGTCACATATACAGTTGCAGAGCCCACTGGTGGGACTGAAGAAAAAAAACAAAAAGATGTGCATCTTGTAGTCTTGAACTTGTGTCTCTGTTCTGGCCTTCACTACCTGTCGTTCTCCATATTTCTCAAGTATACTGGCTTCGTCGTGGTATTGGCCAAAAACATGTATAGATCAGTGGAACAAAATAGCCCAGAAATAAACTCACACAGTTATGGTCAGTTAATCTATGACAAAGGAAGCAAGAGTGTATTGGGTTGGCCAAAAAGTCGTTCGGGTTTTTTCGTAACATCTTATGTATAATGGAGAAAAGACAGTTTCTTCAGCAAGTGGTGTTGGGAAAGCTGGACAGCTCCATGTAAGTTAGTGAAAGCAGAACACTCTTTCACACCATATACAAAAATAAACTCAAGATGGCTCAAAGACCTAAATATAAGACATGATACCATAAAACTTGAAAACATAGGCAAAACGTTCTCAGACATAAATCATAGTAGTAGTTTCTTAGATCAGTTTCCCAAGGCAAAAAGCAAAAATAAACAAATGAGACCTAATCAGACTTAAAAGCTTTTGGACAGCAAAGGAAACTATTAACAAAACAAAAAGACAACCTATGGGAGAAAATATTTGCTTATGATGTGACTGACAAGGGGTTAATAGCCAAAATATACAAACGGCTCAGACAACTCAATATTAAAAAACTGAACAACCCAATCAAAAAATGGGGGCTTCCCTGGTAGTGCAGTGGTTGAGAGTCTGCCTGCTGATGCAGGGGACACGGGTTCGTGCCCCGGTCCAGGAGGATCCCACGTGCCGCGGAGCCGCTGGGCCCGTGAGCCATGGCCGCTGAGCCTGCGCGTCCGGAGCCTGTGCTCCGCAACGGGAGAGGCCACAACAGTGAGAGGCCCGCGTACCACAAAAAAAAAAAAAAAAAAAAAAAAAGGGCAGAAGACCTAAATAGACATTTCAACAAAGAAGACATACAGATAGCCAAACAAGCAAATGAAAAGATGCTCAGCATCACTAATTATTAGAGAAATGCAAACCCAAACCGCAATGAGGCTTTGCCTCACACTGGTCGGAATGGTCATCATCAAAAAGTCCACAAATAATAAATGCTGGAAAGGGTATGGAGAACACGGAACCCTCCTACACTGTTGGTGGGAATGTACACACACACACACACACACACACACACACAATGTTGTACTAAGCCATAAAAAAGAAGGAAATATTGCCATTTGCAGCAACATGGATGGACCTACAGAATATACTAAGTGAAGTAAGTCAGACTAAGACAAATATATATCATTTATATGTGGAATCTAAAAAATAATGCAAATGAATTTATATACAAAACAGAAACAGACTCACAGACATAGAAAACAAGCTTATGGTTACCAAAGGGGTGGGGGGGAGGGATAAACTAGAAGTATGGGATTAACAAACTCCTATATATAAAATAGATAAGCAACAAGGATTTACTGTATAGTGCAGGGAACTATATTCAATATCTTGTAGTAACCTATAATGGAAAATAATCTGAAAAAAATACAACAGAATCACTTTGCTGTACACCGGAAACTAGAACAATATTGTAAATCAGCTATACTTCAATAAAAAAATTCATTTTATGACTTCAAAAAGGCTTCATTTTATGACTAGCCAAATCACATTGCATTGCATTTTGTTTTGGATTGATGGGTGAAAACAATATTTTGGTAAATGTACATGTTAAAAATTCCCTTTTTTTTAATTCTGGCTTTGGCAATTCTTCATTTTTTACTCAGAGCTTCAAAAAATGGAAGTAGCCTAAGTTGATCTTAACTTCTCGAAGGCTTTGCCTCCGGCCAGTGTCTGAAAAAGAAGGAAAAAATATGAAAGTATTCAAATCTCCAGTATTTGAAGAGTCTTCCTCCTTTGAAGCCCTGTCCCATTCATTATCTCCTGTAATGCTTTCAACAGCCTTCTGAGAGAGGTATTCTTATTCTGCTCCGATGTTCAACCAGGGTGACCAGGTGAGGGTACGGGGCATGCAGACCGTACCACTGTGCCCACAGTCCTGATTCTTTACTGCCAGCATCCATTCTGATTGGTAATGCCTCGTGCTGCACTGATGTTTACCTGTTTGAATAGTACCCCTTGTTATCCCCACTTTACAGAGGAAAACTCAGGTGAAGGATGTATGCCAGGCTGCACAGCTGAACCCAGGGCCCCCGACTCTGAGAACCCGTGAGCTTTTCCTGCTTCCCAAGCTGCCCCTCTTTATGGCAGGTTAAATCATGCTGGGTTTAAAGACCCCATTGTAATACCTTGGTTTCTTTTCATTTACCACCTTGGAAGCAGCAGTAAAAATATTAAAACCAATTGCTGTCACCTTTCAGACCGCTGTGTTTATGAGACATAGATTTCAAGTGAATGAAAATAATCAGAAACTCCCTCCCCGTTCCATTCTATGGGGACATTTCAGATTTATACAATATTTCTGAAAGCTCTTATAATAGGGCATATGCACTTTAGGGCATTAATGAAGTCGGCTCAGTGCTGGCTGGTCTCATTTCATGGAGCTAATTGTTAAGTGTTTTGCATACTTACAATTGAACTAAATTATTCCAAGCTAGCTGGTTTCAGGAAGTGTTAATTATATTTCAGTAAAGGAAAATCAAGGCTAAAAAATCATCCACTTAGAGCTTATCTATTTATGAACATCTCATTCTGGAGATCTCAAACATATATTTTAACACCATGTGAATATTGAGATTAATATTTCTTCACCAAAGAAACCTTTATTCCTCTTTCGAATAGGCCCCCTCTTCCCCCATCCCACCCTTCCAGCTTTATTCAGCAGCCTAGTCTGGAAGTTGAAAGAGGCCTTCCTTTGTATTTCTGGCCTTGAATCTTTAAGTTCGGTGCCAAGAACAGCATTAGCTCCGTTCATCTTGAGACCAACTGGCCTTCTGTAAATGATATTAAGTAAGTAATTTATGGGTCCTGCACAGGTCATTTAGGACAAAGTGCTCCCTTGCTTCTGGGGTTCTTTTTTGAGGAAGTTGGACAGGAGTTTTCACCTGGGACATGGGTTGGAGAGGCGGAGTGGCCAAGCGTTGCCACTCAGATGTCAGTACAGCAGGGACGGGGATGAAGAGATAGAAGGTCTGAGGGGGAGTCTGCAATGCCTGCATTGTCCTTTCACACTTATCTTTCTACTCACTGGATCAGAAAGTCTGAATGCATACCTAACAAGAAATTCTCTTAGTTTTTTTTTGCATTTGTTGCTCAATTTCTTTTCTATTTGTTTTTAACTTTCTGTTCATTCTCTTACACATGCATTCATTTGTTCATTCGGTGCGCACATATCGAGCTATGGAAGGCCCATCACCCTAGAGCACTGGACCAAGGGCTGGGCTTGGAGAGCTGAGGATGGCAGAGCTCCCACCTTCAGGAGCTCTTCTAATACATAAATAGACCAGAACCACCTGGAAGGCTTGTTAAAACACAAGGTGCTGGGCCCCACCCCAGAGTTTCTGATTGAGCAGGTCTAAGGAGGGCTGATAATTTGCATATCTAACAAGTTCCCAGGTGTTGCTGATGCTCTGGTCCAGGGATTACCCTCTGAGAACCACTGCAGGAGACTCATGGGATTTAGGAGGTTAAATCCCGAGGCCATCTTGATTTGTATCTAAATATATATGTACACCACTATTATAGAGCTTTTTTGGCTGGCAGATGAGAGGGGCATTTTTTTCATGAATAAAGGGTTTTTTCCATTAAAAAAGTCACTTTACCTTATAAATAATAGAGTATAACCAGTATGTGTTGAGAAATGAATGTCAGCTGGCTAGTTGGGCTCATGAAATTCCCCCTGCACACTAGCCTTCCAGAATGAGATTCAAACACACTGGTGCAAAATGACAAACACTCCTTTGCAGAGGTCTCCAGGGGTGCTCACATGTATATGGGACCTTGAGAGAAATTGATATTTAAATAGCAGTGGTATGGATATCATCTCAGTGTTAAATCTGCACAGGTCCAGGTCTACCCAAAGCTCATGTAGGCCTGGGCTTGGGATCTGGGCACTGAAGAGGGCATGGTTAGGCTGGAGAGAGGAGAAGAGGGTCAGGGCAGGTCACAGGGAAGCTGCTGAGGGGACAGGGCACCTGGGGCTTGAAGGGTCAGTAGGAGTTTGTTAGCACTGGAGTGAGTGCAGAGAATCGCTTTGGGCAGAGGGAACAGTCTTTGCAAGGCACAGAGGTGAGAAAGGCAAGGATTGTTGAAGAGCATAGTGCAGACATTGCTGTGTGACTGTGCAGTGAGTGGGAAGGAAGAGGGAGAGATGAAGCAGGATTACAAAAACTGTTAGGCTGAAAAGCTAGACTTTGTTCTGAAATACAGATGATAGAGGTCACTTGATATTTTATAGTCGAGGGAGTGACTCGAGACTGCTGTTGAGTGGAGAGTGATTAGAAAAGAAGCCAGGCAGGGCTGGGAGACTAGTTGGGAGGTAAAATTAATTAAAATAAAAGCTTCAGTTCCTTAACTGTAGTAGCCATGTTTCCAGGGCTTTTTTGCCGCATGTAGCTAGTGGCTACCATTGGCCAGTGCCTATATAACATTCCTGTGGAATGTTCTGTTGCACAGTGCTAGTCTGGAAGGGAACCCCCATGTCTGGGTAGGCACATCTCCTTGGATCCATGGACTGCTCACCACAGGGAGAGAGGGGTGTGGCAGAGGAGGGCCAGAGTGGAGCCCTCTGAAAGTGCTAGATGCCAGTTTCAAGGATAGTACATAGGTGGAGTGGAATCCATGCCCAGAGGCCACTAGCAGAGTGTAGAAACAATGGGAGTGGCTGGAGAGGGGTAGTCAGGAGTCAGAGGAAAGATGGCTCAAGCTCAGTCCTAGAAGCCAAGAAGGACAGTTTCAAGACGTAGAAGCCATTGGTGAGCCTAGCAAGAACAGAGGTGGTCAGGAGACTTAACCTGGGCCAGTTGGTTCCTTTCTCCTGGATATTTGAGTTGAGACACAGTGACTGAGCCCATTAACTGCAGGAGCTGAGTTGGAAGGTCATTAGCTTAGGGGATGGAGCTGAGGCTGCCATGTTTGGGAGGCTACAAGGAAGACTGCGTGCTGGAAGATGAGAAGCCAGTCTATGGCGAGAGAGGAGCATAGCAGGTGTGTAGAGAGGAAGGGAGAGGCCCACTCCCCTGAAAGTAACAGAGCCTGAGAGAGTATGGGTCTGATCCCCTGTCACTTCCCACAAGGCCCTCTCCCCACCCTGTGACACCTGGGCGTCTTCACAACCAAGGGAGTTTCAGTGGGTTTCCCTTTCTTACAACCCAGTGATCTCTAAGCACATAGACTCCCCACCACCCAGCCCAGGAAGTGGCACATACCAGGTGCTCAGTCAAAGCTTGTTGAGGTGTTGAATGAGTATGGGATTTGAACCATGGACAAGATGAGGGAAGCAGAGGCAAAGAGGAGGCCACGGGTTTCCTCTTCATCTTTCCTCTCACCCCCTTGAATGTAGATGGAAATGTTGCGGCCAACTGAAAGACATTCCCTCCTTCCCTCACCCTTTTGGCGCCTGGAATGTTGTGCTTCCTCCTTCCTTCTGCCAGAAGCTACACGTGTAGTTGGCACTGTTTCTGATTTTTTAAAAACTAACTTTATTGTTTATTTATTTATTTTTGGCTGTATTGGTTCTTCGTTGCTATCCGCGGGCTTTCTCTAGTTGCAGCGAGCGGGGGCTACCCTTCTTTGTGGTGCGCAGGCTTCTCATTGCGATGGCTTTTCTTGTTGCGGAGCATGGGCTCTAGGCGTGTGGCCTTCAGTAGTTGCGGCACACGGGCTCAGTAGTTGTGGCTTGCGGGTTCTAGAGCACAGGCTCAGTGGTTGTGGCGCACAGGCTTAGTTGCTCCGCGGCATGTGGGATCTTCCTGAACCAGAGCTTGAACCCGTGTCCCCTGCCTTGGCAGGCAGATTCTTAACCACTGAGCCACCAGGGAAGCCCCTGTTGTCTTTTCTTGCATCACCACACTCTAGCATCAATTCAGGTGGTGGTTTAGAGCCAATTAAAATTTATAAGCCATAGGTAGTGAGGGAAATCCCAAGGATTAATTTGCTCAGTGGAGTATTAATCTGTGAAATGACACAGGTGCTCCTTCAGCCAACTCGGCAAGATGGAGATGGAGGTACATCCCCTCCCTTGTTTTACTGTAAATGCTCTAATTGGCCTCACTGGGCTGAGGGTGGGGTGTGGCTCCACTTCCTCTGAGCACCATGAAAGGCCGAGTCAGCTATTTGGGCCCCCAACTGAGCTGCCTGGAACCCAGGCCCCCTCCGTACCAAGCAGTGCCTGCCACCCCGTCCCTCAGCTGGCAGAGATGTGCCCTCTCTGGCCAGCACTCCCGTGCTCTGTGCCGCCTTTCCACACTGCCTCCGGGGCAAGGCAAGGCAAGGAGCTTAATGGGCCGATCCCACCAGCCACCAGGACTTGCCACTTTCCAAGCTTTGTAATTAGTATCCTTCTCAATTAGGAGGCCGAGTGAATCAGCATCCAAGTTAATATGGCCGCACCCATCTGTCTGGCTAGCTATCTTGCCTTTAAGACAGCCCAAAGAGCAGGAGAGAGGATTTACTAATGCTGAGGCTGCAACATCAGGGCTGTGTGGTTGGCTGGATATGACCTGTCCAGTAAGCTTAGGTGCTGGGTTTCAGGACATCTGGCTTCTAATTAAATTCCTTCCCCCACCAGAGCTTGGCTCATGAGAACCTTGTCTGAACGACAGTTTCCTTCTGGAGAATCTAAACTTCATTGTTGCAGTTACCATAGCTGGTGACCCTGGAGGCCAGAGGGGCTTAGATGGCTTGTCCAGAGACAGTGGCAGGACAGTGGGAAGCTATTCAGTATAATGGCTGAGAATTCTGGCTTTGGAGATAGACAGATCTGGATTCAAGTCCAAGTTCTGTAGTTAGCAGCTGGATGCCCTTAGGCAGATTACCTAACCTTGCTGAGCTTAATTTCTTATTCCCAGAATGCGTATCACAATATCTACCTTATAGGGTTGCATGATGCATATGAAGTGTTTAGCACAGTGCTTGCACATAGCCAGCTCTTCAGAAAGGCAGTTTTTATTATTATTGTTAATAGTAGTGCTAATAGAATAAAATGTCCTCATGTGCCCTAAGTCCCAGTCTCTGCTTTCCTATCCTTTGTCCTCCTTCAACCTCACCTGCCAGTAACAAAGACCTGCCATGTCTACCTCAACCCGTGCATCGTGATAGTGAGGCAGGATAGTGGATGGCACAGCTTTGAAGAGGATATCATTGGTGCTTAAGCACAGGGATTATTGTTGCCAGTAAGCTAAGTAGAAGCCCCAGAATCCTCCAGGGATGGCTAGCTTGTTCTGATGACACAGAAGTTCAGGACAAATGTTCCTCTTGGCTTCAGAGGATTCTGACATTGGGGTGAGCATTAGTCCAAGTTCACTGTTGCCAGCAACAGAAATGGACTCTGGCTGGTTTAAGTAGGAAAGGAATTTCTTGAAAGAGAATATGGTATCTCAGAGAAAGCTGGGGAGCCAGGGTAAGGTGGCTGGCACCAGGACCACAGTCAGAACTGTGCTGCAGGGAAGGCTTGGTGTGGAGCTGTGCGACCTCTGACCTCACTGGGTATGTGCCTGGGGCCACACACTGACACCTTGGGGACACAGGAGCTGCCTGTACTTCTGGCAGGTGTCCTCTCCTGACCCTGCCTCTCTGTGCCTCTACACGTCCTGGGTATCAGATCCACTCTTCCTTGGTGATATACTGGACTTCAGCTGCACAGTCGAGTAGGGAAATATTAAACGACTGTCAGGCCTTCATTGCTTTCTGAACTGGGAGGAGGGCTCTGCCTCCTGAAGACTCAAGAAGACTTGGTTGTGGGGCAGCCATAAAGTGGTGTATGTTAACGGCAAATGCTAGAGGTCTTCAAAATCTCCATGCAGTGGACTATGGTGATGTTGAAACCTTACCTGGCACATTTCTGGTGTATTTCTGCATTGACTGCTGCTTCTGTCCTCCTGTTGTGTTGAGAAAGGGGCTTGGACTCCTGGAAGTCCAGGCCCAGATCTTCAGATGACAGTCTGCTTGGGAGCTTGGGGTGGGTGAGGGAGCAGGGAATCGGTGATGGCTGGATCTATCCCTGCCTTTAAGGCAGCTGGTCAACAAGTTCAGGCCATGGGCAGAGTCCAGCTGTCTAGGGAGACAGTGAGTCAGAGCCAAGGTTGCAGGGCAGCGGGAGAGCCGGCAGTGCAGCCATGGTGGGGAGCTGCCATGCATGCTGCCTTTGTGGGGAGACACTTGGGTGTGACACCCGTCCTTACCGGGCCCCACTCTGTATGATGTAGGGTGTCCACTAGGGAGGAGACTGGCTGAAAATGTCCTTTTCCTGCTCTGACAGCATCACTCATGTCCTGGGGCTTCACCCCTGACCCCCAACCCCATCCCACACAGTGGGTGACCACCATGCTCCAGGGAAATGACAGGTAACTTCCCGTCACCAAATGATAAGGCCTCTCTATGATATATTCTGGTTGTTTCCACAGAACAGCATTTAAGCAATCAAACACCAATTAAAAAAAGGAAGCGAATCTTACCACACCAAAAAAAAGTAGCATTCAGAAAATCCCTGGTGTTCCAGTGGTGAGGACTCTGCGTTTTTACTGCTGAGGGCGCAGGTTCAGTCCCTGGTTGGGCAACTAAGATCCCACAAGCCACGTGGCACAGCCAAAAAAATAAAAAATAAAAAAAGTAGCGTTGCTCTCTTCAGATCCGGGGTGGGTAGATGCTTGGGTGGGGACCTGGAACATAGCCTTCCCTGCATCACCTGAAACAACACCATGAGCCCTTAGGAAAGTGGTCCTTAAAGAGTTGCCTCTGTGTCAGCAGCTTCAGCATCACCTGGAAACATGTTAAAAACACAGATTCTCAAAGCCCACGCCAGAGTCGCTGAATCAGAAACTCGGGGGGTGGGGCCCAGCACCGTTGCAGCAAGCCCTCCAGGGGATGCTCATGCTTGAGCTTGAGCACCACTGCCTTAGGATTCTGAGGAGATGTTCTCCTTCCCGAAGGACCTCGGTTTCCCCATCAGTAAAGTGGAGAATTTGGATGATTTTTTAAACTGCAAAATCAGATAATTCCTGGAATGGAAAAACCTGGGTTCCTCACTCTGTTATCAGTTAGCTGAGCGTCATTGGGTAAGTCACAAAGTCTGGGCACAGTTTACTTATCCATCAAAGGAAAGATATTCAATGGCTTCATGGGAGGAGGCGGTACCTGGGGCATGGACTGGATAGATGACTTCTGTGGGCCGACTGTGGACCTGGTGTGTGCCATGATGTGTTTGCAGGGGGTCTTCCTGCAGCTCTGATTTTTTAAAGCACCAGGCTGGAAACAGCTATGGATCCACAACTAGGACATTGGTTAACTACATTATGGTGCATCCATGCAATCATATTCTGCACTGTCAAAAGAATGAGGAGAAGGTGTGTGTATTGATTCAGGCCAGTCTCTCAGATACAGTACGTGAAAAAACAAGGTAGGGAACTGTATATATAATATGCTAAAGTTTGTGTGAAGAAGATATAAATATGTGTGAATATATGTAAGCTATCTCTGGCTATAGGAGATGCCTCTTGGAAAGGGCATTTTAGGGACTGGTGTTGAAGGTGGATGGGAGTGGGACTTACTGGTCACTGTATCCCCTTTGGTACCATTTGAGCTTTTAAAGCATACATATGTACTACTCAAAAAGTGAAAACACAGCAAAAAGCAGCAACAACAGAGGACCACAGGCCTGTCTGGCCCTCTGGTGTTTTGGTCCTTGGAGTAGTGGCAGCCAAGCCTGCAAGTCAAAGATGAGCAAGGCTCGTGTGGTGCCCAGAGAGAGAGGAGGAGGGGGAATGTGGCAGCAGGTGTTGGCGGAGTTCACCGTTACATGCTCGCGAATGGCCCAGCTCTCCAGGCCTCTGTCTGCACCTTGCAAAGGAGAGGGAGGTGTGGAGGCCCAGAGGGCCCCTGCTCGTAGGCTGTGGAGTGAGCTAAGCAGGGAAGCTCTGGAGGACAGAGCTGTGCTTGCCAGGCAGTCAGGGCACTGGCCTCACCATGGACTCCAGCCAGGCCCTTGCATGCCAGAGCCCAGGACCCCAGAGGTGCCGGGGGCATGAGGCTATGCTGGAGCACAGGGCTCTGGGTTCACCGTGCCCTCCTTGCTGCGTGCTCTGCATGCCTGTGACGGGGGGGTATTGCGAACCCCTATCTGCACATGAAGAAGTGGGGGCTTGTTTGTTCCAAGGCCCTGCCCAAGATGGCGTCACAGGTAAATGGCTGAGCTGGGATTGGAACTCAGTTTACTGGCTCCATATCCCATGTAGTGAATGGTGGAAAGAGGTTGCCGATTACTTGGGCAGGGAATGGGTGTCACCCTCTTCTGGCCCAGGCTGAAAGACCTCAGGGTCCCAGATTCAAGAATGAGATTTGGTAAAGCAGACGAGTCACAAGCAGCTGCTGACCTTGAGCAGCTTCCTCATGCTGGGACCGTTGCTGCTGCTCCATAGAGAGGAGTGAGATACCTCTGGGACCCTGCGAGAGGTTCTGCCTCTTCTCGTTGCCAAGTGCCCATCAGGACAGATAAATGAATAAAATGAAAATCCTCTGCCTATTGAAATCCTATTATTTCTCCAAGGTCCAGCGCAAATGCTGATCCTCCACGAAGATTCTCTGATCGCCCCCAGTACACTAGATCTCTTTATTCTTACAGAGCAGGAACCCCAGGCAGAGTGAGACAGTCGGTTCCCTCCTCAGAGCAGGGGGGCAGGATTGGGTTCCTTGAGATCACCCACCCTATGGCAAACTAGGTGCACAGTAAGGTTTTGTGAAGGTGGAAAGGTCTCCTGACCTCATTTCCCTGCAGACAGAAGTCATTTATGATGACGAACCTAATATGGCTAGAGCAGAGGGTGTATGGCAGTGAGTGACTCAGAGTTGGGGCTGGTTTTGAAGGCTGCGGGAGACTTTATCCTGGAGCCAGTAGAGATGAATTAACCTGAATTAACCTGTGGTCTCAGGCAGCGGTAAGGTGGGAAGCCCAGGGGTACAGGGAGAGCCTGGACGTGGACAACCAGGCCCCTCTGGGATGCTGGCTGGGTCTGAATTAGGCAGTGGGGGAGGCATCGTAGGAGAGGGCAGCCAGAGCTGGAATCAGCAGTTAGGGCAGAGGAGGAGGAGGAGGGGCAGGAGAGGACCTGTGTTGTCTGGTAGCTTCTGATGGGCCAGGCAGTGGGTAATACATAATTTCACATGAAAAGAGGGGTCAAAGGAAGTCTCAAAAACGGAGGGGCACACCCTTTTAAACCGAAGGGGTGATGGCCAACTTCACAGGCTTCAGAGGAGGTCCGTCTGTGCAGGGCTCGGGGGAGGTGACTGGAGCGGGCAGTTAGGGGGCCGCTGCAGCCTGGTGTGATGGCTTTCTGGGCATGATGGTGGCAAAGCTGGACAGCAGTGGAAAGCAGGCAGCCGAGGCATCACTTGTGGGCTGGGAGTGGGCGCCCAGCACAGGCTCGCTGCTTGATTGATTCTGTTGCTTGAACAACACAAATAGCTGGAAATGTAAACACTGCCCTATCCTGGCACAGCTCTTGGCATCGCTAATTAGCCCTGAGATTATTCCTTGCAAGGGAGCAAGTACATCACACCTCAGTTACGGCTGAACTACCTGAGAGGGAGGCAGGTCTGGTCAGCGGCTGCCCATTGACACCTTTCCCCCAGTTCTCCTTAAGAAATGCCCAAAACAATCATCCAGCCCCTGTCTCCTGGTCTTACCTTTCCAAGGTGCCATTGGTTAGGTATTATTAGTTAGGAGAGGGACTAATTTGTGTATTTACTGGTTAGGAGAGAGAGAATGTGGTGTAAATGTTAATTGTTTTTTTAACTTCACATTATGTGATCCGTTAACACTAACATTTAATTTAATGCAGTCAAAAGATTAATGCTTGTGTTTATTTCTAAAAAAGGCAAGGATGCTTCAGGCTGCTTTTCAGCTTGGTTGAGCTTTGGGGAAAAAAAAAACCCACCCAGAACAGAAGAAATGTATTCATGCTGTAATAATACAAATACCCTCTCCCAACCCCCCTCCCTCCTCAACTCCTAAAAATAAGCCACGGGGTTCTAATGGGGACACTGATTAAATATTCGGCTCTGTAATTTATGCCCAAGTGAATCCCAACAGGAACCAGGGGCTCTGGAAATCTGTTGTGAAATAATTATCCTGAATGACATTGTGGAGATGGTCTGCAAGGGTGCTGTCAATAATGCATTAGCCCAAATCTGTTTGAAATACAGCAAGGAAATTACACGATATTCATGGGAACCTGAAAGAATTATCAGTAAACAAATTTAATCAACTTGATGTTATGCATACCACTCAACCTCTTATTATCTGATCATCTAGGTTTAGAACACGCAGGGGAATTGAATGACGTGGGATGCGAGGCTGAGCGTGTGTGTGTGTGTGTGTGTGTGTGTGTGTGTGTGTGTGTGTGTGTGTGCGCGCGCGCGCTTGGTGGAATCAGCCTTTGGTTTCTACATTTCTCCTCCTTGGCTTCATTTCATTTGCATTTTTCTCTAGGCCTGATTGTTGGCTGCCAGCTCTCGTCCCAGCCTGGCCCTTGAACTTTCATTTTTTTTCCCCCGTGTCAGAGCCCTGCTTAGAAAAGTCAGCTGACTGCCCACCTGTCCTCCAGATGCCACTTAGGCCCCTTCTGCCTTCCAAAGAAGGGATGCTTGCCCCTGCTTTTGAGCTCAGAAGTAAAGAGGAAGTGAGTGCTGTAATCTGGGGGATATTTCCTGGCATATCAGAAAAAGCCCTAAGTGAGGATCTGCCACTAATTTGCTGGGTAATCTTACATCAGTCCCTTCCCATCTCTGGGCCTTAGTTTTCCCATTTGAAAAGTGGGTCTTGGGCTGAGCTTGGTAGAAGCTCAGCAGCATCTCATTTGCTTGGATTCTTCTCCTTGTCCTCTTGAACCTGATGGGGACCCCAGAGGGAAGGGGCTTTCTCAAGATTACATGGCGTGTTGGAGGCAGAGTCAAGATGAGACCTTTTAGACCCACTTCTCATGACCCCTCTGCCTCCTAAGCCAGAAATTTTTATTTTTGTCTGCACTAAAATTCATAGGGAGCGTTTCTTTCTTTCTCCCTCCCTCCCTCCCTCCCTCCCTCCCTCCCTCTGTCTCTTTCTTTCTTTCTTTCTTTCTTCCTTTCTTCCTTTCTTCCTTCCTTCCTTCCTTCCTTCCTTGCTTCCTTTTCTTTATTTTGGCCACACTGCATGACATGTGGAACTTCCCTGAGCAGGGATCGAACCCTCACTCCCTGCAGTGGAAGCATGGAGTCTTAACCACTCACCAGCAGGGAAGTCCCATGGGGAGCATTTCTGAGTCTTTATTTCCGATGTGAGCCCTAGGTTCCGGGTCAGGGGACTTGGGTTGCCTCCCTGGATGTGCAAGTCCCTTTCTATTTCCAAGTCTCACCTTTCTAACCTATACAACAGAGCAGTTGGGTGAGGTGACCTTTCAGATGCCACTTATTTTAGCTTTGACAGTCCTCACTGTCATCTGCTTTCTAAGTTCCTCACTTGGCTATGGCTTCATACTTTGAGGAAGACGATCTAACTTCCATATCCAGATTGTAACGCTCCCTTCTAACTTCTCTGTGAAGTGAAAGTGCATTCTTGTTGAGCACCCTCTGTGGTCAGTGCCCTGTGTACACGTGAGGGGGGTAGTGCTCAGTGAGTCCTACTTTGTGATTGGCCCTGAGCCTAGTATTGGTATAACTTGGTGGATGTTGGGAAGTTCTACCTGGGGACTATGTAAAAGCCAATTCATTCATCAACTTCTTTTTTGGGCACCTACTGTGTGTCTGTCCCTACACTTGGCATTACATAGGATAATAGTAACATATATGAATATAGATTATGTACTAAGCACTGAACTAAACACTTCACATGTTTAAGAGCATGGTGAATTGTGTGGGAATGGACCACGATGAAGTAAAGGTAGGGGTAAGAGGCAGAAAACACCTGTATTATAAAGAACACCAAAAACAGAGAGGTACACCACCCCCCCAGAAGCTACTAAGTGGACTCTTCTATCTCCATCCATCACTGTAGCCTGGCCCCGGGCCCCACATTGTCCCAAACTATACAAACGAAAGTCTAGATCTTGCGCTGTTCAATATGGTAGCCGCTAGCCCTAGGTGGCAATTATTCAGCATTTGAAATGTGGCCAGTCCAGATTGAGAAGTGCTGTAAGTGTATACTACACACTGGATTGCAAAGGTTTAATACAGTAAGAGGATGTAAAGTAGCTCATTAATAGTTTTTATATGATGTTGAAATAATATTTTGGATATATTGAGTTAAATGAAATATTATATTACAATTAATTTCACCTGTTTCTTTTTTCTTATTTTAATGTGACTAGTAGGAAATCTAAAAATATATATGTCTCACATTTTATTTCTGTTGGAAATAGAAATATTTATATATGCAAATAATTTATCTCATGGGGGTAGGGAGTACAAGGAGGGTGGTGGTGTGGCTCTCCCCTCCCATTTCTTATGGGGGAGGCTAGAAGGGAGTTTGTAAGAGATTCTAAGAGCATCACTAATAGAGATGGAGGGGTGCTGGATGAAGGAAGATTGGAATCTTATTTCTTGGCTTAACTTCTCCTTAGCAAGAGAATTGCTAACCTGCTCCCTCTGCTGATTTGAACAGGGGGAAAAGATAATTGGAGAGTGTGGTAGACAGAAAAATCCACCCCCTCACCAAAGATGTCTATGTCCTAATTCCAGCAACCTGTGAAAATGTTACCTTACATGGCAAAAGGGACTTTGCAGATTTGATTAAGGTTAAAGACCTTGAGATAGCAAGATTATCCTGGATTATCCATCTGGGCCTAATTAATCACAAGAATCCTTGAAAGTGGAGAACCCTTCCTGGCTGTCCTCAGAGAGAGAGAGGATGACGGGATGATGGGAAAAGAGGCAAGAAAATTAGACGTATGAAAGGGACTTGACTTGCCATTGCTGGCTTTAAAGTTGGAGAAAGAGGACCATGATCCAGGCAATGAAGATGGCTTTTAGAAGCTGGGAACGAAAGGAAACATTCTCCCCTAGAGCCTCCAGAAAGGAACACAGCCCTGCTGACACCTGCATTTTAGCACAGTGAAATCTGTGCTGGACTTCTGACCTACAGAACTGTGAGGTTTCTGTGTTGTTTTAAGTCACTGTTTGTGGTAATTTGTTATGACAGCAATAGGAAATGAATACAGAGAGAGACATGGGGTTGGAGAGAGGGTACAGCATTTTGGCACAGTAAAATTGCATGAGTTGTTCGAGAGTTGAGTGGACATCTTGGAATACAGCCAGGCTTGAGCCATTCTGCCAAGACATATCCAAGAGACTAGATGCAGGGGAAAGGAGTTTAGCAGCAAGAGGCTTTGGGGTAGACCACCAAGGGTGACAGTTGAGAAAGATCAGATGAGATCAGGTTGGAGCAGCTCTTGGGGATGTGTAGTGGAGAGCCCTCCTTCCTGTACGGTTTCCTGAAGAGCTCATGCATGCATTCCAAGATCAGTTTAGGACCTGCCACATATAGATTATTACCAGAACAGTGAAGATTGGACCGTGAAAGAGCCACTAGCCACTTGTATCATTTAGATAGGCTAGGTTATGCTAAGTAACAAACAGCCCCAAATCTTAGCGCTTTATGACAATGTAGTATATTCCCTGTCCATTCTCCATCTGTACTCATCCTAGGGGGATCCATGCTCACATGTCATTTGCTAAAGGGAGCCACATGGGGACAGGAAAGTGTAATCCTACCATGTGCCTGGGGTTAGAACTGGGGATATTTATCTACCAGCACAAATGTCCATCAGTCCCCCTTTTCCTTTCTATCCTTTTGTGGCCCAGAAGCTCCAGAGGAGAAAGGGCACCAGGACAGGAAGGGGAGATGGGTGAAAGAGCAGAGCATGTGCCCTCCCTCATGGCATGACTCTCAGGTTGATGCCTGGCAGTATGGGAGGAAGGGGAGGACATGAGAGCTAAATAAGATTTGCAACTGAGACTTTAAATCACACTGGACATTCCATTTAGATTTTGAAAATGAAAGGAGATGGGGAGGGGTTCTTCCTGAGATGTCATTACAAAATAGGAAATTTAGATTCATCAGGACATGGATGAAGGCAGTACTTAGAAAATAAAGTGATTTTTTTATGTGACCCACTAATTCAGACTCTACTAAACCAACTACCCATGCGTTTAATCCTCGAAATGATCCTTTGAAGTAGTAATTCTTATTACCTTCATTTTACATATCACCAAACTGAGGCTCAGAGAGGTTAAGTAACATGTCTAGTGGCACACAACTCAAGTGGCTAGCCAAAATTCGAACTCAGATTTGTCTGATTCCAAGTATACTTTTAAAAGCCACACTTGCTTCCCTGTGCCATAGTATTCTGATGTAAGTGACCCTTCTGAAGTAGGCGAGGAGAGACGTACTTACACTGAGTTATCCCTTTGTGGGTAGGAGGGTAAAATTAGAAGGAGCTTCAGGATGTAGCAAAAGGGACCTGCCGTTTCTGGGACACCTGCCGTGTGCCACATACTTGGCAAGCATTATCTTATTTAACTCACTGGGCAACTCTATAAGGTAAGCACTTCCATTCCAGTTTTGCAGGTGAGCCAAATGGAGGTATCAAGACATAACGTGACTTGCCCAATGTCAAGCAACTAACAGGCAAGATTTGAATCCAGTTCTGTCAGTTTTGCAGAACTCTCTGGACCCAGCAGCAGTTCCCCATGAATGGGTTTTGGAGGAGTTAGAGGAGGGTGGGGGGCAGTCTCAGGTGGAACAGTTGAGGAGGGCCTGCGGGAAGAGAGGGTGTAATGGAGCAAGGAGCGTAGCAAGTGAAGATGCAGAGATGTGAGAGTTTGGGGACCAAGAGTAGGCAGATCTGGTTGTCACCCAGAGTGTGTAAGAACAGTAGGGGCGAGAGGAAAGGCAGCACGGAGCCAGAAGGGGGCTAGTTTGGGTTTGTTCCTGCAGACCCTTGGGCTGAGGAGTTTGGCTTTGTTCCTGCAGACCCTGGGAGACCATTTGCAGTGAGGTCTGGCGTGCTGCTGGGGAGGACTAGGAAGCCTGGAGGCTGCGGTTTCTGGGGCTGCGCCCGAGCCTTAGAGCAGGGGCTTTCTGCCCATAGAGCCACGGTCCTCTAGACAGGTGGGAAACAGGAAGGGGCTACTTTAGGCAGGAACATCCCTTAGGACAAAGGCATGGCTGGGGTTGGGGGAGACGATGGGGGGGAAGATTCCAGACACAGCAGGACAGACAACGGAAGGCACCAAAGCAGGGAGGGTGCATAAAGCAGCAGAAAGAATGTGTCTTTGGCACATGACAGACCTCTTTCAGGTCTCAGCTGTGTCTTTTACTATCTGTGTGACACTGGGCACATAATTTTGCTTTTATGACGCTGAAATTCAATGAGACCTGTGTGGTGGAACCTGCAGCTTTTCTCACTTTACTTTGGCGTGCTCCAAAAGGTAGCCGCTTTCATTTACCTGACCTTCTTCCCGAGCCCCTTTCCTGCAGGGGAATAGGAAAACCCAACATGCAGGTGACAGTCTCTCCCATTCTGTTCAGTCTCCTCTCAGTGCAGATGTCCCCACTCTTCCTTTTATTTTGCTCTCAGAGCTGATTTAATAGTCCCTGTGGGTTTCTGAATAGCTCTTCAAGTCAATGCTTGATTTTTCCGTTTCATTCCTTCCCTTGCTTCTCTCCAGGATGACACCCGGGTATTTGAGGGCTTTAGTGCGCTCCCATGGCAGTGGGGAGAGGTGTCCTCCATATCCAGGAGCTGGTCTGCTCTTCCCCTGGACTGCTAGCCACTAGGATATGACTGGTCACTTCTAGCCTTCTGGGTGATGTACTGGTGGAGTCTATGGTTTTGGCCATTTGTCCTCGGGTCACAAAGTTCCTGTCCATGGTGCCCTCTTTTTCTTGATCCTGTGCCTCTGCCCTCTCAGTACTTCTGTGTGCCCTCTTTGGCTCGCCTCCTGGATGGAGAGTCAGGGGTGCTGCCTCAGTCTCATTCCTCTGGCCATTTCCTGCAGACCCTGCTGTGCCACCACCCTCTGCCATGCCGGAATGCTCTTATGAGGGGCTTTTCCTGGAGGTTTACAGACTCCTGCCAGTAGACATGGGAAGTGGGTCTTTACTTCTTTGGATGGTCTTGGCTTTCGCTTCAACCTATCTAATTTATCTGTTCAAGGTGAGACTGCAGTTAGAAGGGAAAGGTAGAACACAATGGCCTGAATGCCAGCTTCCCCTCAATTCCTCTCTCTCTTCCTCCATCCGTCTTTTATTTCTCACCACCTCTTGAATGTGAAGGGATGAACACCCTGACTTTTACTTGGGAAATACAGCACCCCAGGCCATGTGGTTCGGGGTGCTGACTCTATGCGTAAACTCCAGGGTTGGACAGATTATTCAGGCCTGGATGACCAGGTTAGTCCCTTCCCCTGGCTGGGGACTAGTTCAGGGTTGGACATGTGACCACATTTGTGCACTGAGACACAGCTCTGGGAACTTATTAGAACTTAGAATAGAGAAGATCTCTTTTAAATTTTTTAACATTGAGATACAATTTATATAGATTGAACTGCATAGATCTTCAGTGTTTGGTTTGAAGAGTTTTGACAAATGTACAGTTGACCCTTGAACAACATGGGTTTGAACTACACAGGTCCACTTATAAAAGGATTTTTTTCAGTAAATATGTACCACAGTACTACACCATCTCCGGTTTGTTGAATCTGTGGATGTGGAACTGTGGATACAGAGGGCTATAAAGTTACCAAGGATTTTTTACTGTGTGGGGTGCCCCTAAGCACTGCATTGTTCAAGGGTCAGCTGTATACACATTTGTGTAACTAACACCCAAATAAAGGTGTAGATCATTTCCATCACCCTAAGAGGGTCCCTCAGGCTCTTTTCTAGTCAATCCCAGAAAGTGTCCTCTTGTCCCTTTCTAGTCAATACCACTCACTCCCCAGTGCTCACAGCAGAGGTGATCACTAGTCTGACTTCTATCACAATAGGTTACTTTTCCTGTTCTAGAACTTTTCATTTTGGACTTTTCATTCTGTTCCACTTATCTGTCTATTCTTTATTCAATATCACACTGCCTTGACATACTGCCTTGAAGTTAGGTAGTATGAATTTTCTAATTTTGTTCTTTTGAAATATATATATATATATATATATATATATATATATATAGCTATTTAGGTCCTTTGAATTTTCATGTGAATTTTAGAATAACACTTCCAATTCTTCAAAAAACAACATGCTGGGATTTTGATTGGGACATCATTAAATCTATAGATCCATTTGGAAAAAGTTGACATCTTACCCATATTGAATCTTCCAATCCAAGAATATGATATCTCTCTCCATGTTTTTAGTTCTTCTTTCATATCTCTCAGCAATGTTGTATTATTCTCAGTGTAGAGCTCTTTCATCCCCAAATATTTTATATTTTGTGATGCTACTGTAAAAGGTTTTTAAAATTTTCATTTTCTACTTGTTTGTTGCTCCTATAAAATTTCTCTTTTTAGTGTTTGCTAAGCTGGTGGGAGGTAAAGCGTGCAAAGGTTACCATGGGGAGACGGTCTCCCTGAGGGTAAATTCAAAAGAGGGGAGCAGAGATGAGAGCTAAAGAGAGATGGGGAAAGGGAGAGGGGGAGAGACAGAGAGCGAGAGTGAGTGAGAGAGAGGAGATATCCCGGACTTCACTGAGGACAATAAATTTATTTGTTTTTGATGAAGGCTTTTTTTTTTTTTTTTTTTTTTTTTTTTTTGCGGGTCGCGGGCCTCTCACTGTTGTGGCCTCTCCCGTTGTGGAGCACAGGCTCCAGACGCGCAGGCTCAGCGGCCATGGCTCATGGACCCAGCCGCTCCGCGGCATGTGGGATCTTCCTGGACCGCGGCACGAACCCCTGTCCCCTACATCGGCAGGCGGACTCTCAACCACTGCGCCACCAGGGAAGCCCTGATGAAGCCATTTTGAGCTGGATTCCTGTCACTTGCAATTGAAAGAGTCCCGACTAGTCCAATGTCTGACTTGGCCCAAACTTGCAGACTAGTGTGTATGCCTATGAAGACTAGTTCCATGCCTATGAAGAAAAGAAAAAACATGGGTCACCACTTCTTATTCCATCTTCCCATGAGTGAGAGCTGTGAGACTGCTGGTTTCCTCACTAGGTGACCTATTAAGTGAGCCTGCCTCTTTTCTCCCCCTCCCTCTCTTCCCCTTCCTTCCCTTACTATTAAGTTAGTAGAATAGAACTACAGCCTATAATGGCTTCACAGGAAAATGCCAGTGAATATTATTGGGTAGTGTTTGAATAATGTAACATTGGGATGTCCTAGCAAGGCTGACAGCACTAAGGAAGTACTTGTCTTCCAAAACTTGTTATTTCTTGGAACACCCCTCATAGGATTTATGTAAAGTATACTATGCATAAAAACTTATTTTATTTGCAAGAGTAACTCACCATCATTAGCAAAATGGGCCTCAAACAAACACTGATAACATGACAACAGCCATGAGCAATACTGACTCATGTGAACCCTGACCTTCAACTCTATGTATCAGCATTTCCTGTTCTTGGTTCTGACTTGACATTGGTGGACTCCTTTGAACAAGTAAAGTCTCTATATTGATACACTTTAATTTTCACAGGAGAATTATGCTATTTTTTTCTTGTTTTCTTGCTTGATTTTTCTTGGAGTTGAGATTTGAAAAAGCATTTAAATTCCCTGAGAAGTAACAGGAAGGAATTTCTGAATGGTTATGCTGGTCTCGAGGGAGGTGCAGATATAGGCTGAGGATTTGGGGAAGACAAATGTGTTGCGCAGCCATAGAACTCACAGTAGACTACCTGTAGGAGCTCCCATGTGAGCTGAGCTGTGAAGGGTGCCCAGGGTTTAGAGAGTGGAGGTGGGGGTAGGAGTAGGAAGGCAGGCCTTCCAGGTGGAAGGCACAAGAAAAGTGTTTCTTTTGCAAAGAAAAACTGAGAAGTTGAAATTTGAGGGTGTACCAGGAAGCTAGACTCACCTTGAGCAGAGAGTTTATGAAGGGCATGGTTGACAGTAAGGTTAGAAGGGTAGAGAGGGACTAACTCCTCCTGGAGCAAAGTGGGGCTTGTATACCATTTGCATCTCCAGTGTTGTTTCCATGTTATGATGAGGAAACTGAGGCACATGAATTAAGAGATTTGCTTACAGTCACACAGGTAATAAATGGTAGAAGTTGGGGAACATGAGCCCCCCCAGAGCCCAAAGTCTAATGTCTTTCCCATCACAGAAAAACTTTGGAAGTTTGTGGAGTGAAAAAGTCACTGGGGCTTTCTTAAATGTCTCTTGAGTTGAATTGATAGGTAGAAATTAGAAATCAGATTTTGGTTCAGGATGAGCAAACACTTTGAGGAAAAACAGGCTTCTATAACAAGTAGTTTTAACAACCAATTTTTGGGATCTCTCTCTCTCTCACTGATGTAAATTTGTAACTGATAATGGTTCCCTCTTCCTTTTGGCCACAAAGAAGCTTAATGTCAAATTTGTGGCTCTATAGAATGGCTGGTCTGCCTTCTGTAGAATGACTGGTCTACCTTTCTGCATGTTAATCTTACCCCTTGCTTTATTTTTTTTCCTGCCCTTTTGTCCCTTTGCTGTTTATTTTAACCCTTTGCATTGGACATATTCATTCAAGCTGCCTCAAATTTGAGTGTAATTGTCTAATTAATGGGGGCACATTTTAGAAATTCTAACAGATGTGCTGCCTTGTGAGGTCATGAGCTCACCACCATCAGTGGTATGTAAGAAGAGACTGGAGGACCTTTTGGCTTTAAGATCCGTTCAGTTCCAAGATACTTTGATTATAAGAGTTGGAAGTAGGTCATTGTTTCACAGCACACACAGCCATCCCTGCAACAAGCTGCACCCCAG
This sequence comes from Lagenorhynchus albirostris, assembly GCF_949774975.1. NCBI lineage: Eukaryota > Metazoa > Chordata > Mammalia > Artiodactyla > Delphinidae > Lagenorhynchus > Lagenorhynchus albirostris. The sequence continues at coordinate 29,496,930 of NC_083110.1, forward strand.
CGCCCATAATAAAGTCCTCTTCCTCTCACAGGCCTGAGGTCCTCTGGCTACAAAGGCTAATGAGACTCTGGGGGTTGGGGATGCAGGCGGCCTGGTACTGGGGCAACAGTGCAGAGGACATTAATAGCATGTGACTAGCCATGGATTGATTGAATAAGCAGATGTTAAGGTTTGGGCTGATAATGATTCATTACTATTTGGGAAAAACCTGATAGGGATGCTCTCACTCTAAGAATTAATTAGATTATGCTTCATCAGTTGTATTGAGCAGAGTGTAGATGGCCCTCTGGGTACAGAACTCTCCAGGTAGAGGAATTAGCATTCCTTCCATCCAGCAAGACATGGGAACAGGGAGCTTCCTTCTATCGAAGAGCAGGCAAGACAGGGAGGGGAGGAACAGGGAGACAGGCATGCAAACTTGATGTTTGCCTTCCCAGCATCCATCTCCCTTCCTCCTCTGCTTTATCATTTGGAGATGCTCCCCTTTGTCATTCTCAATCCAAGCAAGGGTGGGGCTCCTCTCCAGCTCAAGTTGGGAGGGAGAGCATGTAGCCAAAGCTGGGCCAATCAGTGTACTGCATTGCCTGAGCCACAGTGATAGGTTCAGGGATGTACATTTGTGACCCAGTCAGATTCCATGAGACTTGATGAGACATTTGTTGGGAATCTAGGGAAAGCCATTCTCTTACTTTTCCCAAAGGATGTGAGGTAAGAGCTGCAGCAGCCATTTTGTGATTCCAGCCCCCAAGCCACCGGGTCACTTCCAGCATTTGAGTCTCCCCAGCTGATGCCACATGGAGCAGAGACTATTGTCCCCACTGAGGCCTGTCCAAATTACAGATTTGCCAGCAAATATTGTTTTAAGCCACAGAGTTTGGGGCTATTTGTTACACAGCCATTGATATCTAGAATAGTTCATCTCCCATATTTTGGACTGTAGGCTAATCTTTCCTTGCTGCAAACCTGATCATCTTGCCTCTCTGCTTAAAAAGTCCTCAAAAGTCTGCAGGTTAAAGACCAAACTTTCCTGTGTGGTATTCAAGGCCTTTCAGGTTCTACCTCTGAGATCTCATCTCCCTGCCTTTCCTCTTGGATATTCTATCCTCTGTCACACAGAACTGCTTGCAGCTCCAGAAGCAGCTCATACTCTCAGGCCTCTGTGTCTTGTGTGTGCTGTTCCCTGTGCCTGGAATGCCTGTTGGGTCCCTATCAGAAGACTCCTCTGTGGAGAAGTCCTTCTCTCGTTTTTCTTTCTCAAAGTCCTGTTGGCCAAATGTTGGACCTCTTAAGCACTGTATTCTCTCCTTCTCCTGTATTTTTTAAAATTAATTAATTAATTAATTTATTTTTTGGCTGCATTGGGTCTTCGTTGCTGCCTGCAGTTTTTCTCTAGTTGCGGTGAGCGAGGGCTACTCTGTTGTGGTGCGTAGGCTTCTCATTGTGGTGGCTTCTCTTGTTGCAGAGCGCAGGCTCTAGGCGCACGAGCTTTAGTAGTTGTGGCAGGTGGGCTTCAGTAGTTGCGGCACGTGGGCTCAGTAGTTGTGGCTTGTAGGCTCTAGAGTGCGGGCTCAGTAGTTGTGGCACACGGGCTTAATTGCTCCACGGCATGTGGGATCTTCCCGGACCAGGGCTCGAACCTGTGTCCCCTGCATTGGCAGGCGAATTCTTAAGCACTGCGCCACCAGGGAAGCCCCTCTCCTTCTCCTGTTTTTGTACATGCTCTGTTTTTCTATACGGAGAATTTCCTTGACTTTACCTTTCAACCCTTCCTATGGAAAATTCTATTTTGATAATCTCATTTTAAATTTCCAACAGCCCTTTCCTACTCTATTTTTCACTGTATCTTGTACTTGTTTCATGTTTTATGTTTCTTGCTTCATGAATGAAGTAGCTTCTTGAATCTCTCTGCTCTTCTCTATGTTGAATTATCATAGTTGCCTTGTGGGTCTGTTTTTCTGTATTTCTTCGTTTCTTGCTTTCATGTTGGCAGCTTGCCTCAATGTCTGGCAGTTCTGAATTGTCCATTCATGTTTAAGAAGGAGCAGCTCGGGAGCTCTGAGAATGTAGGGCTTGCAGGGTTCCCCTGTGGTAGGTGAACAGGAAGCTATTACCCTGGAAGAGCCCGAGTGCCATAGGTGTAGGCTGCAGCACCCCCATGAGCTGTCTTTGGTCGTCCCAGATAGTTCATTCCAGCCCCCGAGAGTGCGTTCTTCCTTGTCGCTGGGCGATGCACGCTTTGCTGTAGGACCCCACTGAACATGGAGTGGCAAAGGAGGGGTAATGAGCCTTGTAAAGGCTTCGTGTTAACCCCCTCTGTTCATTCCCTGATCTCCCTTCTCACCCTCCTCCTTACTTGGTAACCTTGAATCTTGAACCTCTCTGTGGTTGGACGTGGCAAGACAGCCTCCTAATTGTCTGTAACCACATTCTCATGTGTTCTGGACTGCTGCTGCTTCTGTCGGACTCCATCCATTTCCAGCAGTGTCTGTATTCTAGAAATACATGAAGTTCCTTTTCCACTGATGTCCCACATCTGTTCTCTTTGTCGTATTGGGTTTATGCCTTTTAAATTCTCTCACTGTCATTTTACAGGGATCTCATCAGGCAGGGGAGATGAGGGCTGGTCTACCATTAAGAACAGTAAGTTCAGACTATGTGCTTCTGCCTTCCTGCCCTGAGAAGGACTTTAGAGAATACTGACTCAGTTTGAAATGACGAAACCAAAATTAGAATGGGTATAGCAGCTGGCCAAGGATGAATGGCCTAGTAGGGAAGTGGTAGAGTATATTAGTTTAGAGCATAGACTCTGAGACCAGCTGGCCTGGGTTTGAACCCTGGCTCCATCACTTACTAGCCATAGGACCTTGAGAAAGATATTTAACTTCACTGTGTCTCTTTTCTCATCTATAATATGGAGATAAAAATACTGACCTTATAGAGTTTTGAGAATTAAGTGAGTTACTGTATATGAGGTGCTTAGAATAGGGCCCATCACAAAGAGTTGTCTATTAGTGGAGAAACTTAAACAGTAAGTTTCAGATCTTAGCCAAACTCAGGCCCTGCACCAGTATGCCTTACGAGCTTCTATCACATGAAGTTTCTAAACAAATAGAAACACAGCCATTGCTAAATTAAGTGCAAAGTCATCATCCTGGTAGCTCAAACCCTCCGCAGTGTCTTTCACCTAGCCTTTTCTCCTGTTACCTCAGACTCCTCCCCCTCTTGCCCTATCCAAGCCATGCCTTCTAGGCTGATCCCCTTGGTCCTGCTTCTTCATGGCTGATTGGAATAGCTTTTAAATGCAGTCCCTAGGGCCCAACGTTGATAACTGTATTATAGCTAATGGCACCGTCAACTGCCTGGAGAATCCCTCTCTTGTTTCTTTTGCTGCTGCCTTTGCTGAGCTTTAAATCTGTTTAACAAAATAGACTTTTGTCCTATTTGCCTCTTGGCTCCCATCAAAATTTCCTGGAAGGTAAGGACTGTGGCATAGTCATCTTGGTTTCCTCCAGAAGGCTGGTGAATTACTTCACATCTGCTAATAAGCAGAATGGAACAACTCGAAGATGGGTAGACCTGATTGGGGTCTCAACTACACCAACTGTGCATCCTTGGGTAACTAAATTAACTTCTGTTGTCCACCACTACCTCATGTACATTTTAAGACTCAAATAAGATGCCAAACCTTGTACAAACCTAAGGAACTGTGAGAGGAGGATTTTGAGAACATGCTGATAATGAGATGTGGTGACAAGGATTCCCTGCAGGTAGGGGGCGTTAAGAGAGATGAAACCCCAAGGATCTATTGGAGAGGACTTGGCAGAGGCAGGTAGTGTTGGCCAAGGGGAACTGTCACCTATGGGAGGTAGTAGGCAGGTGACCAAGAGGACAGGAGTCTTGGATGTCTCCTGTGTTGAGCTGATTGTTGTTACCCTAGGAAAGGATGAGATGCCTGAGAGAATGTGGAGACAGATCAGAGTGCTGAGGACAGGATTTTAGGGAAGAGCAACAACTTTTGAAGTTTTAGGCTAGAATTGTAGCCCATGGAAAGAGGAGAGCACTCAGTGATATAGCAGGAGACCAGGAGAGCACTGTCTAGGAGCCTGTGAGGTGAGAATTTCAAGAATGAATGCTGATTACTGATTGGGTATTTGTTGATATTAAGAAATTACGTAACTTTTTTTTAGATGTGATGATATTGTGTCTTTTTTTTTTTAGAGTCCTAATCCTTTAGAGATACATACTGAAGGATTTATAGATGAAATGATATGGTGTTTGGTATTTGCTTTAAGATTTTTTTTTGATGTGGACCATTTTTAAAGTCTTTATTGAATTTGTTACAATATTGCTTGTGTTTTATGTTTTGGTTTTTTGGCCGTGAGGCATGTGGGATCTTAGCTCCCTGACCAGGGATCGAACCCGCACTCCCTGCATTGGCAGGCAAAGTCTTAACCACTGGACCACCAGAGAAGTCCTGATATTTACTTTAAAATAAACTTGTGGGATATCTAAAAGGGATACACTTAAGATTCAAAGATACAAATAGGTTGAAAGTTAAGGATGGAAAATATATACCATGCAAACAATAACCAAAAGAGAGATGGTGTGGCTATACTATTATCAGACAAAGTAGACTTTAAGACAGAACTTGTTATTAGAGACAAAGAAGGACATTTTATAATGATAAAAAGGTCAATCCATCAGGAAGACATAACAAGTATAAAAATATATGCACCTAACAAGAGAACTTTGAAAACATGAAAGGAAAAAAAAACCCTGGGAGAATTAGAGTGAGAAATAGATAATTCAACAATAATAGTTGGGGGTCTTCAGTACTCCACTTTCAATAATGGATAATATGAGGCAGAAGATCAACAAAATTAAGTTTGAACGATACTCTAAACCACCTTGGCCTAACAGATCTATAGAACACTCCATCCAACAAAAACAAGATACATGTTCTTCTTAAGTACACATGGAACATCTTCCAGTTCAAACTATATGCTGGACCATGAAACAAGTCTTAGTAAACTTAGTATAGAGAATAGAAAAACAATAAAGTCAATGAAACTGCAAGTTGGTTCTTTGAAAAGATCAACAATATTGATAAACCTTTGACTAGACTGACCAAGAAAGAAAGAGAGAAGAATCAGGTGACTAAAACCAAAAGAGAGCTGGTGACTGATCTTACAGAAATAAACTGGATTGTCAGGGAATACTATGAACAACTGTATGCCAACAAATTAGATAATCTAGATGAAATGGACAAATTCCTAGAAAGACACAAACTACCAAAACTGACTCAAGAGAAATAGAAAATCTGAATAGACCTATAACAAGTAGAAATTGAATTGGTGATTAAATTCCTGACAAAGAAAATACCAGGACCAGATGGTGTCACTGGTGAATTCTACCAAATATTTAAAGAGAAACTAATACCAATCACAAACTCGTCCAAAGAGCAGAAAGGAGGGAACACTTCTCAACACAGTCTATGACGCCGGATACCTTATTACCTAGACACCAAAACCAGAAAAAGACAACACAAGAAAATAAAACTACAGATCAGTATCCTTTGTGAATATAGATGCAAACGAGATGCTGGTAAATCAAATCCAGCAGCATATAAAAAGGATTATACACCATGATCAAGTGGGATTTATCCCAGATTGCAAGATTGGTTGACATCTGAAAATCAATCAGTGTAATATATCAATATATAGAATAAAAGACAAAAACCATGTGATCATCTCTGTAGACACAGAAAAAGCACTTGACAAAATCCAGCACTTTTTCATACTAGGAATTTGAAACATAATTTCAGATTAGGAATAGAAGCTGTAGTGGTTGGCTGGTCCTCCCACCCCACAAATGTCCAGATCCCAGAATTTGTGAATGTCACCTTATTTGGAAAAAGTATCTTTGCACATGTAATTAAGTTGAGGATCTAGAGATGAGATGATTCTGGATTACCCAAGTGGGCCCTAAATCCAATGATGAGTATCTTTCTAAGAGACAGAAAAGACACAGAGACACAGGGAAGAAGTCCACGTGAAGTTGGAGGCAGAAATTGGAGTGTTGCAGCCACAAGCCAAGGAATGCCTGTAATCATCAAACGCTTGAAGAGGTGACAAAGGATTCTCCTCTAGAGCCTTTGGAAGAAGCATGGCCCTGTGACACTTTCATTTCAGACTTCTGGCCTCCAGAACTGTGAGAGAATACATTTTTTTCTTTTTTAAAAATATTTTATTTATTTATTTATTTGGTTCCACTGGGTCTTAGTTGCGGCAGGCAGCCTCTTTAGTTGTGGCACGTGAACTCTTAGTTGTGGCCTGCATGTGGGATCTAGTTCCCTGGCCAGGGACCAAACCCGGACCCCCTGCATTGGGAGCGTGGAGTCTTAACCACTGGACCACCAGGGAAGTCCCCCATTTCTTTTGTTTTAAGCCACCAAGTTTGTGGGAATTTGTTTTGGCAGCTATATTCAGAAGGGGACTCTCTCAACCTAATAAACTGCATTCATGAAAAACCCACCGCTAGCATCATACCTAATGGTGAAAAACTGAACACTTTCCTTCTAAGATCAGGAAAAACATAAGGATGTCTGCTCTCATCACTTGTATTTTAGCCAGGACAGTTAGGCAAGAAAAAGAAATAAAAGGAAATGTAGCTTGTAAAGGAAAAAGTAAAACTATGTCTATTTGCAGATCACATGATTTTTTTTTTTTGCGGTACGTGGGCCTTTCACTGCCGTGGCCTCTCCCCTTGCGGAGCACAGGCTCCAGACGCGCAGGCTCAGCGGCCATGGCTCACGGGCCCAGCAGCTCTGCGGCACGTGGGATCCTCCCGGACCGGGGTACAAACCCGTGTCCCCTGCATCGGCAGGCGGACTCTCAACCACCGCGCCACTAGGGAAGTCCCCACATGATTTTATATATAGAAAAATTTAAAGAATTAATAAAAACTATTAGAACTAATAAACCAGTTTATCAAGATTACAGGATACGAGATCAAAACACAAAATACTAGCAGTGAACAATCTGAAAATGAAATTAAGAAAACAATTCTATTTATAATAGCATCAGAATGAACAAAATATTTATATGGTTACCATATTGTATAGTATGGGTGATTGCAGAAAGTTCTATTGGCAGCACTGCTGCTGTAGAATGGCAGCTCTAGAGAGAGCCAGGGCAGGCATTACAAACATGCTTTCCTGGACATCCACTTGCAATGACCGCAAATAACATATTCGTGCAGTGGTTACTTCTTGTGATGAAGCTGTTGAAAATATCCAGTTCTTTATTGCACCTTGTAGGATGCAGTACTTGGCTGGTTCAGAATTTGCATGGATAAGCAGGATAAAATGTGCATGGAAAAGAGATGAAGCAAATATACTAAAACATCAAGTATGATTATTTTGAGTAATGGGAATATGAGCCAGCATTTTGCTTTTGGCTCTATGTAGTGGACTGTGCAGCCAGAATTCTTGTTTTTCCCCACTTTTCCCACCCCAAACCCTGAAACATATGACTCAGGTGACATTATTTGAATTCCTAGAAACAGCCATGCCTGAAACTATTGCACTCTGGATTTCCTCATTCCATAAACTAGTTAAGTTGATTTGAGCTGGGTTTTTATTATTTACAACCAAAAGAATACTTACTGGAATAGTGAAGCAGGCTCTGAGAGGCCAAGCTCTGTGCCCAGGGGTCACCCAGCGGGAGATCCCGCAGGGAATCGTGCTTTTGACTGTCATGCTACTCAGGGCCCTCCACTGGGCATAGTGGTTGCAGGTATCCTGGGCTAAAAAAAAAAAAAATTAAGGAATTCTTATCTGATTGTGCTACTTTTCTGAATTTCTGTGTTTTCCACAATGTGCGTCTATTCCTCATCAAATTGGAAAAACATTATTTTAGAAAACTTAAGAAAATGTGATGTATGTAATATAACATGTAAAAAAAAAAAAACAGGAGGGAGAAGTGAGTGGGATATAGATAAAACAAGATTGGCCGAGAGTTGATAATGGTCAACGCTGGGGGATGGATTCATGGGAGTTCATTATACTATCATCACCACTTAAAAATTTTCCATTAAAACAGTGAATGGCGATCAACAGTATTATCTGATGCAGAGGATCAGAAATGTGCCAGTTGGCTTGGCAGTGTTCCAGAGGGGCTCTTTAGGGGACTGTTGTGGAGAAAAGGCAGGAAGCGAAAGGGGAGGAGTGATGGGGTTATAGGTGAGGAAAGTGGAGGCGGTAAGTATAGAGGTCTTTAAAAAAATATTTGGAGGTTAGACAGCAGAAAGGATGGTTATTAAAAATAGTTTTAATTAAGTAATCAATTTTCTATAGTCTCACATGATTTTCAATTTTTTTTTTTTTTTTTTTTTTTCTGGTACGCGGGCCTCCCACTGCTGTGGCCTCTCCCGCTGCGGAGCACAGGCTCCGGACGTGCAGGCTCAGCGGCCATGGCTCACAGGCCTAGCCTCTCCGCGGCATGTGGGATCTTCCTGGACCGGGGCACGAACCCGTGTCCCCTGCATCGGCAGGCGGACTCTCAACCACTGCGCCACCAGGGAAGCCCTCTCCTAGTTTTTAACAGACCTCTGTATCTGATGAATCTGCAGGATGGAGGTATAGGATTTGTGATTCCCAAACATATGGGACCATGGAACCTCTAGTCAGTGAAGCATTTTGTAGGATTAGTATCTGTGGAACACAATTTGGGAAACATGGTAGATGGTGATGAGGTTGGGGAATGCCAGGAGCAAGAGACTTTCCTGAAAGTTTGTAGGGGGACAGCGGTCTGCAGGTGGCTGTGGGCACTGAGGGGTAGACCCTTCCTTCTCAAGCATGGAGTCAGAGGATTCTCTTAGTCCAAAGGAGAAACCAAGATCAGATCCTTTTTCCTCTAACCAAGTTGGCCCTCGCCCAGAGAATATACCCTCCCCAGATGTCAGTAAAGCAAGCACAGAGGACTGCTGCAGATTCTATAGCCCCTTTAGATGTAGCTGAGGAAGATGGGGAGGAGCCCCATCCCCAGGGAGAGCAAAGAATTACTAGGCCTACTCCTCCAGGCAGGGTGTGGCACACAGTGATGGTGGGGCCTGATCTGGAAGGTCTCTGCAGAGCAAGTTCTGTGTCCACCTTGTGTGCTCCGGGCCAGGAGGGAAGTTCTATCACTGGGTGTAATACCAGGATCTCAGACAGCACTGTGTGCCCTGGAGAGGAGTCGCTTTTATGGGGTACCTGGGAGTAGCCATGGTCTTATGGAGATAACCAAGTCTTCACAAGCTTGAGTACCTAGGAGTCAACCCCCCTAGAATCCTTTTGAATTAGAGTCAACCCGCTAGAATCCTTTTGAATTATGTCACTGCAATCCTAATGTGCTCTTATAATCCCATGGTAGCTCTTGCATGGGAATTAATCCCACTGTACTCTAACAGAGTTGTGTGTTCTTCTGTATGACTTGAGACCAGAGGCTTCACCCTATACAGGGGATAGGCTGGTGACCAAAAGGGAAACATCTCATTGAATGTGGCATTTGTCTGGAGGGCCAGTCCCCACAGAAAGGGACCCTACCACTACACTACCCTGAAGTGCAGTGCTGTTGTGGGGTCAATAGCTACTGTTAATCAGTACGGTTTTAGGGACATCTATGTACTAGGCACCAAGTTTTCAGTGTGCTTTTGTCTTTTCTGTTGATTCATGACGATTTATTTACAATTGAGGAAATGGAGGTTCAGAGGTTAGAAAACTTTCCCGAGGTCATACAGATGGTAAGTAACAGAGCTAGGGTTCAAATGCAGATCTGTCTGACGCCAGAGACTATGCGCTTACATTAGGCAGGTAACAGAAGTGCTCAGAAAGCACGAAATGATGATACTCTTATGATTTACACAACAGGCTGGATTGGGTTTGATACTCATCCTGGGGAGGAGCCGTCACTGCTGCTCTTCTAAAAGAGGCGGGGTATGTTCTGGGGGTTGGGTCCTGGGAATCTCTTCATATTCTCTCTGTAGATGTCCTCTGGGAACCAGGGGCCATGGGTTTGAAGCTGCTTCTGCCAGTTCAGCTATTCCTCGCAAATGGGCATCAGTAAAATGGCAGAATGTCCTGTCGCTGGCTCTGAGCGGCAAATGAGATAATTGTGTCTTGCAAAGCTGGCCACCCTGTCATCTCGTTTCCATGTTTGATGGGGTTCCTAAAAATTGGTACCATTTGTTGAATACTCCCTTGTGCTCCTTTTCAAGGAGTTTTGCTCTAAACGGAAGGAGAGAAATGAGGTGGTACCTGGAGGGAAAAGTGAGGTTAGGAGAGGCTTTTTTTTTTTTTTAAATAAATAAACCAATGAATGAATGAATAAACAAATAAATAATAAGAGCATGTTTGTATGCTGAACTGAATGATCAGTAGTGAGGAGGCATATGATGAAATGGGAGAGAGGGGAAAGATGGCTAAAGCTATGTCCTCAAGTAGGTGAGAGGGGAATAGATTTAAAGCACAGATATAAGTAATGGCTGTAATCGGACATTTGGCTGAAATCTGTATATCCTATACTTACGGAACCCTCCAGGCCCTACCCCATAGGAGGGAGACTGTGGGTCTTGGGGAAGAGCCTTGGACTGAGCCAGGGGGACTGGATCTCCAATGGCCCTGTGCTTCCTCCGGAGGGGCCTGGAACAGGCTGGATAACTTCTATGAGCTTTGGTTTTGGTCTTCTTGTAAAATGAAGATGATTTTACCTGTTCCACAGAGTTGCAGCAGGTATTAAACAAGATAATGTAAGCAGAGCACTTGGCATGGAAAATAAAAGTGATTTCAATTCCATCATCGAGAGATAACCATGTTTACCATTTTGATATATTTTTGCACTAGTCTTTTTCCAACTTAATATAAATACATACTTAAAAATACTATTGTTCTTTACATACTGTTCTGTAACATGCTTTTATCACTTAAATATAATGAGGACAATTTTCCATGTCGTTAAATATTTTTCTATAACATCATTTTTAAAATGTATGCAGATCATTACAGTAGGTGGACGTACCATACTCTATTTTAACCAATTCCTGTTGTAGACATCATAGAAGTTGTTCCTTACTATTTTCTATTATAAATAGCACTGTTACACACTTCCTTTTGGCTGTATTTTCTCATACATCCATGGTTATTTCCCTGTGGAAGTTTTTGGGAAATGGAATTGCAGCTGAACTGTGGACAAGCTCTTTTACCTTGCTACAGATAGAGGAAGAAGAGGATTTAGGGGATAGCACAGACGGTAGAGTGAAGTGTGGTACCCAAAGGGTGTTGATGAATGGGTTGCTGTTGTTCTGGAAGCAGGGCTCTGGGGGTCTGAGATAAATCTCTAGATGTGGCCTTTCTCCTTTAACAATTTAATTGCTGCTCTGGTTTAAGACATGAAGGCAAACTTACCAAATATGAGGGAGCTGTGAAGCTGACAAGGAAATGTTGAATAATGGAATCAAGATGCAAGGGAGACCCTTAGTGGCAGGAAGAATGGGCTGAAGCAAACAGGAGAGACTGACTAGGGAAAACTGTACTGTCTTAACAGTGATAAATCTAGACTATAGATGTTGGGGCTAGAGGAGAGCTGGATGAATGTCAGGTCATGCCAAAAAGGCACAGGGGTTGGTGTGATGTGGTTGCCCCCCAAACTCATACAAAACAACCCAATAGACCTCAGGTGGTATCAATTTGAGTATAGTGTCTAGACCACGTATCAGTGGAATGTTGATGAGATGGAGCTCAGCCAAAAAAAAAGTGGTCAGGCTGGGGAATGATTTAGACCAGGCTGTGCAACAGAAATATAATGCAAGCCATGTCTATCTGTCTATCTATCTATCTATCTATCTGTCTAAAATTAAAAATTTTCTAGTAGCCAGTATTATATTTTAGATAACCCAACCTATCCAAAACATTATCATTTCAGCATGTAATCAATATAAACAAATTATTAATGGATATTATTCTGTTTTTCCCCTTAAGTGCTAAGTCTTTGAAATCCAGTGTGTACCTTACACTTCCAGCACATCTCAGTTCAGACTCTAAATGTTCAATGGTCAAAGTGAGACCGAAACAAAAGTGTGTATTTAGTGGGAAAATATTTCATACTGCTTTTGTTTTTAAATTTAAAATTTAAATAATTAAAATTAAGTGTAATAAAAATTGAGATCCTCCGTTGCACTAGCAACACTTCAAGTGCTCAATATCCCCATGTGGCCAGCGGCTGTCGACATTGGACAGCGCAGGTCTGTACCCTGTGGATGCTACTCAAAGTGTGGTCCATGGACCAACAGCATCTGCATCCCCTGGGAGGTGATTAGAGATGTGGATGTTCAGGCCCCATCCAGAACTCCTGAGTCAAAATTTGCATTTCAGCAAATTCTCTAGACCTGTGCTCACTACCATTTGAGAAGTAGTGATCTAGATGTCAGGTGATGATTTGGGGAATTTCTGAAGAAACTGAGTGTGTTTTGCATGGGAAAAGGAAGCCTCAGGAGACTGTGATAACAGGCTTCAAAATATTTAAAGACCTGTATGTGGGAGGTGGGAAAGATGTGCTCTCAGGTGGAAGAACTAAGACCACAGGTGGAGGTAGGGCTGGGGTGGGAGAAAGGGAACTGAACTTTTTAGAGCTTCCGTAGTTAGTCTTACTTAATCTTTGTTACAAAATAACTGGACTTGGAGTTAAGTCAGACAGTCTGAGTTTGAATCTCACCACTGCTAATCACTGTGCATCTTGAAGGAAGAATTACTTAGCCACTCTGAGCCTCAGTTTACTGTCTGTAAAATGGGAAAAATAATAATCCACCTGCCAGGGCTAATGTAAAGACTGTGTAGGCAAGGACCATATTCACTGTATTTACCACACCCTTTCTGAGCCCGGCACAGACCTGGCATAGATTCAGCCCGCAATACCGATTTCTCTGTAAACCAGGCAAAGCTCTGATGTGTGAAGGATGGCTATTACTGCTATTAGCAGCAGGCTTGTGGTTTGGGCGACAGGTTGCGTTTTTCAGTAGACACAAATGAACCCTGCCCCTGCGCACCTTCATCCCACTGAAAGCCCATTTTTATTTACAGCCCCAATTGATCTGGATCGATCTATCCTCAAACCTTTTCATCAGGAGGGTGAAAATAGAAAAGCTAGGAGGGGAGATCGGGGCTCCTCCACTTTCCCTTGCTCAGCAGGTGGTGCCAGGTCTCTGGCCACTTCCCCACAGTTGGGGTAAAATATCTCCAAAGCATGGTACTGGGTCATTCCAAAAGGGGGAGGAACCTGGCCCATCAGAGCATTTCTCTGCTAAAGATCTCATTGCAGACTCGCCAAGCCACATCTGTGCTCTGCTCTGTCAAGTAAACAAAGAATATCTACAGCTCTCAGGCAGGCACTAACATTAGCCAAGTGAGGGCTGTTTGGGGACCAGGGAAAGGAGGCTCGCATTTGAAAATGAACTACCATACGTGGATTTATCGCACTGCTTTTCCGATGGAGAGGGGGAAGTATTTTTCTCTGGGAGATTAGAATTTACTAGTGGATTCAAGTGTAACTTTGGAGAGTGGCAGAGGCATTAGATGTGGCAGTATCACAGTATTATTTTATTGGCAATTAGATTTCAAACTGGCATGTATGTATGAAAATAAGTCTCAATTATGGGCCTGCGAATTTTCTCCACCATCTGTCAGCAGTTTGCTCCTTATGCCACAACATGTGTACCTTTGGAGGGAAAATGATTTAATAGCCCAAGTCAAGAGGTACAGCTCACCAAATTATATTGGAGTTTATAGTCAAGGACTGCATTTGTGATTTATGATGCAGAGAAAGCAAATAGAAACTTCCGTGCATGTGTGCACGCACGCACACGCGTGCACACACACACCCACACACACTTCAGGGTCTCACAGATGTCAAAGATGGAGAATACCTTCAAAAGGAGTGAGCTTAACTTCTTCACTTTACAATTGGGAAAAATCAAGTCCCAGAGAGGGCCAGGGACTTGTCCAAATGACACTGTGACAGTGGGCAGAGCTGGAACTATAACCAATAGGAAACTTAGGGTTGGGGCAGTGGTGGGTTAGTAAATGTGTAACTACCTCTGGGAAAATGAAAGCCCTGATGTGTAGTGCTTGTCTATTGCTATGATGTAAATACTTTCATGGTGGTGATTTCACACCAATGTGATGCCACTGAATATGGAGTTTGGAAGGGATGTACAGTTGTCTCTCATAAGCCAAGTTCTGTAGTTCCAGTGTACCATTGTTAAGGGGAATGAAATTGCTTAGGGAAATTTGTGGTTTGCCTGTCCAGCATCTGTTTCCCCTTCTAGTAAGAGTGCCCTAATTTTTCCTGAGGGCATCCACCCCTACCATGTTTTTGACCTACATAATTTGGGTAGGGTGATCCCATCCAGGTCCAGGAGTGGCACATGACCCAGGCCTGGGCCAATAAATGTATTTTAATCTCCCTGGACATTGATTGATTCAGGGATGGGCTTGTGGCCCAGTTTGGCTCTGGGAGTCAGGCCCAGGACTTTTGTTTGAATTGGTGGTCTTAGAGCTATGAAGGAGTGCCCTGGATCTAGTGGTGGCCAGCTTGCCACCATGAGAGAAGAGGCTGTCTGAGAATGAAGACAAACACAGAGGAAAACAGAGCTGAGAGACAGAGAGAATAGAAAGAATGGGCCCTGAGTAAATTATTTGCTTCTGGATCTGTCCTGTCCCAGCTTCCAGTGTAATTTCTGGACTTTCTGAGAATCAGTGAACATGTTTCTTTATCAAGCATGTTGCTTCTGGTGGAAAGAGGCCTAACTAATGAGTTTGTCCCTGAGAGTTATACTAGGAAATCTCTAGAGCCTTTGGGATCAGATGCTTGTTGGTAGAGGTTGAACTCCATGAGGCCACGAATGTTGTCTCTCTTGGGCATCATTGCTTTTACAGAACCCAGAACGTGCCTGACATATGGGAAATGCTCAATAAATATTAGTGGAACATCTTGTATCAGTCAGGTTTACTGTATTATGATACAGTAACAGACAGCTTATAACAACAAAGTTTTATTTCTCAAAATCTTTTGTCATTTATGTTGGTTGCAGCTCTGCTCCATGTATCTTCATCTTAGGATCCAGACTGATGGAAGAGCTCCCATCTGGGACATGAGAATCTCATGGCAGAGGGAAAAAGAGCAAAGGTGGAACCTTGTGATGGCTTTTAGAGTTCCTGCTTAGATAAGGTACTTGACACTTCTTCTCATGTTCCATTAGTCAATGCAAGTCACTTGGCAGGGAGGTGTCCTCTATAGCAAGACACTGCGTGCCACAGATATCAGAAGAGATTTATAATCAATCCCCTTATCGGTGGGGGAGTGAGTAACGGGGAATAATAATACAGGTAACCACACACTTAAAGGGAGAATGTGGGAACGCAATTAGACCTTATCTTGTGAAACTGAACATTTGAATATACACTGACCCAGCAATGCCCAGAGAGCTTCTTGTATGAGATGCATGCGGGAATGTTTCTAGGAGCATGTTTGGTACAGCACAAAACCCCCAACAACTCAAACATCTTAAATGTCTGTAGACTGGTGAATGGATATATAAATTAGAAGACATTTACACAAAGGAATAGAAGGCAGCAATGAAAACGAGCAAACCTCAGCTATTTGGAACAACATGAATACATCTTAGAAACATATTAAGTGAAGTAAGCAAGTCTACAGAAGACTACACAGAGTTTGATTCCAATTTTATAAATCATTCTCATGTGAAAAAAATTACGTGAAACTTAAATGAATGATAAACACAAAAATCAAGATTTGGCTGCTTTGGGTTGGGGAGAGTATGGGGATGGGATAGGTGGTTACACCTTACTGGTGATGGTCTAGCTTCTAAGTTGGGTGGTGAGGTGGGGGGGTCATTTTCATACTATACATTTTAACACATTTGTTAGATTCTTTCGTCTCTATCAAATATTATGTTCAAAATGGAATTAGAAAGAGTGCAAAAGTAACAACTAGGAAAATAAATAATTATAAAAAAAGTTAAGAGTGATTATGGAAAAGAGCTGTCTTAAAAAGTGGGCTTTCTAGAAGCAAATTTGGTAAATACACTTTGGGGCAGAGTTCAGGGGCCTGGAACAGAAGGTGGGGCGTTGAGGGTTCTGGCCTCTCAGCACAGACACTGTGCAGGGGGCAGTTCACACCATCAGGCCTCCCCACGCCTGGGGGAGGATCAGCGTCCTCACTGGCCCCAACATCATGCTCATTAGGCCACTTCGGGGACTGAGATGCCCGGAGGCACCCTGCATATAGGCCTGAACATTCCAGATCTAAAAAGGAAGGTCCACCACCGTGGATGAACACACCTGGCCACTGGGTTTGTCCAACAGGTGTCTTGATTTAACTGCCCCTGAGTTTGGTCCTCTCTGGGTGTATAGAGAAGGCTCCATTCTGGCCCTGTAAAGTTGAAGACGTCCCACCCAGATGGCTGGTAGAGTTGGCCGCTGCTCTTGGTCACTCCCATGCAATGCTGACCACCCCAGTGAAGCTGCATTCTTCTGGAAAAGTCTCTGATCTGCCTTCCAAACTCAGGGCAGGGGAAGGAAGCTTCAGATTGCATATTATGGATCCCTAGTAAAATAGCCCAAGAGCACCTGCCCCCAGATGTTTCACCACCTTCCTGGGCAGAGCAAGTTATATTACTGAGGGAGGGCTGCCTGCTGCGGTGACTCCGGGGGCCCAAGTGGTCTGAGTCTACTCCCTCAGAGAAAGGGAGAGAGAAGGGCGCTGTGGGGAGCCTGGAACCAGAGCATGGGTGAGACCTCCTGAACCTCCGAGTGAGGGGAAGCCTACCCACACCAGCGCTCGCTGAGCTTCCTTGCCCACCTGTGGAGCACGTGCCACATCTGCCGTCTGCCTCCTGCTGGGGGGCGTGCTTGGAGATCTCTACACATTCAGGCTCATTCACCTCATTCATTTTAGTTTGGTTGCTTCTGGTTACAAGTAATAGAAGCCCATAAAAAATGGAATTTTTGTCCATTTGCATTTATATAGGAGTAGGTATAGCTTTAGGTGAAACTTGGTCCAGGAGTCAAAAAAATATCGCAGAGCCCTCCCCTCTCTCATCTCTTCTTGGCTCAGCTTCCCAGCGTTGGCTTTATTTCAGAGAGACTTCTCACCACTCCTAGTACCCAGGGTTCTCCCAGAGCTTCTGAGGCTCCATTAAGGTCCAGCAGGAAAGAAGAAACTTCTCAGTCCCTGTTCCTATTAGAAGCCCTGAGGCTCATCCTGTTGGGGCTGGCTTGGTCACATGCCCCTTCCAAGCCAATCACAGTGGCTGGGGAATGGGATGAATTGATTGGTGTAGCCAGGTCACAAGATCTCCTCAGGGCAGGGGATGGAGTCAGCATCCCCAGAACCTGTGGATTTTCAATAGAAATCCAGGACTGTGAGGAAGAAGGAAGGGGGATTGGATGCTCAGAGGGTAGGTAATCCACAAACAATCACTTCCTGTCTGCTGATGCTTATGTTAGTCATTTTGGAAGAGCACCTTACACCTTAAAGATGTTTATATGCCATACGGGTGGTAAAGGTATTTTTCCCTGTGGTTGTTTGCCTTTTAAATTTATGTTTTTAAAAAACCTTTCTTTTTAACTATGGTCATTTTCAAGCATACACAAAAGCAGAGTGAACAGAATATTGAACGCCTCCCTGTACACATCATCCAGCTGCAGCCATTGTCTTATGTTGATTTTTGTCTTTCGGAAGTTTCAAATTTGTACATAGTTCAATCTTGTTCTTTTCTACTGTAGCTCCTCCCAATATTTGTAGTTGTGTTTAGAGAGGAGTTAGATAAATATTCAGTTATATTTCTTCCTAGGTTTGCTTTTTTGAATATATGCTGTGAAGTGAGACTCTTTTTTTTTTTTTAAAGAAGATGTTGGGGGTAGGAGTTTATTAATTAATTTATTTACTTTTGCTGTGTTGGGTCTTCGTTTCTGTGTTAGGGCTTTCTCTAGTTGTGGCAAGCGGGGACCACTCTTCATCGCGGTGCATGGGCTTGTCACTATCGTGGCCTCTCTTGTGGTGGAGCACAGGCTCCAGACATGCAGGCTCAGTAGTTGTGGCTCACGGGCCTAGTTGCTCCGCGGCATGTGGGGTCCTCCCAGACCAGGGCTCGAACCCGTGTCCCCTGCATTAGCAGGCAGATTCTCAACCACTGTACCACCAGGGAAGCCCTGTGAAGTGAGACACTTAACAGGATTTCCCCCCAGGTATCCAATTTCCCCAGGTCTGTTTATTGAATCATCCATCCTGTTCTCACTGATTTGTGAAGCATCCTTGATTTGATATTAAGTTCTCGCATGTACCAATATCTGTTTCTGGCTACATATACTGTTTTATTGACCTGTGTGTTCTTGCACTAATACCGACGTTTTAAATTTTATAGATGTATAAATAAGTTTTCATATCCAGTACGCCTAGTTCCATCACTATGGTTCTTTTTTCAATATTTTCTTGCCCAACTTTATTCATTCTTCCATATGAAACTTAGACTCATTTTTCCAAGTTCAAAAAAAATGCCCTTAGGATTTTTATTAGAATTGGTTAAAGTTCTGTGTAAAGTTGGAAACAAGAACACTTTCTTCATAGTCAGTCTTCAAACATAGAAATACGACATATCTTCCCATTTATTCAGGTCTTGTAAGTCCTTCTGTAAAAATGCATAGTGTTATCTCCTGCGAGGGCCATTCCTGGGTTGTTTATGTATTTTGCTTTGTTTATGGATGAGAAATTTAAAACTTCTCATTTTATTTTCTTTATCCATTCTCTATGACTTTTTATTTTCATCAACTTTGAGTCACTCTGAGGGGTTTAGACCATGCTTGCTAGGAACCCACCACCCAATCTGCCAGAGGTTATATTTTGCTCTAAAAGTGAAGTCGCTTGAGCACTTACGTACAGAGGAAAGAGCATGAGATTTGACACCAAGACAAGCCTGAGCTCAAGTCCCTGCTCTGCCCTTTATCGAGCTGTGTGTCCTTGGGCAAATTTTCATTTTGCTTCTCCGAGACTCATTTTCCTTATGTGCAAATGGCTGTGGGTTGTTTTCTTCATTTTTTTTTTTTTTTTTTGGATTCGCGGGCCTCTCACTGTTGTGGCCTCTCCCGTTGCGAGCGCAGGCTCCGGACGCGCAGGCTCAGCGGCCATGGCTCATGGGCCCAGCCGCTCCGCGGCATGTGGGATCCTCCCAGACTGGGGCATGAACCCATGTCTCCTGCATCGGCAGGCGGACTCTCAACCACTGCGCCACCAGGGAAGCCCTGTTTTCTTCATTTTTAATCTATTTCCTTTTACTGTGTTTGCTTCCAAACTTCTCTTTCTTCTCTAGGGGAAGCTAAACTTTTTGGGAACAGAGGCTATTCCTCCTCCAGGGCTGCATGTGGGGAACATAATCAGGTAACAGTGGATGTTCAGTACCGCCAGGCAGTACTGATTGAAGAGTCTAGCCCATGGACACCATTTTGGTTCATTCAAAACAGAAGATACTTTGAAATAACCTGGAGCCCTCACCTGGATTATGGTTCTTTAATAAATCTTTGAAATATGGATAATAGTTAATGAGATTAAAATAGTCAAGATTTACTGAGTTCTTAGCATGTGCCAGGCACCAGGTGACCACAGTCCAGGCGTGATCTCATGAGACTGCACAATACTTTGGTGAGGAACGTGTGATCCCCATCTTAGCTCAGAGATTCTAAGAAGCTAAGATCATGCAGCCAGGGTGTGGTACAGCCAAGACTCAAACCAGCTCAGTGCCCTGAGTCTGCGCACCCTGTCATCTTCCTTACGACAATCAAGTAGTGTGTTAACAGTGCCTCAGGCCTTGGAGGTAGCTGGAAATACTGGTCTTGTCCCCTCCTTCCCTCTTTGATTGTGTTAGTTGCCTTCTCTTTCTCCCTCCATTTTAAGCATCCCCAGAACAAGACTGTGATCAATACTTCTCGCCATGGTGTTAAACTCTTACCCATCAAGTCTTTGCCACCCCTTGCTTTCTTGACAAGAGTGGCAGTCTGGCGTGACCTTGAAGGACTGCTGGGTGGTTGAAAGGGGTATGGAGTATGAAGGGGGTACAGAGAATGGGGGTAGAGGACTCAAAGCCTGGCAGGATGACACTGGGGAAAGCGCTCTGGATGTATTTGTGCCCGGGTGTGTGGGTGCATGTGAGAGAGAATGTAGGCATGTGGGAGTATGTGATGATGTGCATAAGTCTGTGCATGTTTGACTACATATGGGTGTTAGTTTAAGCACATGTGTGCATATGGTTATGTTTATCTCTGTGTCTGGGTGTATGCACGTGTGTGAGTATATGACTACATATAGGTGAGTATGCATGTTTGTGTATGTGTGTGCAGTTGCCATTTGTGTACATTTATGTGTGCATATGTGGGAGAGGATGTGTGTGAGTGTATCTTTGTGTGTGTAAGATTCTGTGGGTATTTGTGCGTGGGTGGATGTCTATATGTGTGTGCATGTAGTTGTGTATATATGTGTGTGTGGGTATGTACATGTGTGAGTGTTTGTATAGTAGGGCCCTGGCCTGCAGAGCTGGCTGCATTTCCTTCACTCAGGACAGATGGTCCAGCAAATGAGGCCCTCTCTGCCACCTGCCTGCACACCCCCCCTCAGGGCCTTGCTTCCTCCGTCCAGTCTTGCTGCTGCCCTGTGGCTTCTTCTTCCCTCCCTGGCCCCCTCCCTTACATTTGTACCTTTTTGGCTTGTGTGTGGGGAAGGTGGGGTTAGGACAGAGCTGACAGGCAAGGCTGGCCTGGCCTGAGCCCACTGTGGCAGGGCCAGGAGGCAGGCAGGGCTGAGAGAGAGAGTGAGAGAGAGAGAGAGAGAGAGAGAGAGAGAGAGAGTGTGTGTGTGTGTGTGTGTGTGTGTGTGTGTGTGTGTGTGGTTACCATGGCAGGGAGGCAAAGCCCAGGCAGCCCTCGCCAGCGCCTGGCCTCATCCACAGGGTGGGCAGGCAGCCCAGGGTAGAAGAGCCTGTGCTTTGCAGACAAAAATGCCAGATGGTGGGGGATTTGGGGGGGCCCTCCATGGCCTGGCTGCCAAGGGCAAGGAGGTTTTCTGGGGCTCTGGAGAATGAGCTGGGGAGTTGCTTGTGTGCTGCTATGAGTTTTGTGTGCGTGTGTGTGCGCGCGTGTGTGTGTAGGCTTGTTTTTGCATATTTCAGAATATGTTTCCCTTTTGGATTTCTATCAGTTTGCTAAAAAATTTAATCATTAAGCTTTAGGTTTTTTGGTATAAGGAGAGTACACGTTCCTGTAAGGAAGTCAAAACATCTTTTTCAAACAGAAAATATTTATTGACAAGCTATAAAAGCGGCTCCAAATAAGACAGACATTTAGACTGGGTGTTTCAGTTGTGAGTGAGCCATAGGGGCATGGCGAGTGGCTGGGTTCTGTTCATGTTATGAATGGGTTTTGCCTCCTGCTGGTTGGTTTTCTAACTCTGTCTTTAGTGCAAGGAGTTTTCCTGAGTGGATCCACTCATTCCCGATGATGTGCTCTACCTTGTCCTGTTGGGAAATGCAAAGCTTGCCCAGGTGTGGGTTCAGACAGGTGTAGGGACGGCTTTGCCCCTCCACCCTGCACTAACACGGCATCTACGTGGAGACCACCCCAGCGCACTGGTCTCACTAGGATGGCCACACGTGAGCGACACAACCGTGGGTAGAGACAAGAGGCTTTTGTTTCTTATTGGAAAAGGGAAACAATGAGGAGAAGGATGATTTTATGTGAGTGAAGTGTTTCCTGGCCCTCAGACAGCCCAAACGCTAATGTCTGCGCAGGAGGGCGGTGCCCTGGGGACAATGGGTGGACCATGGAGCTTACCTTGGAAACAGGTCTTCCCAGCCTTAAAGAAATGGCCAGCTCCCTGACTCTGGCCTCCGTTCCCTCCTCACCAGGCTTAGAAACCCTCCATGGATTCATGCTGAATAAAGTCCAGATTCCTTAACAGGGCACTGCAGGCAGTAAGCATAGCCACCTCCCCAGGGCACCCCCTTTTTGTGGTTCATCTATCGCTACAACTTTCGTTATCTTGATCCAGGCTCTAAATGCCATTTGCTTTTTATTTTTAAGCAGAAAAATATTTATTAACAAGTTATAAAAGCGGTACCAAGTACAAGGAAAAGCAGGCGATCACTTGTGCTCCTGCCCTGCCCAAGACTCCCTCCCTGCTCCCTTTCCCGCCCAGATTCCACTCTCCTTCCAGGTTCAGCTAGTTGACAATTCCTCCTTTCCTTCTCTGTGCTCCTATGACATGTCACAAACAAGAAAAATCTCATGTGATTCCTGTATGAAGTGACTGCTTTCTTTCCTTGAGGCCAAGGGAATATATTTAATCCTGGCACCCAGCACAGCTGCTGGCACCTAGGAGGTGCTCTGTTGGCTGAATGAATAAACAAAAATGCAAGTTCTGGCTTCCTTTTGAAACTTGTACCACTAAGCGCAAATATTACGATTCTGACCTCGGTAACAAACGCCGATCTACTCATATCATCACCCTCATTATTGTTATCGGTTTGTGTGTGTGTCTGTGGGTGTGTGTAACTGCATGTGTGATGACACTGGTCCATTCAGTGGACATGAGGTCTACATGGAAACAGAGCATTTACAAGTTTCACTCAGGAAGTAAGAGAGAATGACTCAGCAATTGTTAGACAACCACCCAACAGCCACAGTTTCATCTTCTGGAACTTTCTATCTTGAGCATAGCCTTCATCAGCATCATCTTGCTTATGGACTCTCCCTCACCATGATTATTATCAGCCTCTCTTTCACCTTCCAGCACTGTCTTCGTTGAATACATTTATATCCTAGTGGGAAAGACGGGCCAATGATTCTGGGCCGAGCACGTACTGGGTGCTGAGGATACAGAGATGAAAGAAGCAGGACCCCTCCAACAAGGAACTCACATCCTAAAGGGAAAGATGTATATAGATAGTGACAAAGCTTTGCTAACACTTGAGTAGAAATAGGAACAGATTTGCTTCTGAAGCATAGGGGAGAGAGCCCTTCACACCAGAAAACTCCTACTCATCATTTAAGGTCCAGCTCATATGCCCCCTCCTCTAGAAAGCCTTCCTGTCCAGAAATGTGGGAGATCAGATGTAGAGTTCAGCCCCTTCCCATATACCCCTCCCACCCCTGCTACATCACACACAGACACACAGACACACCATTCTCTCAAGGTATTTGTGTGGGCAGAAGCCTTCACTGAAGGGTTGTGAAGCAGTGATTTATATTTTGCAAAAACACAGACAACTTAAGATTTAAGATTAGGTGTTTCTTTCTTTTATTTACTGTCCCTTGACTGTTTCCATGACTTGGCTTCTAGCCTTCCATTGTGTTACCTGATCTTCTTCCCTCTTTGTTCACTCTTACTCTCTCTCTGGATCAACACCCCAACCTTCTTCATTTCTTGGGAAGAACGAATGCTCTGTCCACAGCTGATAGCCCCTGGGGTGTGCCCGGCTGGCCTTATGGTGGTTCACGGTGGGCGTCTGCCCTGATTGGTCGGTGCTCGTGCCATACTTTGTTGTTAGCTGTTTTGAATGTTTCCCTGGCTTAGCTCCAGACTTAGCTCTGGGACCTCCACTGCACATCAAGGACTTGGCTCAGAAAAACCTGCCTGTTGGGGCCCCTCCTCTGTCTGCCCATTGAGGGAGGTGGGTCTCTTGTGTTTTGTTAGGTGTGGCTGTATGGAGTTTGAGAAGCCCCTAGAACCTACATCAGCCTACTTCCCCTCACCCAGCTACTCCCAGGAGTAATTTGCCCACAGTGCTGAGAGGTGACACGCTCCCTCTGGAACCACACTCACGGCTGCTGAACAGAGTAGCTGGGAGCAAGTGTAGGGGCAGCTCAGACAGTGTAGGGGTAGGGGGAGCACCACAGGTCTTCCCGTGGAAAATAAAAAGGTCAAACAGTATTAATTCATCTGTACAACTCACTGGGCTTAAAAGGCACAGCCTGAAATGTCTTTCTGATTGAGAGACGATGCTTCATTAATCTTGGCTCTCTTATTTAAGAGTGTGGAGAATGGAGACTAATGGCTGACATTTCAGTTTCATGGGTGGGATGCAGACCTACAGTTACTGGGATGTAATCGCAGAGAAATCACGAGAAGAGGAGTGAGCGGGCCAGAGGGAGACTCAGGGTCCTGATGGATGGTGGTGGTCGGGGGTGTGTGTGTGGGTGGAGTCCCTTGTTGGATATATTACCTATTAGTTCAGTCTCCCAGATCATTCTGGAGACAGTCCTCCAGGGCCTCAGTGTGAGAGCTGTAGCCTGGGAGTCAAGAGTCCTGGGTATAAGTCTGGTTCCTCCACTTCCTGACCGGGTGACTGAAACAGGTTGGTGCCCTGCACTGTAGAATGCAGGGAGAGATGATTTCTCAGTTCCCTCTCAGTGTTAGGATGCTTGACTCTTTACTGAGTGCCTCTGACAGACACCACTTGGGCTAGGCATTGTAGCCTAGGGTTCAAGGCAATGCCTCTGCCTGTGTGGGGTAGCCATATCTGCTCATGAGACCGAAAGTGCAAAGAGACTTACACAAAGAAGGTGTCAGGAGGTTAATATACCAAAGGAGTGTCACACTGAGGTAGTACTCTAATAGGGAAGGAGGCAGACATCTTGCAGTTGGGTGTGGGAAGGATCGTAAAAGGCTTCCTGGAAGAAGAGGGCCTTATGGCACAGGCCAAGCTCTGGCAGGCAGAGAGGACAGAGGTGGAAAGCTTCTACTTCCAAATATCAGGCATTTATCTTGGGGCCCAAGGAGAACCATGTATTTTCTGTAGCTTTCTGGGGTGAGGGAAGAGAAAGGACTGGCCATGGCCTGATCATCTAGAAGTCACCGCCAGTAGCCTTCACCACCCCTTGCTTCATACTGCCCAGGCAACTATTCCTGGTTGCTTACCCATGCAGTGCCTTTGGACCAGCAGCATGGCTATTCTGAACCTTGTTTCCACATCAGTAAAATGAGGATAATAGCATAGGTGGGTAGGTAGATAGTTGGGATTATATGATTTAATACATATAAAGTGTTTAGCACAGTGTCTGGCATGGGATAAGAGCTCAGAAACATGAGCTGCTATCATATGGCTATCTTAGTGACATCATTCCTGAGTACTTACTGTCCCCAGGCACCGTACATTACATTCTAATAATAACTAACACATTGTAATAATAATTCTATGTGGGAAGTATTGTTTATCATTCCTTTTAGAGAAACCTGAGGCACAGAGACATTAAGTAAATTCCTCAAGGCCACACAGGTGTTAAGTAGTAGAGGTACAATTTGACTCGGGGCACCTGTGCACCTAACCACCCTGCTACCACCTCTCTTAGAATAAGTATTGTTATTTGGTTTTCAAAAATCAGGCTTGAGGTCCAGCTGGCCAGTGGGAGGAGAGGGGTGAGTAGAGGGGGCACTCTAAGATAGTTTCCCTGTTTCCAGCCAACCTAAGGAACCGAGGAGGAGATGGTGACTCCTGGGGGTAGGGGTATGATAAGCCTGCATATAGTAGCAGGAGCTTACTATATGGGTGTGTGGTCAGGCTGGCATGCTCCAGACTAGGACCTAGGTCAGGGGGCAGGGTCTCAGAAGTTGGGTGGAATGTGCTGAAGGATGAACTGGGAGCAGATCAGAGGCAAACTTGTCTCATGTCTGTGAGGATTCATCTGTCCAGCTTTTGGGAGGTGGTGAGCAAATGTGACTCTTTGGTCATTATAAGGTTATTGCCTCAGACTTGTAGAGCGGCCCACCCCTTGGAGAGCTCCTATCTTGATATTTCCATGGACTGTTCACAGAACACGAGTCCCGGGAACTGTTCTCCTCAGAGTTTTGTGACTGAATCAGCCTTGGAAACTGCAGCTCTCTCTCCCACAGTAGCTGCTGTCAGGGTCCCACAAGTCTCTCCCAGGTTCTGCCACGCCAGGGCACTGGGCTGGACTTCCAGCTGCCAGCATCTGCAGCCCTGTCTAAGGTCTTTCTTCTTGTGCCTGGGAAACAAGAGGAAGTACTGGACATTTAATGGCATTTAATGGCAGCCCTCCCCAGCCCAGCAGGAGCAGCCCTGAACCAGTGACTGGCCACAGTTGATGTGTAAATACCCCAGCTCCCTTGCTGCCGATGGGATAACTCTGAGGCATGTGTCCCACACCATCTCCCGGAGGTCCCCAGTGGGATGAAGCTCCTGTTGCCCATGGAGGTAACTTGCTTGCTAACTCCTCCTTCATGGCTGCCTTCCTTGCCCTGCCTGTCTCTATTTCCCTGCCAGGGTTCCCTGGGATCACCTCCCAAATAAACTGCTCTCACTCAAATCCTGGTGTATTCAGCTTGCTTCTGGGGGAACCCAAGCCAAGATAGCTGCTCTGGGAGATTGCTACAGCACATTAAAGCGTTCAAGGGTCTGAGAAATCTTGCAGTGAGACCTATCTAACTTAAACACAGTGTTTCCCAAACTTGTTTGACCAGAGAATTCTTTTTTTACCCAGCACCCAGTAACCTCCCGTGGAACATTGCTCTGCAGCACACACTATGGGAAATCATGATCTAACCCTACCTTGCAGCTTATAGCTGGGTTATCTGAGGCCCAAAGAGGGAAGTGAGTAGCTGAGCCTGTTCTTGGCAGAGCTGGGAATCGGACTCATGCCCCCTCCACTCCTGGTACAGGTGTATTTTCTAACTGCCTTACTTCCCTCCTCATCTGTGATATGCAGAAAATAATATTTCCTCCACAAGAGCTAACATAACATGTGTGAAAATCCTGAGTGAGCTGAAGAGGATTATACAAATCTGTGGAATGATTATTCTGAAGGTGGAAGTGGGGTGGGGGGGCC